>NW_012151618.1:467038-468352 GCF_000956105.1 Propithecus coquereli | reverse complement strand
TTTTTTTTTTACTATTGGAACTAGTAAATCTTATTTCATTACTGGGATATCCTGAAAAAATATCTTTGGACCTCCTAATATTAATAGGGTTTTTATTTATATTTTGAAGATATCATGGATAAGATTTTTGGGCTACTGCTTTTTGCCTTGGACTATAAAATTTACAAGAACTGTAGAGAATATATCCAGAATTGTTCTACTGTAATAACGTTTTTTTCTAAAGTGATCAGGTTTTACAGAGAGGAAAATCTTAAAATCCTTAAGAATCAGGAGTACTTTGGTTGGTGTTTATTAGACCTTCCAGAGTTGATTCAGCAATTATTTTTCTATTTTAGACAATACACCATTTGAAAAATTTAAGGAAGGGACAAAGAAGGTCTTCTGTTCTTGTAACTCACACTGAATTAACGCCTGACCAGATGGCAACACATGAAGTTCAAAGACACATTTCCCACCATGCAAATGCACTGTGTCATTTTCACATTGCAGCAAGCATCAACCCTGCCACAGGTAAAGGATAGCAAAGTTTTATTTCTTATAAATATGTTGAAATCAGGTAAGTAAATAGAAAAGTGGGGCTACTTTATAAACTGTTTATGTTATTATCCCATGTTGACTTTTAAAATACATCTGAATTGGAATAGGAATATAAGGTACCATTTCTTAAACTGGGACTATGGGATTGTCAGAGGATAACTTCAATAAGTATTATGTCTAGAATATAAGAAGTGTTCCCAGTAAATTGGAGTTTTAGTTGAACTTGGTATCACAAATGGTGGCAGCCTGGTTAATTAGCATTAATTTCCCTCCCTTAATATTTTAACTCTTTACTCTTTCTCCTCGACTCTTTATAACTTTATCTAAATACATTTTTACAAATTTTTCTTTATATCTCAGCATCTTGTTTTCTACCCCTGTAGACTTTCTTGTCTTATACAAGGGAAAGATATTTTTTCTAACCTTGATATTTTCTTTTCCCCTTTCCCCCATGTGGCTGAGAAGTATTTTGAGGCAGTTTCTATGCTGGCAAAAGCATATTTGAGAGTTTCTATTTCAGGGCATTTTGTTTTCTTTCAGTGTGAAAACATAGGAGAAAGGCTATGAATTTCATATTACATTGCTTGTAAAAACTGTATTTATATAGAGTTATAGTTGTATGTTATTGAAATCGAAATCTATTGCTTCAGATTGAAGAGGGTCTTATTTTTAAATGTTTGCTGATTTAAAGATGGTATTCAGTAAGTAGAATTCCAAAAGGATGATCTTCAGCAGTGGCTCTAGATACATGCTGTCCTATACAGTAGTCACTAGCCC
>NW_012151618.1:465560-466737 GCF_000956105.1 Propithecus coquereli | reverse complement strand
TGCAACCTCACTGAACTCATATATTAGTTGTAGAAGTTTTTTTGGTAGAGTTCTTGGAATTTTCCATGTAGATAATCATCTCATTGTAAATGGGAACAATTTTATTTCTTCCTTTCTAATTCGTATGGCTTTTATTTATTTTTCTTATTTTATTGCACTGACTAGACCTTCTAGCACTATGTTGAATAAGAGTTATGAGATTGGATGTTCTTACCTTGTTTCCATTTTTAGAGGGAAAGCATTCAGTCTTTTACCATTAAGCATATGTTAGTTACAGGTTTTGTGTAGATGCTCTTTATCAAGTTGAGGAAGTTTTCTTCTAGGTTTTTTATTTTTCTTGGTATTTTCAAAGAATCAGCTCTTTGTTTCATTGAGCTCTTGGTTTCTCTTTTGTTTTCTTATTTTCATTTTCATTGATTTCTGCCTTTATCTTTATTATTTCCTTCCTTCTGCCTGCTTTGGGCTTTTCTTTCTTTTTCTTTTTCGTTGTTTTCCTAGGTTGATGAGGTAGGAGCTTAGATTACTGATTTGACACTTTTAAACATTGTCTAATGTGTATATTTAATGCTATAGATTTTCCTTTCAGAAAAAAAAGAGGTGATTCTAAGGCTTCTACTTTGTGATAGTGGCTTCACTAGCTGTGGCAAGATATTTGTGAGGTATTTAGGATGACTTAAATTTGAGACATATTGAGTGTGAAGCGACTGTGGTTTTAGATCCCTAACTATGGTTTTAGATAAACGTTTTATAGGCAATTGCAAATAAATTCCTAATGTTTCACATAAGGTACTAGTATTCTTTTGAGATTTATTATTACAGAGATAGTATTTGAAGTTATTAGATCTCTAAAGGCATTAATAATAACTTATATTCATAAACATGACCTCCCAATCATCAAGAAGAGATTTATGTTTAGCAAACTGTTTATGAAGATAAAGATTATGATATTTAAAAAATTTTTCTATCCAAAATATTGAAGATACAGTTATTTTGTTGTCTAAAAAAATAAACTTCTGAATGCTTTGCATAATGATACTAAATCAGTGAGATCCAGTCATTCAACAAGTTTTTAGTGAGTACTTATATTGAGGTATTCTACAACTAAATAAGGGAGAAGTCTGGTGTTGAAAGATAGGGTGGTGGCCGGGCGCGGTGGCTCAGGCCTGTAATCCTAGCA
>NW_012151618.1:464127-465510 GCF_000956105.1 Propithecus coquereli | reverse complement strand
GTGGTTTTAGAGTTTTATAAATTTTTCACATTCTTCAAAGAAACTTTTCTTGAATTGCTGACTGCGATGAAGATCTAACTTCAAAACAAAATGTAATTAGTGATCGTCTGCAGTAAATTCAATACATACAAGGAAGCTTGGCCTTTTAACTATAGGCACTGTACTAATCAGGTGGAATAGGATCACAGGATTGTTTCCTGTTGATAAGTGTTCTGTCATGTCATTTGAGCCTAAGGACTGAATATGTTCTTACAGCCGTTGGGCCTTGTCTTCCCCGCAAGACTAACCTTCACCTTTTAACCAATTTTATTCATACTTATCCTAACTTACCTACGTACTATTTTAAAAATCATTTTGTTAAAAATGTTTAACATCATGCACTTATTGGTACTACATATAAATGTAACATTTAGGTTGACTTGTCTTCCCCACAAGATGAACCTTCACCTTTTAACCAATTTTATTCATACTTATCCTAACTTACCTACATACTATTTTAAAAATCATTTTGTTAAAAATGTTTAACATCATGCACTTATTGGTACTACATATAAATGTAACATTTAGGTTGACCAAATTAATTGCCAAATGCAAATAATTTTATATTGTTAAGATTATTCCTCTTCACCTTTTTTTGGGAAAATTTTTGAACCTTCAGTGAAGCCAAAAGAATACACAATGAATACTCATCTACCACTTAACCCAGATTCACCACAATAATGTCTTACGTATGCTTTTGTTCTCCCTGACTGTCTGTTTATATATATGTCTTTGCTCCCTCCTCCCTTATTTTTTGGCTGAGCCGTTTGGAAGTAAAGTTGTTGATGACATTACTCTTCACCTCCTAAATATTTTACATTACCTAAATATTTCAGAATGTATCTTTTAATGAAAAGGGGATTTGCCTCCATAACGATAATACTGTTAGTGTATGCAAAGAACATGGATAAAATAATGTCATGTAATATATTGTTCATATGCAAATATAGATTCTTTTTTTAAATGCATCTGATTGTCATTTTTCTTTAAACTCCTCTCATCTAGAACAGTCTTTCAGTTGTCAAAAAAGCAGTTTAGTCTCGAAAAATTGTCTTTCAGTTGTCTTTTAGAATGTCTTACAGTCTGAATATTTGTTCATAAGATTTCGGTTCAACATTTTTAGCAAGACTACTATATAGGTGCTATAATGTTTTATAGGATTGTTAATTTGCAAATCCTATTTTATGAGATTTATTTAATTTTTATCACAAAACCGGAACTATCATCCAGGAATTGGAAAGAAAGAATAATTTAGATATTTATTTTAATAGGACACTACTATAATATCCTGTGCATTTTATCTTTAGACTTCTTTTTGCAAAGGACAATTTTTTTCTTTCTGTT
>NW_012151618.1:457828-460267 GCF_000956105.1 Propithecus coquereli | reverse complement strand
TTTCTAAGTATCTGAATCAAAATTTTAATCTACATATCACATATCAATATATTTTACATATAAAGAGATAAAAATGATGTTTTTTCTAAAATGTTGTTTATTCCTAACATTTTTCACTCTTTAGTTTGATTCTATTAACCTTACTTTGCTCAAAAAAAGATTTTAAGGGATATTTACCAAGCTGTATGTTTAGACTGGAAAATTTGAACTTTTATAAGCTCGATTCACTATTTAAAAAAGTCTTCTGATTAGAATATGTTATCAGTGGGTAGCAGTATCTTATTCTGGTAGTTCTGTATCTGAATAGGAAGTCTTATAAATCAGTTAGTGTCTAGATTTGAACAGTGAATTTTCCATTTACTTGTAAAAGCTTATCTCTTTATAAAACAACTGTTCTAATAAAAATGTTTTCATTATTGAAAACCAAAGACCATTTTTGAGTATCTACTATGTGTCCCTAGATGTGTAGGGGATACAGAGTATAAGTTTCAGTGTCTGCCTTTAAGGAGCTTTTACTTTGGTTGAGGAGAGAAATTATTAAACTGTTATTTAAATTTTTATTAAGACAAGAAGAAGTGTCTAAGGATGGCATTTAATTATTTGTGAAAATGTTGTTCAGAGAAGTGTCGCATAATTCGGAGGAGAAAGAGATCAGATAGATTAAGGCAGGTACAGAAGTCATTATTAAGGACAGTATTTGGGGTTCATTCTTGATGGATGGATAAGATTTATAAGGACATATCCTTCGTCTTTGCCTGACTGAGAGAATGGCCTGAAGTAAGTATGGATACAGGAAAGTACATGTATGCAGTTTGTTCCAGAGACAGTGAGAAAACCATTTGGACTGAAGCCAAAGGTTTGGCATAGAGAAAGTCTAAAAAAGTAAAATTGTAGAATTAGAGTTGGAAGACACTTTAAAGGGCATCTAGTCTAACAAGCCATCTGATGTTTTATTCCCCTCTACTACATTCCTGCCAATTTGTCATCTGTCCACCAGTGAGGGAAACTCAACTCTAAATGCAGCTCATTCTGTCTTTGAATTACTCCCACTATTATATTGAAATTGTATTTGTTTTCTGTAAATTCTACTTGTTAGTCCTAGTTCCACTTAGAATAAGTCTAATTTTCCTTGTATATGAGAGCACCTCATGTATTTGAAGACAGCTGTATTGTATGTAACCCGTGAACATTTTTTCCTCAGGCCAGACCTGTTCCTCCTCTGCCCATCAAGTTTATTTAATTGTTTTACATTTGAACCTGGTTACTATTTGAGCAGGTTTCAGTTTGTCTATACTCTGGGCATTGTAGGATGACTAGAATATAGCAGTATCATGGCTTCTCTCATTAGATGCTGTTGTGTTTTGGCAGTCACTCCATATTCTTTGTATGTAATTAATTCGTGTTGAGCTGACTCTCAAATATCCCAAAGTCCTTTTTTTGGGCTAGTAAGCCATATCTCCTCCATTCTATATTTTGTGCATTTGAATTTGGGGCCCAAATGTAAGCCTATTTTCCCTATTATAGTTCATCTTGCGAAGCTCAACTTAATAGTCTAACCTCTTAGGATCTTTTTGAATCTGGATTCTGTTGTTCAATATATTTATTTATTATTGCTTTATGAATCACATCACCAGCTTATTGGATGAAAGTTATTTCTACGTCTTCATCTAAGTCAGTCATTAAGATGATAAACAGGACAGTTCTGAACAAAGAGCCTAGCAGTATACATTTGAAATCTTTCTCCATTTTTATTGTCTGGAATATTTCCCAGCTTGTCCCAAGGATTTCCATGAGGTACCTTGTCATGTACTTTGCTGAAATAAAATACACTTGGTCTGCCAAATCTTCTGCAAAGAAGGAAGTCAAATTTATATGAGATGATTTGTTTTAATATGTATTTAATGTATGTACCTTGACATCTCTTGATAACTAAAACATTTCACTAAATAGACATCACGCTCCTTGATCTGGCTTACAGAAGTATGTTGTTTTCCTTTTTGCAAATGGGAGCATTTGCCTGTTTTTAGTTTTTTGCCATTTATAGCATTCCTCATGATTTGGAGGATTCAGTATTTTCTTATGGTTCTATTTCATCTCCATTGTCAGTTTATTAGCTACACTTTCTGTTTTTGTTTTTGGTGATTCCTTTCGGGTTTACAATATGAATATGCATCTTTAATCTTTCACAGTCTATCTTGAAATAATAATATATCACTTCAAGTAAATGTAAACAACTTACAACATTATCCTTCCACTAACCACTCTCTTCTTCTCTTTCCTTTCATTCTCCTAGTTTTCAGCATACAAGTCCTATACATGTTTTGTTATGTTTACACCTAAATATTTCCTAGCAATTATAATGGTATTTTTAATTTTGGTGTCCATGTATTCATTGCCAGAATATAGAAATACAATTGATTTTTTTTTTTTTTTTTTTTT
>NW_012151618.1:456090-457778 GCF_000956105.1 Propithecus coquereli | reverse complement strand
TCTTGATTCCAAAGTGGATCAGTGACCATAAATTTTTCAAAGTTGGTTAGTTCAAAGAAAATGAATTTGGCTTTGAAATGTAATACTGAATATTTGAATAAATATGAATTAATTTTTCTGGGAATCCATAATGTTTTGAATATAACTAAGAAATTACCCTGAAAATATGACTCAGGATGAGTCCTCCTTCACTCTCAGTTTTATTAGCTAAATCAAGCTACCTTTATCTGTTATTTTTCTCAACTTTATTGCTATTTAGATCCATGGCTGTGGTCATTTTGATATACAAGCACTTGAAACTTATTTTTTCTTCAGTCTTCTCTTAGGCCATGAATAGAGATATGATATTACATAAATAGAAAGATTAAACCATAAAGAGGTTGAAAATGATATTTTTTGCTAGGAAGCTGAGATTTGGTATTTTGAAAATAGAAGTGTTTTTGGAAGACTATTTTTGAGAGGAGGCAAACTATTTACGCTGAATCATATAATTGTGTTTTTCAGGTTTCTTTTTCTTCTCGGATTCCTGTTGCATTTCCCTCTGGTGATGCAAGCTCTCTCAGTAAAAATATCATGATGTATGCCTGTGTAAATGCTTCAAAAGATTCTCGCCACACTCTCTTACACCGAGAGATGATGTCTGTAGACAGTCCTCACGGATCACAGCCACACTCCAGATCACACAGTACGAATATGAACATTTTAGCTCCCACAGTAATGATGGTCTCCAAACACATAGATGGTTCTTTAAATCAGTGGGCAGTCACTTTTGCTGATAAATCTGCCTTTACCACTGTTCTGACTGTATCTCACAAATTTAGATATTGTGGTCATCGATTTCACCTCAATGACTTGGCATGTCATTCAGTTTTACCACTGTTATTGACGTCGTCTCATCATAATGCTTTGTTGACTCCTGAATCAGATTGTCAGTGGGACTCAGACAATAAGTTAAGTAGATTAATGGATCCTGTAAAACATTTAAAAGGTTCCTCGAAACAACCTCTTAGAAATGCAGCAACCCGTACATTTCATGACCCAAATGCAATCTACAGTGAACTTATTCTGTGGCGTGTAGACCCAATAGGACCTTTGTCATACACTGGAGGAGTATCAGAATTGGCTCGGATTAACTCTTTACATACCTCAGCCTTCTCTAATGTGGCTTGGCTTCCAACTCTTATTCCCAGTTACTGTCTTGGTAAGTGTTCCTTTTATTGTAAAATTAACAGAAGCTTTTAAACTACTGTTTGTTATACACAAATGGTTTATATTTGCCATTATTAAGATGATTTTTAATGAGTATTTGGAATACAGGCATGAGACTTATTTTTAGAATTTTTAGAAGTTTTTAGTCTTTCCATCTCATAATCTATTTTTTATTGACTTTTTTGTTCATAATTTTATGTCCATTCATGTGTCTGTTTAATTCTGATTCTAGACCATGGTTATGCTTAAAAAGAAAAGCATGAATATTTGTTTCTCATACTTCAGCCAATAATGAAAATAAACTACACATTTTAACCCAAAGCTCTTATTTTCGTTTCTCAGGAACATACTGCAATTCTGCAAGTGCTTGCTTTGTTGCTTCTGATGGCAAAAATCTGAGACTCTATCAGGCTGTGGTAGATGCAAGGAAATTACTGGATGAATTGTCAGATCCAGAATCTTCAGTAAGTATTTATTAT
>NW_012151618.1:453865-456040 GCF_000956105.1 Propithecus coquereli | reverse complement strand
ATAATGTTTTATAGGATTGTTAATTTGCAAATCCTATTTTATGAGATTTATTTAATTTTTATCACAAAACCAGAACTATCATCCAGGAATTGGAATGTGACCATTAAACTGAGTTCTAGCAGAAGGAATCACTACTATAATATCCTGTGCATTTTATCTTTAGACTTCTTTGGGCAAAGGACAATTTTTTTCTTTCTGTTAATTAATTATTTATAATATTGATCGACATTAAGGAGATTAATTTTTTGATTTTTACTATTGTATGTGAACTAATCTGTAACATGAATTTCAATTACCCTAAATGGAGAAATTCTGCTGTATTTAGAAGTTTGCTTGCCTTCCTGTATTCTTTCTTGACATCATTTCCCCTCAACTTTTTAGGAAAGTTTCAAACATTCAGAAAAGTCAGAAGAATAGTACAGTGAACACTTTATATCTCTACTTAGATCTGATAATTGTTAACATTTTGCCACAGCTGCTTTATTCTTTCTCTCTCTCTCTCTCTCTCTGTCTCCGTCTCTCTCTCTCTCTCGTGTGTGTGTGAGTGAAATTTTTTCTTAATCTTTTCAAAGTAAGTTACACATATCATGGCATATTACCCTTACATACTTTAGCAAGTATTTCCTAAGAATAAGGAAATTCTTTCACGTAATGTTGATATTGTTATCATACCTAAGAAAATGATAAGTAATTTCATAATATCCGTTATCCAGTTCATATTTAAACTTATCTAGTTATCTGTTTTATAGCTACTTTTCTACTTTATCTCTCCATCCCTGTCCTGAATCTAGGATTCAGTAAAGGTTCGTACATTGGCATATTTGGTTTTTAAATTAGTGATTTAATTTTAGATAAGTCTGTGCTGTTAGTTGTTTACATTTACCATTAAATTCAATTAAAGTTTTTATAAATCTTGCTAAAATTACATTGACTTGTTGCACCTTTTCTGTGTTAATATAGATTAGTCATCATAAGCATGTATCATATTTTTAAAGAAATTAAAAATTTATATTGAAATTTTTTTTTGTTTCCACAGATATTCCAAATGTCTTGGTTGGCACTGCATTTAATGTTGATGATGCAAATGGTGGCTTTGTAGTTCATTGGTTAAACAACAAGGAATTTCATTTTACATCATCTACTGAAATATTTATGCATCAATTACGAAAACTTTCTGAAAAAGAGGTAGATCATGAAAGCGATGATGCAGATAGAGAAGATGAGGAACATTCACAGGAGGAAAAAGAGAGGGGTTTACATATGAAATTAGACCATGGTTTGTATCTTGTGTTCAGATTTTTCTTTCTGTAAAACTAACAACTTTCTGTGGTACCACTTTTAGTTTGGAATTCTTCCTTCCAGCTCTTCCTCCTTTTTACATTTCTGTTCATTCCACAAGTATTTAGCGACCATCTGCCATGGACCAGGCACTGTGCTAGCTTCTGCAAACATCATCTAACTCTATATGTTTTGTCATAACATATTATTAATACTTTGAGTAACACATTACTTTGGAAACCATATCCTTTTTTGGGGAGTAGATTTTGCTAATGGTGATAATAATGATAGTGTGAATGAAGTTTTGATTTATCTACAAGTAAGAAATATAATAATTTTCAATTCAGACAAAATGGTTTTCTTCTTTGTTTTTTTCCCTGACCATACATTGGAAAAGGGATTTATAGTTTCTAAAGATAGCATACCATTTATTGATAGTATGTAAATGAATTTTATAATATTATTTAATGTGTGTACTGATAAATATATTTTCTGGTTCAGATTTATCCTTGGATAGAGAATCTGAGGCAGGTACAGGATCATCAGAACATGAAGATGGAGAAAGAGAAGGAAGTCCTAGAAGCTATTCACGACCCAGTGTACCAATGCCACTGCCTACGGTTCTGCTTGATCGGAAGATCGAAATGCTACTAACTGAATGGAATAAGAATCCCGACATGCTTTTTACAATACACCCTGTAGATGGTACCTTTCTAGTGTGGCATGTAAAGTATTTGGATGAATATAATACTGGAATATTTAGACAAGTCCAGGTATATTTTATTGATGAAGCAATTACTATATTTTTTGAAATAGTAAAAAGAAATATGTGCTATGTAGATTTAGCAGGTTTTTAGAATTACTAAAAAATTTTGTTTTGATAAGCAATTGAGAAAA
>NW_012151618.1:439483-441579 GCF_000956105.1 Propithecus coquereli | reverse complement strand
GCTACTTGTATTTCCTTTTTAAATGGCTTGTTCATATTCTATGTGGGATATAGTATTTACATTGAAAAGCAGGTGTAGGAGGAAAAGCAGCACAAAGACTTTTGCATTTGATGAGGAAGAACACGTGGGTTGAACTTTTTCAGGGAGAGACTATCAGTACTGCCTTGACTTAGTCTCTGGATCAGTCAGGGTCCGGGTGGGAAATAGATAACACACTCAATAAAGGTTTAACTGAGGAGAATTTACAGAGGTGTGCACATGGTTAACCCATGGGTGCACTCAGGTCTAGCAACAGGATGAGGCCATTATCACCCTGCAGAAGGTAGAATAATGGGACCTCCTTAAAGATATGTGTGTACCAATCCCCAGAACCTGTGAATATGTTACCTCACATGGCAAAGAGACTTTGCAGAGGTGAGTAAATTAAGGACCTTGAAATGGGGAGATTACCCTGGATTATTTGGCTGGGCCCAATTTAATCTCACAAATCCTTAAAAGCAGAGAACCTTTTCTGACTGTGGTAGAGAGATGTGGCAAAAGAAGAATGATCAGAGATGACATTTTTGGCTTTCAAGGTAGAGGAAGGGGGCCATGCACCAAAACATGGATAGCATCTAAGATAGACTTACAGGTGTATCATCTGTAAAATAATAATGTTTGTGTTGTTTCAAACCACTAAATTTGTGGTAATTTGTTGCAGCAGCAATAGAAAATTAATATGTATCTTCATGCCTGGGGGGATAACAGAGAAGTAACAGTGTACCAGAGCCTGGTGAGAGCTAGAGCCATGGAAAGGGAGCTGCTTGTTGGGAGAGGTAACCATAAAAGAACATGGCCACTTGCAGAACTGTGGGGAGCAGGGGGAATAAATACCTCGACTTCACTCTCTTTTTCTTCTCTCCAGTCTCTGGCCACTGCCTGCCATTGACTGTATTCTACCTGAAGCAGAAGAGGGTGTGGGAGTTGGGTGATATAGTTAAGAGCTCAACCTCCTGTGGGCACAAAACAACACAATAAGGGTGGAGAAGGGGTCAAGGTTAGGATGCAGATAGAGAGTAGCCGGCAGAGTCTACCCTCTCTGCTCCTTAGCATGTATTCCTGTTCTTTATTTAGATGAAGAAACATTTATCTCCAACACAGGGAAACACAGATTCCCATTAGGCATTATATCATTGTGTAACGATGCCAATTCAGTCATCATCCTGTTTGGAATTTGAATTGTAGTTATTGCTACCTACCATCAGTACTTGTCACAGCAGGGAAAGTGGAAAAAAGGAACAATTAACATAAAAGAAGGCTGTTATAGCCCCTGTTTCTATAGATGGTCACAAAGCCTAAGTTTCATAGTCATAGCTTCCTTCTTCCACCACCAAATTCCACATTCCCTCACACTTTGCCTGGCACTTTGGCTGTTTACTTTTTTTTTTTTTTTAAACCTGGTAAAATGGCCTAAACATTCCCATAAGATCCAACTCCTGTCTCTTATGGGTTGTTGCTGTTTCCTATAGACTTATTGCAGGTTATGGGAGTAGCAAAAATTATTTGGGTTCCAGCCCAAATTATTTGGGCTCCCTTGCCCTCATTTTGCAGTAACAAGCCAGGATCAGTCACCTTCACTAGTCACTCTTCTCTGCATATTGGTTAAACAGCATGAATTTAAAATAGTCAAGGGCCAGTTTCAGATTTCAGTATAATAGAACTTTGATTATGTTCCCTGGTAGAAATATTATACTTCTTCCTTGAGCACTAGCACCCTGTAGACACATTGAGCCCAAGATTACGGGGACAGGAATGAAAAATTCTGTCGGTAAGTTATTAAGTGTAGTAGTGAGAGAGGTTACTCCTACCTCCGCCTTTTGGTTTGCAGTCCTAGGTGTTTTGGCTCTGGAGGAAACAGCATCTTTTTTGGTCATTAGTTTAAACATACAGCTGCAGCATGGAACATAGCACCCCAGCTGCATAGGATATTATCCCCTGGCTAATGCTGTAACATCAAGAGGCATTTCGCTGTTCTGTTAAAGCAGCTGCTGCCAGGTGAGGAGCCACTGGGTAAGCCCAGTAAGTTTTGTGGGAGTAGACCTATTGCCATATTTCTT
>NW_012151618.1:436865-437728 GCF_000956105.1 Propithecus coquereli | reverse complement strand
CCACAGTTGAGTCCAGATTTCAGTTAACAAACCCAGCAGAGTGTTAACACCATTTCTGGGTGTCTGAGTAAATACTTTAAATCCCGAATCTTGGGTGAATGTATCCTTATCAATAACTTGAGCTCTACCCAACCACATATTTTATTTCTCTTAGTCTAATAACCCTAGAATCTATTCCCATACATATTCTCTGGAATCCTCCTGATAAAAATTGGAAAATTCCTTCAACTCCAATGTATATGTTATTTCCTCCCTGACCTTATATCCCTAGGCTAAGCTGGGATCTAACCCCTGTTAACAGCCTGGAGGCAGTGAAAGGTAGTGGAGGTGGATGCTGAGGAGAATGGGCATCTCTTTCTAAGGCAGTGTCTTCAGATGAAATTACTGAAAGGCTTTTTTGCAAGAAAAGGCTGGTTGGCAGGTGGGAGAGGGGAACTGTTTTTTTTACGGAAAGATTTGGGGGTTTGTGGATCCAAAGTTAAGCTTCAAGTGTTAGTTCAAACACCCTCATCCCAAGATACTTCTCAACCATTACCCTTACCTTCAGTCTGGCAGGGTTGTACTTTTAAATGGCATTGCACATCTGCAAACCACATACTCAGGCATTGGGCCAGATCCTCAGCCACATCTGTCTTGTGCTTAAAGTTTGCAAAAATGAAGACAACATGTTGAAAGAACTAGATACCTTGAAGTTATATGCTATTTACGTAAAGACTGTAGATTTTTATAGTTGCTTAGGTAACTTAGAATGAGTATAGAAAGTTGAAGTATTTCTTCTTTGAAAGCGTTAAGTGCCATTGTGAATATTTACAGAGGGCCTTTACTGTCCAAGATGTTGCAACATATTGACAGTAGATTCATAA
>NW_012151618.1:434921-436815 GCF_000956105.1 Propithecus coquereli | reverse complement strand
TAGTCTCAACCAGGAAGAAAACAAGCTTTTAAAGTGGGAATAATCTAATGTGTAATTTGTTTTCACTCATTAATTTATTCAATCTTTAATTTTTATTGAGGATTTACTGTGCATAAGCTATGGTACATGAAAGAATAAATGAGCCTATTATACCAGGGGCTAAGAGTGTTAAAATGCATAGAAATAGATGCTACCCTCAAGGACCTTATATCTATAGGGTTATATAAATATATACATATAATATGCAATAAATGGTAAGTTAGAGGGAAGAAAAGGCAACCACAGGATTTGGAATGTATTAATATTTAATTGACCTCTGCTTAACTAGCTCCAGGTCACTGGATTCATTGATGCTGAGATGGATGTCTTAAGGAATAGTATTCTAGCTTTGTTGATTCCACAATTTGAGTTGTAACCTTAATAATAATAGTAAACTCTTATCTAATTATTATTGTATGCCAGATTCTCTTCTAAGTGCTTTACATATATTAACTCTTTTAACCTTCCCAATAACCATAAGAAGAATGTAATATTATCATCAATACTTTAGAGATAAGGACAATGAAGTACAGAGCAACTTAATTACTTGTACCAATTTAGTCAGCTAGTAATGGTAGAGCCAGGATTTGAACCCAGGCAGCCTAGCTCTAGAGATCAAGCTATTTATACTATGTTGACCACTTCTCATAAGCCAGTTACATTTGTTTCCAAACTTGCCCATTTGTCAAGTTGTACACATTATTATAATTCTATAATTTAATTAAATATTATATCAATTGATGAAGTGTGAGTATAGAAAATGTGAGAATTTTTATAAAAATAACTTAAATGTTTTGGAAACAATTTTTCTAAAAATAACTTTTGAAATTAAGTCTGGATAAGACAACTGTAAAAGATTCAGGGGGAAATTGTTTTAAAAAAAAACTGTACTCAGATTGCTTTGTAGGTGTCTTTAAGATTTTACTCCAATTTGAAGAATTGAAAAATACATCCAAGGCCTTACAGGGGTGGCATATGCAAGAAAGACCTATAATTCCTGTTAGCAGACCCATATTTAAAGGCTTTACTCTGTACCAAAATATCGATTATTAATGTACATTTATGGTTTAAATAAAACAAAATGTTTGATGTGTGTATACATATTATTTAAAAAATGATTCTCTGGGTTAACTGACCTTGTTTAGTAATTTATCTCTTCTCTGTACCGTGTCAGATAAGATGGCTTTTCCCGTACATATTAATAGAAAGAATACTTAATCCAGATAATGGTGGTTAGCAAAGACTTTTAGGTAGAGATGATAGATTAGACTAACAGGTATGAATTGAAAATAAAGGAGGAAAAGAATATTTCAGGTAGATATAATAGCAACCAAAAATGCACAGAGGTATAGGAATGCACACAGTAAACTGTAAGTAGTTTATTGCAACCATAGCATAGAATGTAAGGAGCTGTTGGAAATAGCTGAGACTGGGTAGGAAGGTGGAGGCTAGCTTGTGAAAAAATTTCTCTTGTTTTCTTTATGATTCTGCTCTGCTTTCTTATAGTCTATTTTCAACATAGGAGTCAGAATGATGCTTTTAAAATGTAATTCAGATCATGTTGCTCTTCTAAGCCAAAGTCTGTACAGTGACCTATAAGACCTGCCTCCCACCCCCCGTATTCCCTCCCTTTACCTCTTGATAATGTTATATTTTTACTGCTTTTCCCCTTGCTCCTTTTGGCTCCAGCCACACTAACTTCCTTGCTGGTCCTGGAATATGCCAGACGCTTTCCCATCTTAGAATCGTTGTACTTACTGTTCTCTTGATGTTTTTCCCTCAGATATCCACATGGCTTATGCTGTCACCTCCTTTGGGTCTTTAGTCAAGTGAGGCCTTCCCTGACCACCCCAAC
>NW_012151618.1:431437-432326 GCF_000956105.1 Propithecus coquereli | reverse complement strand
CAAATTCGCACATTCCCAGCTAATGCCTCACTCACCAAAATTTAAGCTGCATCAAAAATTCAATAATAAACATAAAGAACATTTAATGCAATATTATTTTAAAGAATCAAAATTAGTACAAAAACCCATGAAGAACAACATGCCAAAATTTTAAGTAAAGACAGGATCCAAGAGTGCCATAATGAGGTGTATTGGAGCCTGAGACAATAGGAAAAATGTGCACCTCTATGATACAATGTTTCTGAATTGTTTTTAATGGTTAATTTTTTCCCAGAACATTAAAATACTGAAAAATACTGAGAATTGAAAAGTAAGTGTATTAAAACTTACAACATTAAGTTTAAATATTTATACCCAAACCAGAATTTCTTATAATTTTACTTTCCTGGTTTTAATGGAAGCAAACTCTTCAAAAATATTATCAAAATTTGGCCAGGCATGGTGGCTCATGCTTGTCATCCTAGCACTCTGGGAGGCCTAGGTGGGAGAATTGCCTAAGCTCAGGAGTTTGAGACCAGCCTGAACAAAAGCAAGACCCTGACTCTGCTAAAAATAGAAAAATTACCTGGGTGTTGCGGCATGCGCCTGTAGTCCCAGCTACTTGGGAGGCGGAGGCAGGAGGATCGCTTGAGCCCAGGAGTTTGAGGTTACAGTGAGCTGTGCTCATACCTCTGCACTCTACCCGGGGTGACAGAGTAAGACTCCATGTGAAAAAACAAACAAACAAACAAACAAAAAATCTGTTTCTTTGCTTATGTCATTTTCAACTGAACATTTTGAATTATAATAAATGGAAGTAATTTTTAAAGTCTGATGAATATAAAGCTTCAGTAAGAGATAGGAATATACTTCTTGAATCTGAAATAAATGAAAAAAGGAAAAAATTGGA
>NW_012151618.1:427474-429599 GCF_000956105.1 Propithecus coquereli | reverse complement strand
TATTTCTTCTTTGAAAGCGTTAAGTGCCATTGTGAATATTTACAGAGGGCCTTTACTGTCCAAGATGTTGCAACATATTGACAGTAGATTCATAAGTTGTTGATCATTAACATTTTGTGTTTTTTATTTACAGAAACTTATTGGAGAAGTGTTTAATATTGTGAGCCAACAGTCTACTGCTCGACCTGGCTGCATTATTGAACTTGATGCAATAACCGACCAAGTAAAAACATGCTTGTGAATTGATGATATTAATATATTTTATCCCAGAGTGTTTTAATGTATATGATATATTTCATTCTCAGAATAATTCTCGTTTGATACTAAATACAGCCAACTTCTGTAGATTCCCGTAGTGAAAATCTAATGATTTAAGAATTATTCTCCAGTTGAATTGTATCTGTAGCTTTGTTTCCTGCTTAAAGGAAATTTGATTTAATTAAGGAAACTGTGACCTTGATCTCGAAATGCTGAGGAAAGGTAGAGTGCAGCTGCATGGAGGCTTGGGTTGGGTTTCTCTTTTTATATTATTACTCATTTGAGCTCAGTAGAGGGTGACCTCAGCTTCAGAATGTTTGCTCTATTAGGCCCCATATTGGGTGTTTTTATGAGGTTTCTTAAGATACAGATGAAACTGGATCAAAATACACATTTACCTTTTAATCACAGCCCTTTGTATAGTCAGTATTTCTCCCTAGCTACTATCTATAAAGAAAGAGAACCATTTTCCCTACAGGGAATTTATAAAACTCATTTTGGCCCTTGGGATAATTATTTCTTTGGGATTATGCTTATGGATTAAGGGGTAGAATTAACATATTCATTGGAAATATAAAAAAAGATTAGTTTGGTGAGGAAGTTACCAATATTCTTAAACAATGAAATGAAGAAAGAGCCAACTATATTTAAAAACAAATATAGAGTTATGTAATAATTTTTCATGGTGCCCAGCACATTCTATTGGGGAAAATGTAATCATTTCCACTAATGTAGAGAAATTAGCACATCAGCTCTTGGTAGCAGAACTGGGGCTGCCACATTGAAATTACTAATGCCTCGTAGGAAATCCATAACATTTTTATCCCCAAGTGCCATGCCTTTCTTCAAAATCAACCTATGGTTTCCTTTTTTTATTCCATAGGGATCTGGAAGAAGAGTTGGCTTCTTTCCCATAGATACCTTAATTTTTAATGGACTAGATGTTAAATTCATCCCTTACTTTAGCCCCTTCTGTACTCTTCAGGATATTAATATAGCACTCTCACCCAGCAATCTTTTTACTTTGTACTTGCTTCAGATTTTTTTCTCTCTGACTTTGGTGGCTATCTTTAACACAAGGGCTGGTAAACTGTAAGCACTGATAAATGACTTAGGCTTATAAATGACAATGTTTAAAACTCATTCTAGGTTTGTTCCCAGTGTGTTGTATGATTTCTATATCCCTGAAGACACTACCCTTCCCTTTTCTTTCATTTGTTCTTTTTCCCTAGGGGAAATGACCTTCTGTACTATGAATGTGAAGAGATTTTATCTTTCTACCTGGAGAGACATAAAAATACTCTAACTTTCGTAGAAATTCTATGGCTCAATTTAATATTATAGTCCTTTTATTTTCTTCTGTGATGTAAGGAGGCTGATTTTCCTTTATTCTCTAAGATTATAGACTATGTATCTAGTACCAAGATAATCATAACTATTTCCCTTTCTTGAAATCTATGGGTCAGCCATCTAATTGTCTTGACACGCTTCCATAATCAGCTTTTGTTTGGATCTAGCCTTTCCTTGAATTTCAGTTCACTTTTAGGGTTCTAAGTTGCCCTTTGTGATAGTCTTTACTCTTCTCTGGATGGTCCAAAAACATGATCATGTAGCATAGCAGGTGACAGTGATGTTTCATCCATCCTTCAAAAGAGAGCCTACTTATCTATGTGTAAAAATAGTTCTCTAGAGATGTGATGTCCCTCTGGCTGTTAAATCTATTAGAGGGATATCTGTTAGTTCTGTAGTAGTCTAGTGTTCCTTGTATAGTTGGCATAGCCCTCCCCAGTTAGTCATGAATCCTGATGCTTTGGACTCAATGTGGTGCAGATCGCTTAACACTTAACTGTTTTTTTAATTTTGTTTT
>NW_012151618.1:424036-425549 GCF_000956105.1 Propithecus coquereli | reverse complement strand
ACCCTTTTTCTTTTCTTTTCTTTTTTCTTCTGAAATATTTTAAAGCAAATTCAGCCATCATGTTATTTTACTTCCATATGCATTTCTAAAAGTGATTTTCTTACAAGTTTGCTATTATCAGATTGATAAATTAACAAAATTTCTCAGAATCGTCCATATTTAACTAGTTCATATTTACTTCATTCAGTTGTCTCAAAAATGTTGGTGTTTTTGTTTTTATGTTTTTAATGTTTTTAATTGTTTGAATCCATATCCAAACAAGGTCCACACGCTGTGTTTTCATCGTCTGTTGTTTTAATTCAAAGTGATCTCGCTGTATATATACTCATTATGCCACTGACTTATTTTAGAGCAAGTTATTTTTTAGGACTTCTTTGACTACTTACTTGTGATGTCATTTAAACTTTTTTTTGTCTGCCATATTTCCTGTAAAGTGGAAGTTAGCTCTTTAGACTTGATTAGATCTTGGTTCAACTTCTTAGGTGATGCCGTGCAATTCATATGTATCACACCAGAAAGAACATCATGTTTGGATGTCTCACTTTTAGTGATACGAAGATTCAGAAGATTCAGTTGGTGGCTGCATCATGGTTTGCTAGCAGTCTTTTATCTCATGGTTTCTTCTATTGAACATTTTTGATCTTGAATCAGTTATTTCATTAGAGATTGCAAAATCATGATTTTCTAATTTTACCAGCTCTCATGGACAGCATCTATAAAGAAAGCATTCTCTTATCAAGTAGGGCAATTATTGGATTATTTTGAAAAACAATTATTTTAGGAAAGGCAGGGTAAGCGATTAGTTCTTTCCCTTTAATTGACAATTTTAGAATATTAGAATGAGGAGTTTATGCCCTACTTTCCTCCAGTGGTTGCTGATGAATTCGTTGTTGTTGTTTGGCTTTTTTTGTCTTTTGAGTTTCATTATGAACTCATTTAAAAAAAAAAAAAACTCTTCTAGGGAACAACAGTAACATACATATAGAGAATTACTCATATAACTCATGGATTTTCATGTACATTGCATATTTTAGTCAGTTTGCAATCATTGTTTTTAGTGCTTACATTATCCTAAACAAGGCTAGTAAGGACCATTTCACGTTGGTCCTGAGTCATTTTGACACAACTTCATTATTCTGATAGTTTACTTTCTTTCAAACACAAGATACCCCAGCCTTATCTTGTAGATACCCTTTGCAAGAATGGAGTCATCCTTCCAAACTGTTCCTTAATGGGGAATGCTATATAGAGACCACGATTTGAGCTCTAGCAGTGCTCATTGCCAATGAGTTGTCATTATGAGTTTTCATTTTTAAGGAAAGTTTTTGTTGTCCTGTATAGATCTCACTTTCATATATGAAGAACATAATTGTCAACAGGAAAAATGATGTCTACAAATGTTTTTTTCTTTAAAAAAATGCAGGAAATGTCTACAAAGTCTCTTCTGCACCCCACTACCGCCCTCCACCCATGACTTAAGATTTTTTTCTTTTTCTTTTTCTTTTTTTTTTTT
>NW_012151618.1:410524-422284 GCF_000956105.1 Propithecus coquereli | reverse complement strand
ACAAGTTCTAACTGAGCCATGAACTGGCATTAGAACAGCCAAATGACTTAATAGAACTTTTATCATTACTTAGTTGGGCCTAATCTTCTTGAGGGACCAGGAGTTAAAAAATTCTTTCAGAGCCTTTGGAGTTAATTTTTGGCATTATATGGATTTCATAGAAATGCGAGAGTAAGGGATCTAAAACGAGTTCATCAAGAAGAGATTCTTAACACCAGAGAATATGATATTTTCTAAAATCGGGCACAGAGCCAGGATGGTTCTAAATAGATTTATTGAGGTAGTAACAAATCCTTATAGTAGGACAGGAGTCATGTGCTACCTTCTATCCCCAGTTCTTATGAGGGAGTGTCCCAGTGTTGTTGCCCTAAAGCCAGAGCTTCTTAGAGTTGCTTGCCTACCCTGTTTGTGACAGCAGTAGAAATTCACAGACCATGAGATTATGTTATAGTTAGGCAAACAAATAATATGCTCTTTTTGACTGTGATAGAAAGCATCCATCTTTTGGTTCTGACATTTGCTACAGATTTAACATAGTATATGTTGCTATTCACAGCTAACACTTGAATATATCAGAGTGTTGAATATCCTGTCAGAGGATGAAATGAATGGCTTATATTTAGATAGAGAAGGAAATATGTTGAATATCTTCTGGGTGCCAGGCACTGAGATAGGTGCTTTATATATGTAAAATAGATATTATCCCCAATTTACTAACGGAATAAGGTTAAATAACTTGACCAAGTCCCGTTATATAGTTTGTCATTATATGGGCCTTGTTGACTATAAAGTCTTTGCTTTTTTTCCTGCTTTTATTTTCTTTCTTAGCATGAGATATATATTAGGAAATTACCTGGTTTACAGGAAGAGAAATGAAGACGTTCAACCTTATTTCACTGGTGAGAGAGTAGCCAGAGATGGTGAAGTGCATTGCTTAAGGAAACACATCTAATTAGTGATAGACTACTGATTCAAGTCTATAGTCTTAAATGTTTTCATATTTCTTACTGAGTGGCCTGCCATTATAAGATAGATTGACATGTTTAATATAGAAACACACGGGGATTAATTATTTATTATCCCTTGGATATTCTGGTGCTCCTGGAGGTGTATAAAGCAACAGCACATTATCCCTGCCCTTGATGAATACTGCCATAGTCCGATGAGGGGAGACAAGCAAATAAATAACTGTAATATAAAGTATCCCTCATGTGTAACAGAAGCACAGATTACTGAATCTGCTTTGAGATTTACACTGTAATATGAAGGCTAGAAACTCTTTGGAAGAAGATGAAGTCAATATGCCTTACAAAGCTAGTCAACTAATACTATCTTAATCTTGTTTGCAACTTTTATTTTTTGTGTTTGTTCTTGAAATCATTCTTTTGTTTGAGAATTTGATAGGAGGCTGGTATTCTAGTGTCTTCTTTGCCACTAGTTAACTATATGACCTTAGGAAAATCATTAAGCTCTCTTAGGCTTAAATTTCTTCATTTATTAAGTAAAGCACTGCATTGTTATTTCTCAAAGTTTGATTCATGACCCATCTATTTTGGAAATACCTGGGCTGATTATTAAAAATGCAGATAACTGGGCTCTACCTCAAATCACCTGAATCAGTGTCCCTGTGGTTAAGGCCTGGGAATTTGCATGTTACCAAATTCCTCAGGCTTTTAAGATATTTTAAAGTTTGTGAAAACACTGGACTACGTAACTTAAGATTTTTTTCTATAACAGCTTTTATATCTTGTGGTTCTGACTGGACAGTATTCCTGTGATGGAATCGTTGATGCTAATAAAAAGTAGAATGGTACAAAAAAATTTATTAAGGTAACTAAGCAAAATTTTGAAAATTGACTCTATCTCCAAAGTACTTTATACATTTTTTTCAAATTGATGCATAATTATATATATTTATAGGGTACATGTGATATTTTGATATATGAATATAATATGTAATGATCAAATCAGGGTAGTTAGAATATTCATTACCTTAAGTATTTATCTTTTCTTTATGTTAGGAACATTCAAATTATTTTCATATAGCTATTTTGAAATGTACAATAGATTATTGTTAACTATAGTCACCCTACTGATCTATCGAACACTAGATCTTATTTCTTCCAACTGTATGTTGGAAGAAATGTATGCGAGAGTAAGGGATCTAAAACGAGTTCATCAAGAAGAGATTCTTAACACCAGAGAATTAGCCTCTCTTCACCCACCCCCCTTTCTCAGCCTCTGGTAACTATCATTCTATTCTCTGCCTCCATGAGATCAACATTTTTAGCTCCCACATATGAGTGAGAACACGTGATACTTGTCTTTCTATTCCTGGCTTATTTCACTTAACATAATGACCTCCAGTTCCATCCATGTTGCTGCAAATGACAGGATTTCAATTTTTTTTTTTTTATGGCTGAATGGTATTCTGTTGTGTATATATACCACATTTTCTTTATCTATTCATCCATTGATGGATGCTTAGGTTGATTCCCTGAGTAGTGCTGTAATACTGATATACTGATTTCCTTTCCTTTGGAGAAATACGCAGTAGTGAGATTGCTGGATCATTTGATATTTTTAGTTTTTTGAGAAACCTCCATACTGTTTTCCGTAGTGGTAATTTACACTCCTACCAACAGTGTATACAAGTTTTCTCTGTATCCTTACCTCTAAAGTGCGTTAAGAAGCCATGTTTTTTTTTTTTTTTTTTTTTTTAGACAGAGTCTCACTCTCTTGCCCGGCTAGAGTGCCGTGGCATCAGTCTAGCTCACAGCAACCTCAAACTCCTGGGCTCAAGCAATCCTCCTGCCTCAGCCTCCTAGGTAGCTGGGACTACAGGCATGCGCCACCATGCCCAGCTAATTTTTTCTATTTTTAGTAGAGACAGGGTCTTGCTCTTGCTCAGGCTGGTCTTGAACTCCTGAGCTCAAGCTATCCTCTTGCCTCGGCCTCCCAGAGTTCTAGGATTACAGGCGTGAGCCACTGTGCCCGGCCCATATTTCTTAAGTGACAACAAAATAATATTCTAGCTCATATGTATGGTGATGATAGTAATACATTTCATGATTTCATAATTTATTTTTAAAGCTAAAGTTTCAGAAGGTGTCTCATCTGAGAGTTTGCTTCCAGTCCCTGGGCAGAAGAATGTAGACTCTTCTCCAGAAACCTCTCCTAGTGTGAGCCCCATGCCACATTCTTCGTCGATTGCCAATCTACAAACTGCTAGTAAACTTATTCTGAGTTCTAAACTGGTATATAGCCAGCCTCTTGATCTCCCAGGAGCAGTTGAAGTAGTAAGAGCAACACCTTCAGCAGGTAAGGTAACTTTAAGACTGGTCATTGGTAGCTCAGAGTGATAAAATGGATGAACTCTTAGTGGATAAAACAGATGAACTCTTCTGAAGTATGTGCTATGTTGACATTGAAATAAAGATATATTTTTCTGTTAATGATATATCTGTTTAGAAACATGTCTTTGTTAAAAATAATTTCCTATGATAAATGTAATCAGCCTGACAGAATAGTGTAAATATTTTAATATGAGATGTTTTTCCTACACTTTGGAATACCTTGATAGTAAAATTTCAAAGAATAAGTATGTATCATTTGTGAATCACTGAAGCTTTATTTTTTTTTTTTAAATTTAAAGCTTTTGCTAATCATGTCTTACTTTTATTAAGTACCTTTGAACAAGGGTTGGCATACTTTGGGGAAAAATGTAGCATAAAAGACTAGTGTGGCTGGCCTAGTATGATACTGACTTTACCAAAGTGGATAAGATAATTTGGAGGGTAGGACTGGCAGCTATATTTAAAATGACCTGCCACTTATGGAATTCTAATTGGAGAGTTTCTAGAATAATGTTTTTGGGGGACCAAAGTTGAAGTTTCAAGACGGTTCCAATCACTGGTAAATGTTACTGAGTATGGGTGTTCTTTTATTCATCCCTATGACAGGTTTGCATTCACAGTTGTAAAGAGCACATTGAGAGGAGTATACTCTGGGCTTTTGTGGTAGGTGCAGATCTAGGCCAGTTTTTGAATCTTTCAAAATATTTGAAAGGTTTGGGTTATACTCAAGGAAGTTTATTGGAACTCATGATAATGAATGATAGTTTACAGGGGCTTTATAAAATGCTTTCAAATGTCTTGACAATAACATTCCAAGGGAAGTAGTAACTGATACCTATTAATAATATTTAGATGGAACAGGCTGAGATGGTTAAGTAGCTTTCCCACTGTTACGGAGGTATTGATGGACTGGAACTTGAATATAGGTCTTCTGACATCAAATCTTAATCACTATGTCCCCTTATCTTATCGTTGACAGTAGATGGGCATAGTTAGTCTTTGGCAGTCAGGAATAAATATAAGGATTCTGGTTCAGTGTTAAGAGAGGATGAATTAAAGCTGGTGACAAGAGCAAAATCTATTGGTGTGTTTTGCTGTCTGAAAACAATTTGATGGTAGGAGTATATCTGGGGTCTGGATTATTGAGGGAAGGTTAGGGGAATTTGAAGGGCAAATTATAATGATCATGGAAGCATCTGTGATGAAAATTATATAGTATGAAAGTAGTGAGGCATGTTATGGTGAAGGCACATATAAATTATGGCAGATAACACATTTATTGATTAAGGATTGACTTGTTTGATTGCTCTTGAGTTTTACTTTAATTAAATGTTTACCGCATTTAAATTAAATTATTAAAAACAAATTAAGTTATCATTGCATATTTTGATTTCACTAATGGCTGTTGAGGACTTCTATAGTTACTTTGGCTAATGGACATTTCACGTAGGACACTAGTTAAGAGGAGGACTGCATAGTTACTCTGAAGAAGCTCATAGTGGCTTTGATCACATTCTAAAATATGAGTATTAGTGTATTATTTTGTGGCTTTATTATTATAACTACCTGATTTTTTTTTTTTTTAAGGCCATCTGAGTTCTTCTTCAATTTATCCAGTGTGCCTTGCACCTTATTTAGTGGTTACAGCTTGTTCTGACAATAAAGTACGCTTCTGGAAATGTTGTATGGAAACCAACACAGAATGT
This sequence comes from Propithecus coquereli, assembly GCF_000956105.1. Taxonomy (NCBI): domain Eukaryota; kingdom Metazoa; phylum Chordata; class Mammalia; order Primates; family Indriidae; genus Propithecus; species Propithecus coquereli. The sequence goes on along the minus strand of NW_012151618.1, from coordinate 417,222 downwards.
AATAAAAGTGATGAGAAAGAAATCTATCACTGGAGGAAATGGCCCTTGATGAACGATGAAGGAGAAGATAATAGCAGTACAGTGAGCATTGTGGGAAGACCAGTTGCTGTTAGCTGTTCATACACAGGTCGCCTTGCAGTGGCTTATAAGCAGCCAATCCACCACAATGGTTTTGTTTCTAAAGAATTTTCCATGCATGTTTGTATATTTGAATGTGAATCTACAGGAGGATCAGAATGGGTTTTAGAACAAACAATTCATCTTGATGATTTGGTTAAGGTTGGAAGTGTACTTGATTCAAGGGTCAGCGTTGACAGTAATCTGTTTGTATATAGCAAATCAGATGCACTTTTGAGCAAGGATAGATATCTTATTCCGAATATCAAGCATTTAGTACATTTGGACTGGGTATCAAAAGAAGATGGCTCCCACATTCTCACAGTGGGGGTTGGTGCTAATATCTTCATGTATGGGAGGCTTTCAGGAATTGTGACTGAGCAAACGAACAGTAAGGATGGAGTAGCTGTCATTACTTTACCACTAGGTGGTAGTATCAAGCAAGGAGTTAGGTCAAGATGGGTTCTTCTTAGATCCATAGACTTGGTGTCTTCTGTTGATGGTACACCTTCACTGCCTGTTTCTCTCTCTTGGGTAAGAGATGGAATATTGGTGGTAGGAATGGACTGTGAAATGCATGTATATGCACAGTGGAAGCATGCTGTGAAATTTGGAGACACTGAAACTGATAGTCCTGATGCAGAAGAGGCAGCAATACAAGATCATTCGGCCTTTAAATCTAATATGCTGGCAAGAAAAAGTATTGTTGAAGGAACAGCTGTTGCCGATGATATTTTTTGTTCACCAACTGTAGTTCAAGATGGTGGCTTATTTGAGGCTGCACACGTACTTTCCCCTACTCTTCCACAATATCATCCAACTCAACTGTTAGAATTGATGGATTTAGGGAAAGTTCGAAGGGCTAAAGCCATTCTCTCTCATTTAGTAAAATGTATTGCGGGTGAAGTTGCAATAGTTAGAGATGCTGATGCTGGAGAAGGAAGTAAGCGACATCTGTCTCGAACCATTAGTGTAAGTGGCAGTACAGCAAAGGATACAGTCACCATAGGAAAAGACGGTACTCGAGATTATACTGAGATAGATTCTATCCCTCCACTACCACTATATGCATTGCTTGCCGCAGATCAGGATACATCCTACAGAATTTCAGAAGAAAGTACAAAAATACCACAGAGCTTTGAAGATCATACTGAAGGTCACCCAGAGGATCAATATTCAGAGCTGTTTCAAATCCAGGATATAACAACAGATGATATCGATTTAGAACCAGAAAAGAGAGAACACAAATCAAAAGTAATAAATCTTTCTCAGTATGGACCAGCTTACTTTGGCCAAGAACATGCTAGGGTACTTTCAAGTCATCTTATGCACTCAAGTCTACCAGGCCTTACCCGTTTGGAGCAGATGTTCCTTGTAGCATTGGCTGATACAGTGGCTACCACCAGTACAGAGCTTGATGAAAACAGAGATAAGAGTTACTCAGGTAAATATTCTCACTAAAAATTTATAAAATTATCATTCATAGAAATTAATGATTATCTTGTATTATCTGTATGATGACTCACCTATTGAATTGCTGTCTTACTTTCAAACTCTGCAGGGAGAAGACCTCTCCAAGAGATAATTACTATTACATAATATGCTTAGGTGTAAAAGCAAAGACAGTTGAGGCAGACGTATGACTTCATGGATTTGTGATATCTGTGTGCATTCGTGTGTTTTTACACTGAAACCTTTGTATGATTTTGGATATATAGTCTCTTGTTTTTTCAAACAGATTGATCCCTATGGTTTTATTTTTGGGTGATAATAATGGCCCATTTGTTAATTTTATTATAGAATCATGAGTCTTATAGGGACATCATAGGCTCAACTTGTTCATGATCTCATTTCTAGTCATAAATAACTTTTTACAATTACCTAATTTTCTCCAAAATGTCTCTTGAGAAAGGCTTCCATATATTTAATGTCATATGTGTCTTGACATTTTCTAATTATGCCTAATTCATTCTGTAACTAGAAAATTTTGGGCTGCCTCCTGAAGGTAGTTTCCATTCTCTTTTATGCAGATGATTGAAGGTAGTGGTGTTCATTGTATATGATGGCATGAGCAAAGGAAATGGAAAATTATTGATCATTCATTCATTCAATAAATATTGTGGAGGAGTGAAGAATTGCTATGTGCCAGACACTTTATGTACTTTATCATATTTAATTATCACAACAATCTTCAGTAGGTAGCTATTATTATATTTAATTTTATAGATGAAGACACTGACCTTTAGGAAATTAAGCAACTCTTCCAAGATCACATATGCATTACGTGGCAGAACCGGGGTTCATATGTGATAATAGTGTTGCCTCTAAGCCTGTACTCTTTTAACTATTTCATAAGATTTTCAGATTTGGGGAAAAAAGATTGTTCCCCAAAGCCAGCTGGCAAATATCTCTTCGTATAGGTTTACATCTTTATAATGTATCTCCAAAGTTTTCTCTTTTGCAGATTAAAATAACTAGAGACCTTAGAGGGTTTTTGCCTGTGACCTATTTTCTAACTGTTAATTGAGGGAAAAAAACGACTTAACATTATGAAATCATGTGCAGTAGAGCGAGATTCCCCCCCGCCCAGAATAACCTTAAGCTTTTGTTGCATACTTAATATATATTAGTTTTTACTGTGGGATGTTAAGAAAGTAGGCATACCATAACCCATGCAAAAGAGTTTACACTTTCTGATACAAAACTGTATCATTGGCTAAGCAATATAAAAGCTTATCCTGGTCAAATTGGACATTCATGAGGTAATAAGGCAAGAATGAATGTCTCCATTTTACAGGTAGGAAACTGAAGCTCAGAGATTAAATAAATTAGTTGCACATCTCAGTAAATGGAACATAGGTAAATGAATTCTTCCTTTTGTTCAAGTGAGACGACTTACAGTCATTCTTGACTCTGCTTTCTCTCATACCCCATATCTAGTCCATTGGCAAATGTTATCAGTTCTGTTATATCCAGAATCCAATCAATTCTCTTCACCTCTGTGGTTAATACTCTGGTCCAAGTCATTGTCATCTCCTAACTGCTTCATCCTTGATACTTCAGTCTGTCCTTCACTTAGAAACCAGTGATTCTTTTAAAACAAAATCCCATTAAAACTCTTCTCTGCTCAGCATATACCAGTGGCTTTCCATCTCACTTTAGAATAAAAATCAAGATCCTTAACAGTGGTCTAAAAGGCCCCACGTGATCTGCACTCATTTCTGCTCTGCTACAATGCTCTTCTTCCAAATTTATGCATGGCTCATTCACTTACCTCCTCAGATTTCTGCTGACATGTCATCTTATTGGAGAATTCTTCCCAGCCTCACTGTATAAAATAGAATGTTCTTAATCCAGCAGTGCCCTGCTCTCAATCCTGCTTCATTTTCCTCCATAGCATTATTTTCCACATACTATTTGCTTGTTTAATTTTTTGTCTCTGCCTCCTAAAATGTAATAATCTCCACGAGAGTGGGACTTTGCTTCATTCACTGCTGAATCCCCAGTACCTAATGTGTGCCTCACATGTAGTAGATGCTTAATTTGTTGAATGAATAAATGGATGACTGGAGATAGGTAATGGGAAATGGAATGGGGACTTGAACTTTGGCAATTTAACAAAATGTATTTTCTTTTGGAAAATATTATTTGATTCTACAGTCTTTGGGTACTTCACAAGTGTCAGTTATTGGGCTGGGTGCTGTCAGTATGTTTGCATTGCTTTTATCCAGCAGTGGCGGTAGTTTTGATTAAACTTGCCACATTTTCATATCTTTGTTCACCTTTCAACTAAGTGGAATCAAATTTGTGTAAGTAAATTTGTGGAATCAAGGTTAAGGTTCACCTTAACCTTCTAATACTAACTAGCCTGGGGAATCAAATTTTAAATCTTGGATGGTAAAGCTAACCAGTGTAGAAAGTGTTACTGTTAAATTATATAACAAATAATTTCACATTAGTTGTATAATTCCTGTCTTGAAATCTGATCTGAATTCATGTAGGAAATATTTTTAAAAATCGTATCTAAGTTAGTATAGTTAATATACTTTTTATTGGATTTCAAGATTTCTTTACTTTTATTTATTTTGAATAAATATAAATGCTATTATTATCTGTTCTAATAGGTAATTGTATTTTCCCAAATTATTTTTCATTTAGGATTTTTAATATTCACACTTTTTTTGAAAGATACGATTTTTTTGGTAAATGTGTTAAATTGTTCAGGAAGGAATACGCTGAAAAAGTATCTTATATATCTTATGTAAATTGTCATTACTAAGTTTAATGTTTTTTTTATAACTTATTATTGGTTTGTAGCTTCATTGTATTCTTTTTTCCTTAAACGTACTTTCTGTTTAAATTACAGGAAGAGACACCCTAGATGAGTGTGGTTTGAGATACTTGTTAGCTATGCGCCTGCATACATGCCTTTTGACTTCACTGCCTCCTTTATACCGAGTGCAGCTGCTTCATCAAGGTATTCCACTCATTGTTTGAACCTGTGCACAACTTTCATTTAGTGTTGAAGTGGTGGGTGTATTCATGTCTGTGTATAAGCATTAGGTGAGTCATTATATGCATACCTGTTACTGGCCTTAAGATCTTCCTGTCACATGGTACCCACTTAGCATTTTTCTGTGTGTCGTTCAGCTCTATTCTGTGCCTTTTGCTCATTTGACTCAATTTCTTAGACTTTACTCACTAAAGTTATAGTAAGTTTAGGGAGTAAACATGGTATACCTGAGGTTGTAACCCAAAGTGGCCCTCTACAGAGTAGCCCTGAATTTCTTTCTGATGCCTTTTCTTTAAAAATCAAGTAAATTTTGCTCTACAACATGTTATTTGTATTTATTTTAATATAAGCAATATGTTTTAGTTATTTACCAACAAGTAAAGTCGATGTTTCAGGAAGATCTGCCATATTGATACAGTGGATTTGCATACTTCTAGCATACTGCCACCTCCTGATTGAGACATAAAGATTTATATTAGCTACCTTGCTTAGAGATTAAAAAATTGAAACTATAGAATTTCAAGTGACCTGCTCAGGATATAAGACTATTTATTAGTAGAGTTGGAGTTAGAATCCCAGTCCTGTGTTCATTTCATTACACTATATTTCTTTCGAAACCAGCATCCTGGACACAGCCCCATAATATATGCATTAGTATTGCAGGACCTAGAATGCCAGGCTTGATGGACTGTTACTCTTATCCATGGTGCTTACTCTTTAATGTTCTTTAAAAACATGATTTTAAACAGCTATCTAATATTCTTTTATGTGTCTAAACTATATTTCATCTACCCAACCCTTTATTTTTGGAACATTTAGATTTTGCTGTTTTTTTCCCACTTGAATGAATGACCTTATAACCTTGCACATAAATATTTATGTATATTTATGATTATTTCCTCATGTTAGTTTTCTAGTAGTGGGATTGCTGAGTCAAAAGGTGTAAAAATTCTTAACTCTTGATAAGCATTGCCAAAATTCTCTTCAGAAAGACTGTGCTCATTTACATTCCCAGAAATTTGATGATGCCAAAACTCAACCCACTGCCAACATTTGACATTGTCATTTTAAACAACCTATGCTATTTGGATAGGTTTGAAAAATGGTATCTCAGTGTTCTTTTAAATTTTAGTTTTAAATAATAGACAAGTGGTACAGAATCAATTAATGACAATTTTGTACATTGCCTACGGGAGATCTAAAACACATCAAATTTCTAAAGTTTTGTCAAATTCCATTTTCCCTTTGACTACAGTTAAAACATTGGAGATGAGAAGTGACTGGTGTTGTAGGTGATGGTCCTGGGAGCAGTTTTCAGGGAAAAAGTTAAGTAGCCAGTACCTAGATAGAAAAGCTAAGAAGAGCAGAGATAAACTGCAAGAATAGCCTGCCGTTGGTAGGTAAATAAAAATAAGTGCCTGTTGGTTCCCCTGTTCTTTTTCTTCCCTAATAACTTTTTTCACCTCTAATGTATTTTCAAATACATTCACTGCTCTCCTTATCTTGTTTTCTGAACCTAATTCTTCTGATATGCCTGTGTGCATTTTTGTTAATTCTTAATCATACCAAAATTTTAACTAATTAACTTTAAGGGTATAGAATGTAACATATTTTATGTTGTTCTTTTATATTATAAATTTTATAGTACAAAATTGTACATTTTTGTATTGCTATATAATAGTTTCTAAAGGAGAATATCAGTTATTTGATGTAGTAATTTTTTCTTATATCAGACAAAAATTTAAGTAGTGAGAAAATTAATCTGCCTTTTATGGAAAACTAAATTGATGTTATTAAATTTTGTCCCTTTTTTCCCCTAAATTTGTAGTGGCACTCAAGACTTGTTGCATTAATGTTGTGATACAATTTCAAACACAGTTGTATGTAAGTGTTAGCAATGGGAAATTGAAAAGATTTAAGATTATTATTCAAAATGATCATAATAGTTTTTTCTTCTATACTTTCTAAAAGAATTATTGTGGAGAAAGTTCCATGGGCTGATGAGAAGAATGTAAATTCAGCTTTATTTGGGTGGAATGTTCTGTAGAGATCTGTCAGACCCTTTTGT
>NW_012151618.1:406236-406864 GCF_000956105.1 Propithecus coquereli | reverse complement strand
TATACATGGTTGCTTGGACTAGTCTGGCTCCTTTCCAAGACTTTTCAGGGTTCTTCCCAGCATTCCCATTGTTTATTACCATCTATTCTCTGTGGTTCACTTCCATCTTGTTTCCTTTTCATCTGCTTAAGTGGAGTGGAGTGTTACCAGTAGTTAAACTGTTGATAAATCCATTTGTACTCACAAGTCTGATGGTGTCACTAAAGATTTTGTTGCCTCTAAACACAGCCTATATCCCTGTTAGACTTCTCCCAGGGTCAAAAAAATGGGTTTGCCATACAGCATCAGTATTAAGCAGCTTTAAACTACTTTTAGCCCCAGGCACTAAAGGCAGAGGCATGTACTTTGTGACTGTAACTTATCACTGATACTCTCTGGAACTCTCATGAAGTTTAGAGCTTGCTTTGAAGTGATATTTAGCTCCATGGGGAGAGAAGAATGGGGCAGTTTTCAATATGCAATACGAAAGTGTGTGGTCCTCAAGCAAGTGGCACTGGAATCAACACCCAAGCACGTGGGCCAAGTGCTTTTAACTTGACTGAAATTTTTACTCTTGATAAATTTGGTGTGCACACATGTGAATTACTCGGTATTCAAATATCTTTCTTTCCAATGATTAAGTTTTAGC
>NW_012151618.1:404787-405146 GCF_000956105.1 Propithecus coquereli | reverse complement strand
GAAATAATAAAAAAGGAGAATGGAAATAAAAGACTATTGCAAGTAAAGCATTTTCATGATGCAATTTTAGGTATCTTTTCCCCTTTCTTCCACACTTCAGTGGCTTCCTGTTTGCCATCAGTCAGTGTGAGCTAATAAAACATCCACTTTTTTTTAAATTGTTATGCCTTTCAACTTAGTGATTTGCAGAGGCTACCTCAGCATCTTTGAAAAATAAGATACAGTCTATATGTTATTATGTTACGAACAATATAATTACATACGATGATGTTACTGGCTTAATAGTTTTTAAACTTAAGAGTTGATTGGCTCTGTATAAATTCAGCAGCTTTGGTTATATATATGGCTCAAAGGATGTT
>NW_012151618.1:402601-403582 GCF_000956105.1 Propithecus coquereli | reverse complement strand
TTTTATGCATTCTGTGAAGAATTAAAAATATTTTAAATTTGGTTTAACCACTGATGTCTGTGCTTGGGTTTTCAGGTCACAGCATGATGAAAAAATGACAACATTTTTCAGCCACAATTTTAATGAAGATAGGTGGCGTAAAGCTGCTTTGAAAAATGCTTTTTCTTTACTTGGAAAACAACGCTTTGAACAATCTGCCGCTTTTTTCTTACTAGCTGGTTCATTGAAAGATGCCATAGAGGTATAAATAAGAAAACAATCTATAAAATACTTGTAAGGCAATTGAAAATCTGTAAAGGTCATAGAGGACATTGTAATTTTTTGTTATATGTAAGGACAGAGAATAACTACAGAAGTTGCTGAACTTAAAATAATGGCACTGTGGTAAATGAAAATATAAATAAATTTAAGGGAGAAACATAAACGGAAATTTCGTATATGGCACATTACATTTCAAGATGATGTGTAAAATGTATGAAAAAAAGTTGAGAAATGGTTTATGAATTTCTTCCTGACCATCTTATGATTCCAAATTATTTAAAGTACGTAGGTCACAACCTCCTTATCCTGTGCAGAAAGGCAGATAACGTTATATTTTCTTCTAAATGAAATTTGTAGATGAGGAACTGAATTTGCAGTTTGTACTGTTTTGTAATATAGTTGTTTTAGATATTGGAAAATGAATGTGAGGAGATAAAACTTTGTATTTTTTGATATATCATCCTGGCAGGTGATTATGAGAGTAGTTACAAATGTTTCTGTTTATTTATGATATCTTCCTCTTAGGTTACTTACTATCATTGTAAACAATACAAACAGGTGAAGGAATAATAGAATTGGAAATAGCGTATGACTTAAAAATAGGAAATATCCAACTAAGTGAAAGTACTTTAAATTTAGAGATAGTAATTTTTTCACAATTATCCCAGGCATACAAATTTTTTTAAATAACAAATGCTTATAATTTTATAATGGGGAGTT
>NW_012151618.1:401020-401746 GCF_000956105.1 Propithecus coquereli | reverse complement strand
TGGCTTGTGATTCAGCAAGATAAATGAAAGGTGCTTTAGTACATGGTAAACAGTAAATGATAGCTGTAATTACTATTTTTATTGTAATTACTGGCATGCAAATGGTTGTCTCCAGGAGCATGTATTATAAGCTACTGGAGATTGTGGAGCAGAACCAACTTTTCCTGTCTCCATAGTTTCTATTAGCCATAGAAAGCATTAATTGTTGATTAATTGATTGTAATTCTTTTGTCAAATAGTTAATTTAATATTTTCTTTGCCATTTAGGTTGCCAAAGCTGCTTTTCAAAGGAACAATGATGCCTTAGATGCTGCATTATTCTACCTTTCAATGAAGAAGAAAGCAGTAGTATGGGGTCTGTTTAGGTAAGTTGCCTCAACATTTAACATGATTTAATGAAGTAAAGATTGTGCTGCAAATCAGAAATCTAATGCTTTTGAAAATAATAAGGTGTATGAGCATGGTCAAATCAACTTATTCCTTTGTGACTTGGTTCCTTTATCTGCTAAAAATGGGTAAAATATCTTTTCAACTTAATCTAAAGGGTGGGACATTGTTAAAAAGTTGATGAAAGCACTTTGGAAAGTAAAAAATAGTCTCGCTTCCTATTTGTGTATACATAAGGCATTATAAGCTTTCTTTATTAGAAGAAGTAAAGATAACAAACTTGATAACAAATACCTGTCAACTGAAGTTACTGTTTTTCTTTTAGATGTATATATTTTT
>NW_012151618.1:397125-399130 GCF_000956105.1 Propithecus coquereli | reverse complement strand
AGGAGGACGAACATGAAGGTGGGACATTTTGTGGATTTCTCTTTTTTAAAGGAATATAATTTAAGAACTAAGGTTCAGTTAGATTAAAAAAAATCATTATCAGATTTACTTTTCAACTTTGGGAAATCATTATCAAAATTTCTTGTGTGGCTGAAGGATTAGCCACTATTCGTAATTGCATCTAGCATTTTCGTTGTCATAATTTGGGTAGTGCTAAGAAGATTTTACACATGTTTTTTACTCTCACGGTTATATATTAAGGTATATAAGATAGGATTACCATTCTATTTTAATTGCATATATGTTAAACAAGCATACAAAATGTTTGCCACATTCTACAGCTCTTTCCCCATAATAATATAGCCATTTTTTTTAAAGTAGAAATTTTGGGCCATAGTAGCTTATGCTTGTAATCCTAGCACTTTGGGAAGCTGAGGTAGAAGGATTGCTTGAGGCCAACATAGAAAAACCCTGTCTCTACAAAAAATAGAAAAAATTAGCCAGGTGTGGTATTGTGCATCTGTAGTCTCAACGACTGAGGAGGCTGAGGCAGGAGGATCGCTTGAACCCAGGAGTTTGTGGTTGCAGTGAGTTGTGATAACACCACTGCACTCTAGCCTGGGCAACCAAGTGAGACCCTGTCTCAAAAAAAAAAAAAGTAGAAATTTTGGCTGTTACACATACTAGTTTGGTGCATGGGCCTGGAAAAATTTTATTCTTGTGAGGTAAATTTTCTATAATCTTGGTTATCCTAAATAATTCAGATTTTTCGGGCAGGAACCTAGAGGCTATTTATCAGCATTGTTTGCAATAATAAAAAAATGGAACATTTTTTGTCAATAGAATAAATTTTAATATAACCATACTATAGAACACAGTATGCCATTAAAAAAATGAGGTTGATTGACATGTTAATATATACTGTATTAAGTGAAAAAAGATGGAGAGCATTGTGATTCTTGTTGCGTTTTATATGTATATGTTGTACATACATGCGCTCAAGTGTGCACATACATGTTGTGTCTGTCTCCTGCATTTCCCTTGGTTGTTTCCTGGAATAAAGCACAAGAAACTAAATACTGGTTGTTGGTCACAGGCTACCTTTTGGGAATAAGAGTGAGGAGATGTAAGCTTTTACTTTTCATTTTGTACTTTCTATAGTTATAATTTTCTGGCCTTATATTTTTATTAATATTTATTTTTAAATGTTAAAAGATGTTACGTGAGTAAAGAGAGTAGGGCCAAATTTTTACTTTCTTTTTTTTACAAAGAAGAAATATAATGTTTTCATAAATACTATTAAAATCTTTAAAGGAAAGGAAGTAAAAAATCTTAAAAGAAAAAGAAATATCTGAGTTATCCTGGAAATTTTAATAAGATATCCACATTTTTATAGAAGGAAGGTTCTATTTATTTTCTAATGTTTTCCAGGTCAATATTTAAAAATTTATTATTATGGGAAATTTCAGATATATTTAAAAGAGAGGATAATGGAATCAGTGAGTTCATTACCCGATTTTAACCATTACCAACTTATAACTGAACTTGTGTCATGTATACGCCCACCCATTCCACCCCCCCCATTCTCAACATAGATTTATTTTGAAGCAGATTCTGACATGTCATTTTACCTCTAAATACTTCAATATGTATCTCTAAAAGATAGACTCTTAAAACATACTCTACAGCTAATGGATTACAACCAGTTACAGATTTCTTTGTTCCTTCTCCAGTCCCACTGTTTCGCTTGAATAGCCTTAAAAAAAAGCACATACCATTATAACAAAATTTTGTTGGTAATCATCAGATACACAGTCATCCAAATTTCCTTGGTTGTCTTATAAAATCTTATACAATTGATTAGGATCTCAATAAGGCCTATCTATGTATTGTTATTGGTTGAGGTGTCTCTCTTCTTTACTTTAATCAATAGGTTCCTTCTTCCTTTTTGCTCTCCTTACAATGTTTTTTTAAAGAAATCAGGTGGTTTTATCCTGTAGTTTCT
>NW_012151618.1:391280-397065 GCF_000956105.1 Propithecus coquereli | reverse complement strand
AATCCACCCGACTCGGCCTCCAAGAGTGCTAGGATTACAGGCGTGAGCCACCACGCCCGGCCTACTTGACTCTTTCTCTTTATTTACTAGTTTCAAAATAGTGGGTTGGTTCCCTGGCATCCTATAAAGGTGACCAATTAGCTTTTTTTTTGTTTGTTTTTTAAAACACATTGCCACTCTAGAAAAAAAATTTTTTTCCTTGCGGCCACAGTGTTTTATTATGAAAATAGAATGAAAACTTTGAAAACAAAATGATCCTTTTTCATTTAATGAAAAATTTGTTATTTTTTTATTGTTTTCTGTGCGTGAGTTAAATGCAACTTGAAAAATAGTTTTCATGGCTTCCAAGGTAAAGAGATGTGTGAGTTACATATACTTCACAAGGCCCTGGGCTCAAAACTAGCGTGAGTTAAATACAACTCACATGGCAGTTGGTGTGGTAAAGGTTATTTTGAACTCACAGATTTAAATAGATTTGCGTTTGAAACGTTTGCAGTTTGTTTTTATGGATGCTCAGCTTGTCCCATCTGAAGTGAGAACCTTTTCAAGTTCCTGAATTCTTTTGGCATTATTTCTTGATAATTTTCTTGCTTTTTGGTATTGCAAAATCTTTCAGGCTCATCTTGTACGTTTCCTGTCCTATACCTGGAAATGACCATTCCTCCAAAGACTGCTTCCTTTTAGTGGGAAATAATATTTAAAGACTATAGTTTGGGCACAGGGATCCTCTTTGCTATTGATTTGGTCATCATTTCTAGACTATTTCAATGAATGGAGCTAGGAAATTTGTTTTTCCTGAGAATTTAGGAGTTTACACTGAAATTTCTAATTCACATATAGATTATAGAGTTCTTAGATTTCAGATTTGTGCCTTATAATAAAAGGCTTGGATTCTCATGGCATTAATATAATTATTTGCTACTTATATATGTATAATAGTTTCAGACTAATAATGCAAATATTTTTCATACTAACGTGATTACTAAGAACAGCTTAAGCTTTTTTTGGCAGGTATTTTTGTTTTGTTTTTATGATATATTCTGCTAAGGATATATAGTCAAATTACTAGTTTTAAAGTCACTTTTTGTAATTCATCCCATAGTTCAACCATAGTTGATTATGCTACCAAGTTGATAGACAGATTTATTTAATTTTGCTTTTGCTTTTTGTAAAGTACTTTTTAAAAGTTAATTTTCTTTTAAAATAATATAAAAATATTGACATGGTTTAAAATAAAATATATAAAACCAAGGTATTTTCAGAGAAATCTAGCTTCTTTCCCTGTTTTACTCTCCCTTGTTAGTGAACCAGATGTTTTTGGGTTTTCTTTCCATTTAAAAAAAGCAAATATGCATATAAGCAAATATGCATGAATGTGTATTTGTATTCCCTCTCCACTTTCTTAAATAAAAGGTAGTCTACTATATGGAGTGATTCCCATTGGTATAGAGTGATGTCCAGAATACAGACAAGGTATACCTTCTTTTACTCAATATATCCTGAATTTTGCTTTATCCTGGATATCACTCTATAGTGATGGGAATCACTCCATAGCATATCGGGATTTTTAAAAATCTCAGCTGTATAGTTTTAATGACTGCATGGATATACTGTAGTTTAACCTATCTTAAGTTAATATTTATATTTCTTTATTTTTAAGAAATGCTGACATTCTTTTGTAATACAAGTACAGATTAACACAGTTCTTTATTATTGTATCTGTTTGATTTCTATAGTTATCATCAAATCTTGTAACCCAGTGGTGTTTAGTTTTTACAACTACCTTCGAACTCATCCTTTGCTTATTCGAAGAAACCTTGCCTCCCCTGAAGGAACTTTGGCAACCTTAGGTCTCAAAACTGAGAAAAACTTTGTTGATAAAATTAACCTCATAGAAAGAAAATTATTCTTTACCACTGCAAATGCTCATTTTAAAGTTGGATGCCCTGTTTTAGCCTTGGAGGTACTCTCCAAAATTCCAAAAGTAACCAAAACATCTGCCTTACCTGCAAAAAAAGATCAGCCTGACTTCATTTCTAAAAAGATGGCTGATACACCTTCACAGTCAAAAGCTCTGAGTGATGGCAATGGAAGTTCTAGTATTGACTGGTCAAATGTAACTTCATCACAGTATGACTGGAGTCAGCCAATAGTAAAAGTCGATGAGGAACCTCTTACTCTTGATTGGGGTGAAGATCATGATAGTGCCTTAGATGAAGAGGAAGAAGATGCTGGTGGTTTGGTAATGAAAAGTACAGATGCCAGGGGAAAAGATAGACAAGAAGATCAGAAGTCCTTAGACCCTAATACGTTATTGACGCCTCAGGAAGAGGATTGCCTTGAAGGTGATACTGAAGTTGATGTGATTGCTGAACAACTAAAATTCAGAGCTTGTTTAAAGATCCTTATGACTGAGCTAAGAACATTGGCTACAGGTTATGAAGTGGATGGAGGAAAACTCAGATTTCAACTCTATAACTGGCTTGAAAAGGAAATTGCTGCCTTGCATGATATATGTAATCATGAATCAGTTATTAAAGAATATTCCAGTAAAACATATTCCAAAGTAGAGAGTGATCTTCTAGATCATGAAGAAATGGTGGACAAACCAGACATTGGTTCCTATGAGCGCCACCAAATAGAGAGACGAAGATTGCAGGCTAAACGAGAACATGCAGAAAGACGAAAGTTGTGGTTGCAGAAAAACCAAGATCTCCTGAGAGTGTTTCTTAGTTATTGTAGCCTTCATGGGGCCCAGGGTGGTGGTCTGGCCTCAGTAAGGATGGAACTCAAATTTTTACTACAAGAATCACAGCAGGTATGAACACCACTTTTGTTTTCAATCTTGGTTATTTCAGTAGCTCTTCCAATTATAGCTATAAAGTTCTTTTTACTAGTTAATCTAAACATGTCGATATTGTCTGTTTGTAGGAGGCAGATATTTGCAGTCTGTGTGAGTCATCTTATTTTTTTTTTTTTTTGCCAACTTAAAATGAAAATGTTTATATAAATTAACCCATCCCATTTAAAGTAGATTTGCTATGTTTAACTTAATTTTGAAGAAGAAAGAATATATACTTCCCATATTAATAAATCACATCAAGTAAGTAGGAAGTTTCAATAACAAGCCTGTTAATACACTGAAACCCCTTTTTATATTAAAAGTTGAAATGAAAGACAAATCCAGATTGAACATAGTTGATTGCAAAATATGATGCAATTTTGAACATTTAAAATTATGAAAATATACAAAATTGATGGGCAACACAACTAAGCATTTATACATTTTCCATTGTGTGGGGAACACTAAAAATTTCTCTACTTTTTATCCACATCAGATAAATGATTTAAACCAAACGTTTGCCTTGGAAAGTCTTAACTTAGGATCTCAGTAGTATAAAAAGCAATAATTTTTCAGTCTGTAAACAGTAGTTGTGTTTTTTCTCCTTTCCTTCTTTTTTAAATATCAATTTTTACCATACAAAAACAAAACCAAAAAACCCATACAAACCCAAAACAGCAGCATATGTAAGTGTTCTTAGACTGAAGCTTCGGTAATTAGAAGCAGGCTTACAAGCTTGAGCGCATACTGTGTCTTGAGCATCTTCGTATCTTCTGCATCCAGCATAGTACCTGGTACATACTGGCTGCTCGATAAATTTCTGTAAAATGAGTGAGTAAGTAATTGAATATATTGTTTTTACACAAGTATTTATCACCAGTATTTTTATCAGATAACTGTTGGAGTTTTTTTCCCTTCATTTTGAACTACTTTGAAAAAAATAATTCACTGTCACCCACAGGAAACTACAGTAAAGCAGCTCCAGTCTCCACTACCATTGCCTACCACCCTGCCTCTGCTTTCAGCAAGTATTGCTTCGACAAAAACAGTCATAGCTAATCCTGTATTGTACTTAAATAATCACATCCATGATATACTTTATACTATTGTTCAGATGAAAACACCACCTCATCCCAGTATTGAAGACGTGAAGGTAATGTAAAGTTTATGATTGTTTGATATTGTACACACTGAGAAGGTAACTATGTTATACTTGTCTTCTAATTTGAACTTAGAGGAAATATTTTAAAGTGCTCTTAGGTGCTACCTTTCTCATTCCTGATGAGTCAGTTCAAAACTATTTGTCCAATGAGTGTAATTTAAAAATAAGCATTCTTCTTATTTCTGGAAAATTTATTGTGTTCCTTTAAGATAGGTAAATACCTTTTTGGTAATAAAACTAATTTTCTAGACAGTATTCTTTCCACTTAATATTCATTTAGACCTTCTATTCCCCTTAATGAACCTTTAGGTTAGAAACATTTATGACTGTTTACATGCCAAGATAATATGAAGATATAAGTTGGGGAGTACGTGGGAGGGAGCCATGGTTGATCAGAAATCGTCCCAGAGAAAGTATCCTCATTACTGTTTCCTTGATGATTGTGCTTATTGGAGGCTGTGCAATCGTTAGAAGCAATCAGAGTTTTGGAAGAGTTAACACCCCACATTAAACCTATACCCTATGCTGAGATATGAAAAATTGATACATTCTGAAAAGCACTAGGATAAGACTTGCACTGTGCCAGCGTAAGTGTACTTATGGTATGCTTTTTCCAATTCTAGTGGCTGAGCACATTTCAGGTCCCCAATATTCTTATTTTTTACTTGTTTTGTTTGACAGACAGGTTTTATCTCTGGTAGTACATTTTTCTGAAGGCCTAGTCACATCAACCTATTAGGAACTTCTCATCCATAGTGCGAATTAATCTATATCGGTATTTTAAGCAGGGATTTACTGGTCACATCAGTCCATTAGAGACTTCTAATCTATATTCGTGCTTCTAATCCATGGTGTAGATTAATCTATATCAGTATTTTCACAGAGATTACTTAAATTGTTTCTTAGATGAATGTAGAAATGTATATATGGATATGCATATAAATTCTAAGTAAACATTTCTAGTTCCTAGAAATTTAAATAAGGCTTTCAAAGAGTAATCTGGATAAGGCTTCCAAAGAACATGAAACTATTTCTAAGGTACTTGCAAATTTTAAGATTTTATGAGTCTGAAAATGTTGCTTCAGTATGATTCAGTAAACTTCAGGTTGTAGTTTTTATATTACATGGGTAAATTTTAAACTTTCTAAATGTAAAATTCTAAGATTATCCCTTCTCAATGAATAGCAAGTAAATTACTTGCTTTCTGGAAAATCAGCCATTTCATACAGTGATTGATATATTTACTAAACAGATTTAAGTCATTCTTGTTGATAAGTTTAAGTCTTTATTTTCATCAAAGGGAATTTCGTAAGGCAAGCTTAAATAAAAGCTCTGAAAATTCTACACTTATTTTGGTTTTGCTTTTTTGAATATTACTATTTAAGCTAATTGTTAGTAGGCTAGGACAAGACCCAGTAATACCAGCATTGGCACTTTGCTCAGGGCCTGGTAAATGGCAGGCTCACAGCAAGTAAATATTGATAAAGATGTGTCTGAAACAATCAGCTTTGTTGTGGGCGTGCAAATAAAGGTGGGTGAGAGTCATTTTAGAAGTTCTAAAGCAGAGTTAGTACTTTCATATAGGATCCGGTCTTATTTATAATATTGCTAGTTTCCTGGGTATTTTCTGATTTTTAAGATATTGCTGTTATGTAGAAATGTTAGTATAAAATGTAATTGTGGCTGTTTTGGTTTTAGGTGCACACACTTCATTCACTAGCAGCATCACTTTCTGCATCAATTTACCAAGCATTATGTGACAGTCATAGCTACAGGTAAAA
>NW_012151618.1:380091-389910 GCF_000956105.1 Propithecus coquereli | reverse complement strand
TTATTTTTAAGAATCTTTGTTTTTTAATAATCATCTAAAATAGATGATGTACATAAAGTAGAATTATTACCTCCCTTAGGATGGTAAATAACTGAACCTATTTGTTTCAGCAGCCAAACAGAAGGAAATCAGTTTACAGGAATGGCTTACCAAGGACTTCTTTTAAGTGATCGTCGAAGACTGAGGACAGAAAGCATTGAAGAACATGCAACACCAAATTCTTCTCCTGCTCAGTGGCCTGGTGAGAATTTAAGTGATTTATTTTTGATCTTCTATTTGGTGTCAGTTCCTTTTTAAAAAGCTACTCACTGGTTTTCTGATTGCTGCTGTTTGTGGATTTGGTGAATGGTTTTTTATTTGTTTTTGATGATTTCTGCTATGGATTAGGAATTCTTAAGTACTATAATATTGTCTGAAGACTCAGAAAGTTGACGTTTCAAAAACCAACTGTCTTGACCAACATAGAAAAGCAAGGTCTTAACATTATTCCTAAGGGTAAGCACATCATCTCTTTCTTATCCTTAGAAATTCTGAATTGGAGTCTTAGCAATATCACAGACATAGCTTTACACATAGGAAGATACAGTTATTCTCAGGAATGTAAATTTATAAAGATTGGAGTGACCATTCTGGTGTACATATATCATGCTGTCAGTCCTTCTCTTTCTCCGGTCAGCCATCTTTCTCATTCTCCACTTCAGTTATTTCAAACTTTCTCCACTCCTTTTAGTACCTTAAGTGTGTATTTAAAATTAGTTTAAGGATAGGTTTCTAGGAATATAGTGTTTTCATTTTAACTTCTTGTTTTGAAATAATTTCAGAATTAAAGAATATTGTAAAAATAGTATAAAGAATTTTGTGTAACATTTCACACATATTCCCCAAATGTTAACATTATACCATACCTGCTTTATCATTCCTTCCCTCTCTGTCTGTCTCACCCACTTACTATGTGTGTATGGCAGAGTGTAATTTTTTTCCTGAAATATTTGAGAGTAAGTTGCAGACATGATATCCTTTTCCATGTAAATATTTCAGTGTATATTTCCTAAAAACAGACATTCTTTTATATAACCACAACACAGTTATCATATGTAACATTTGAACATTGGTACAGTGCTGTTGTCTAATCTACAGACCTTTTTCAAATTTCACCAGTTGTCTCACTAATGCCTTTTTCTGGTCTGTGTAAATGTTTAGTTGCAAAATCTCACTTCTCTAATATGGAGTAAAGTTCCTCCATCTTTCTCTTTCATGACTGACACTTTTAGAGAGTACTGACCAGTTATTTTTTTTAAATGTTCTTCAATTTGGGCTTCGCTTTGCTTCGCTTCTCTTCTCTTCTTTTTTGAGACAGAGTCTTCCTCTGTCACCCAGGCTAGAGTGTCATGGCATCAGCCCAGCTCACAACAACCTCAAACTCCTGGGCTGAAGTGATCCTCCTGCGTCAGCCTCCCGAGTAGCTGGAACTACAGGCATGCACCACAACGCCTGGCTAATGTTTTCTAATTTTTTTAGTTGCCTGGCCGATTTTTTTTTTTTTAATTTTTAGTAGAGATGGGGTCTTGCTTTTGCTCAGGCTGGTCTCGAACTCCTGACCTCAAGCAATCCTCCTGCCTCAGCCTCCCAGAATGCTAGGATTACAGGCGTGAGCCACCATGCCCAGCTTCTGATTTTTTCTTAATGTTAAATTCAAGTTATGTATTTTTGGCAGGGATACCACAAAAAAGATGTGCCCTTCTCAGTACAGAATATCAAGAGGTACTTGATGTCAGTTTGGTCCTATTCCTGTCCTATAACTTTGATCATTTGGTAAGGTGGTTTCTGCCAAGTTCCTCCTTAATAAATTTACTATTTTTTTTCCTTTGTAATTAATCATATCTTTTGAAGAGATAGTTTGAGACTGTAAAATATCATACTTTCACCTGTCACCTGCTAATTTTAGTATCTAGTGATGATTCTTGCCTGAATCAGATATTACAGTGGGGTTACTAGGTGGCGATTTTCTAATTCTATCACTCTTTCTACTTTTTAGTTGAAATTCTACTGTAAGGAAGAGCTTTTCTTTCTCCCCTTGTTATTTATTTTATTCACTCATTTATTATATCATTATCAACTAATGGATTCTTTATAGGCTATAAACTATTCCTATTATTATTTATTTTGTTGCTCAACTTGTGGAAATATTTTTGTAGCATATAGATACATAATTTTGATTAAATTGCAAATTTTAGTGTTTTTTCCTTCTGGTACTTTTTCCTGATATACTTCTTATGATATTATATACCCTTACAGGTGTGAGCTCACTTATTAATCTTTTGAGTTCAGCTCAAGATGAAGACCAGCCAAAATTGAACATTCTGTTATGTGAAGCTGTTGTTGCTGTTTATTTAAGTTTATTGATACATGCTCTTGCCACAAATTCCTCCAATGAATTGTTTCGACTTGCAGCCCACCCATTAAATAATCGAATGTGGGCTGCTGTTTTTGGAGGGGGTGTGAAACTTGTCGTGAAACCTCGAAGACAGTCAGAAAATATTTCAGGTAAGAGAAGTTTGATACCAATAATATATGTAAATGTAAATAATTTCTAATGTTAAAGATTTTTTAATGTTTTAAGAAATTTTATTTTGAAAATCAGTGATGTTTAGTCATGCTTGTTAAGGACAGTAAATAACTAAACCCGTGTTAGAATAAAAATATAGTTTGTTACTTTTATTTTTATATTAATAGAAGTAACATTTTTGAGGATGATGAAGCAGGACATGTTTGAAGAGGTTAAAAAATAAATAGAGGAAAGATAAAGATAACTAAAGAGACAATGTTAAGGAACAAGACCATAGAAAAAGGATAGTTCTTTTTTTTTTTTTCTTTTTCCTCTTTTCCTTTTTTAGAGACAGGGTCTTCCTCTGTCATCCAGGCTGGAGTGTGATGGTGTGATCATAGTTCATGGGAACCTCAAAACTCCTGGGTTCCAGGGATCCTCCTGCCTCAGTCACCTGAATAGCTGGGACTACAGGTGTGTGCCACCATGCCTGGCTAATTTTTTTTAAAGATGGGGTCTTGCTGTGTTGCCCAGGCTGGTCTCAAACTTCTGGCCTCAAGCCATCTTCCTGCTGTGGCCTCCCAAAGCGCTGGGATTACAGGCATGAGCTACCACACTCAGCCTAGGATAATTATTAATTAGAGAAAGAAGATTTAAATAAATCATCAAAATCTTTACATCTTTTTCTATGACCTTTACAGAGCATGCCATCAGTTGGCTTCAGATTAAGTTTATGGTTATATATAAAATAGTTGTACATGATTTTTAAATTCCATTTTCCTTGTGTTTCTTCTGTTATGGACCAGAATATATTTTTCATTCTACTTTTTAAGGTGGTAGGATATGGTGGTGTATATAGACTTATGCCACTTGAAAGGTTTCAATTTTGGTGCTGAAACATAGAAATCATCTTAATTCATCCTTAGAAATGGACATATTGCAGATCAGGAATCAGTGGCACAGAGAGTTGAGGTGATGTAAGTTCTAACCTCTGTGCTTACTGCCCTGAGTTAAGTGTATAGGTTCCTGTGTGAGTTAACGTGAGGGAGGTGATCTCACCAACTCTCAATGCTTCCGTTTCCATTGTGTGTGATGCCTCTTAGTCTTATTAACTTAAAAGTTTTCCTCCCAAATCTCTTCTTTCCCTTCCTGAATTTTCTGAGTTTTGTCTGTGATAATTTTATCCGTCAAGTCATCATCTATGCTTAAAACCTTCCAGGAAACAGTCATGTTTACATTAATTCATTCGCTTAACACCTACTATCTGCCAGGCAGCGTTCTAAGCTTTAGGGATATGGAAGTGAACGAAACAGACAAATCCTTTACCCTCATGAAGTTTACATCTAGTTAATTTACACAATAAATTTACATAACAAAATTTCAGGAATGACAAGAACTATGATAAAAAATAAAGCAGAGTAAGTGGAAAGAGAGTGATGAGGGAATGGGGGTGGGACCAGTTTAGTTAAGGTAGTCAGAAGACACGTTTCTAGTGAGACAGCATTTGAGCAGAATCATACTATGTAGGTATCTGGGGCAGATGCATTAGTGAGTGCAAAGCAGTAAGTGCTGAGGCAGAACTGAGTTTGGCTTTTTCCAAGAACTACAAGGAGGCCATCATGGCTATCATCAATGAGGGTGGGGGTTGGGGGGGTGTTGTAGCAGGTGAGCTTAGAGAAGTAGCTGGGGGTAAGGTCATTTAGGGCTTCATAGATCATGGGAAAGACTTCAGTTTTTGTTCTAAGAAAGATAGGAAACTACTGGAGGGTTTTAAGCAGAAGATGGACAATCTGATTTAGGTTTTCGGAAGACCTGCTTTAGCTGCTTTGTGGAATAGACTGTGCAACAAGAATAAAAGCAGGGAGCCTGGGTAGGAGGCTACTGTAATAGTTTGCCTAAAAGATAATTGTGGGTTCCCATCAAGGGTGAATGAACAAAATGTGGTATATACACACAGTGGAATGTTATTCAGTCATAAAGAAGAATGAAGTACTAATACATGCTACAGTCTGCACGAACCTCAGAAATATTATGCTGAGTCAAAGAAGCCAGACACAAAAGGGCTCATATTGTCTCATATTGTCTAACACCATTTATAAGAAATATCCAGAATAGGTAAATCTGTAAAGACAGAAAGATGGTTGCTGTGGGCTCAGGGGAGGGAGAAATATAGAGAGTGCTTATTGGGTTCAGGGTTTCCTTCTGATGATGACAGAATCATCATCTGGTGATGAGAATGCTTTGGAACTAGATAGAGGTGGTGGTTGAATAACATTGTAAATGTACTAAATTCCACTGAATTGTGCACTCTAAAATGGTTAATTTTATGATAGATAAAATTCACCTCAATTAAAAAGAGAATGGTGGTTTAGCCTATGGTGGTAGTAATGGACAGAGTGAAAAGTGGTCATATTCTGGATAAAATCTGAGGTGAGAGCTGATGAATTTGTTGATGAATTGTGTGGGTAAGGGAGAAATGGGAGTTGAGATAAAGTTAACATTTTCTGTGATGGGGTGTTTAGGAGAGGAGCAGGTTGACTTTTACTTTCTGATCCTCCCATATGTAATTATTTTCTGAATCCTTTTGATATTTCTTTTATGTATCTTTCATGTCTAACGCTTCCTCTAGTTTTTACCACCCACCATATTAGTTGAGGCCATTCTTATGTCTTCTTATTCCATTTTCCTCTCTGATCAAGCAAACCATTCCTCATCATGTGGCTAAAGCTTAAGAAGCTTTAGTGAGAACAGCCCATAAGGTTAGTTCCCAGCTTCATGTCCACAGGCTGGGGCCTAACTCTAGACTTCATTGTTGTTACTCCCCTCCCTGACTGCTGTCTAGCAGGGGTGGTTTACCCAGACCTCCTTTGGTCATTTGTTTATGTTGTCCTTTCCCATCTTCCTTTTGAGCTTCTGCCCTTCTTTTAAGGCACACTTTTATATCCTACATATACAGTGACTCTTTCTTGAACCACATAGCCAGAAATAATCATTTACTTGCATTAATACTTATTGAATATACCATTTATTTAATACATTATATACAGAATTACTTTGATCCCTGTTGTATACAGCACATAGGCTACGTCATGGCAAGGGAGCCTTTAATGCTGCTGTAAAACTGTTGCAGTAATTAGAAAAGTTTAGAAGCACAGATAGAAGTAATTTAGTCTCGTCTAGAACATGGAAAAAGTAGGATGAAAAGAAAGGCTGACTGTATGAATTAATAATGGAAAAGAAATGCTGATTTTGTTCTTGTATCTTTATTCAGCACCTCCTGTTTCTTCTGAAGACATAGATAAACACCGCAGGAGATTTAACATGCGAATGCTGGTCCCTGGAAGGCCTGTAAAAGATGCTACTCCACCACCAGTGCCTGCAGAAAGACCATCTTACAAAGAAAAGTTTATTCCTCCTGAACTTAGTATGTGGGATTATTTTGTTGCAAAGGTAAGGAGGGTGTGGAACATAGGCTTTAGTTTAAGTGTGTCTATTTTATTAACTCTTGTGTATGTATCACATAGGAATGATGGGGTAGCTTTTGGATTGAGTCACCGTAGTTTAGACATTTAATTTCTTAAGTCCAGAAACTGAAAAGTCATAGTCAACTCAGGGATGATCAGATACTTGATGATGTATGAAACAAACCAAAATCATCTGGGACTTAGGTATAAACCAGAAGTCAGTTTATTAACATCCAGTGAGCATCATCTTTTCCTAGTGACTGGAATACTTGTATCTACTGTCTAGGTACCCCTCTTCTGACTGTCAGTAATTCCTTGGTCAGCATGGAATTAGAGTAAAAGGAGATAGACAGACATTTGGGGGTTTTATCAGGCCATGGTGGACCCCCATGACATATGTCTGTTTTCCTGAGAGGAAAGAAAACTTCTCTGGGGATCAGAGTACTCATGGTGACTAGATCCATTGTACCTTTTCATGCCATGCTGACACCTGCTTTTCTGCACTTTGGGTTTTTTTTTGTTTTGTTTTGTTTTTAGCTCATCACCCTCCTTCTGTTGGTATTTCCCCTCTTTACATGTGTTAACACTGTTGTCACCTTGCTGTGCGTGCATACAAGGGAATACATCTGTAATGCCTCTTCCCATTTTTACATTTTATTAGATCTCATCTTAGAGTTTTTGAAGTGCTGATCCCACTCTGTTTTTGGTAGGCTAAGCTGATTTTTAGAAAGGTTTTCAAAGTGAGATTTGAAGCTTTGTTTTGTTATCTACAGACTTTGGTTTATGCTGGTGGTTCTCAAAGTGTGGTCCAAGAACCAGCAGCATCAGCATCTCTTGGAAACTTGTGAGAAATGCGGATTCTTTTCAAACCCACCTCAGACCTACTCAATCGGAAACTCTGGGAGTGAGAATCAGCAATCTGTGTTTTAACTCTAGATGGTTCTCTGATGTGTGCTGAAGTTTGAGAACCACTAGGTTAGGCAAATTGTGAGTGCAGATTTCCACATTTACATTATATCAGGATCTCAGTTTATACTTCCAGGATTATTCTGGCTTATCCCTGGATGCTGCTGATGGAATTGCATTGAATCGTATTTAGCTAATAAGCCAGGGAATTAATAAAGTACTCTTAAATATTTATAGGCAGTTCCCACCCCTACCTTTCAATTTAAAATTTCCCTTTGCGATTATGAAAGCCCATTAAGTTATTGATGTGCATGATGACAACACTAACATTTGTAACGTGCCAACTTAATTTTTGTTTTCCAAAAATGTTTCTTCCTGAAAATGAGTCAGTGTAAGTTTTGAAAATTTGGGAAATGTAAAAAAAGTATAAAGAAGGAAAATAGCATTCATCTACCCAAAGATAACTGTTAACACTCTGGCAAACTTGCTTCTAATCTTTTTTCCTCAGATTTAAAAATAGCTGGGCATGGTGGCTCATGCCTGTAATCCCAACACTTTGTGGGGCTAAGGTGAGAGGATTGCTTGAGGCCAGTAGTTTGAGACCAGGCTGGGCAACACAGTGAGACTTTGTCTCTACAGAAAAAAAATAAATAAGTGTATACACACACACACACACACACACATACACACACATTATTGGATCACTATATTTAATTTTATATATATTTTTTCAATTAACATTACAAGGTAAACAATTTCCCGTACCATTAAGAACATATATAGCTATCATTAAAAACCTTTATTATGGAAAACTTCAAACATAAACAAAAGGAGAGGTAATACTGTATGAGTCATTATCTACCATCATCCAGCTTCAAAAATTATCAACTAATGGCAGTCTTGTTTCATTTATACCTCTAACTGCTCCTTAGATTGTTTGGAAGCAAATCCAAGCATTGTGAAATTTTATTCATAAATATGTCAGTATTTATTTTTTAAAAAGAAGAGTTTTGAACAGAACTATGCTAGAGTTAATCATATACACAGACACCCTCAATTTTTTAATATTATCAAGTATTAAGACAGTGTTCACATTTTCCCAATTGGATCTTAAATGTTTTTGTACAGTTGGTTGTTTAAATCAGGATCTAAAATAAGATTCACACATTGCAAGTGGTTGTTACATCGTAAGTCACTTCTAATCTATAGGTTCCACCTCCATCTCTTTTAAAAACTTACTCCCTTTTTTTTTGCCCCCAAAAGAATTTGAGCTGTAGAATTTCTCAGTGGATTTTGCTGATGGCATCCCCATATTTTGTTCCTCTGAACATATTCCTCTGAATTCTATATTTCCTATAAAATGAAAGTTAAATCCAATTCCATTTTGATAGGGTAGGGAAGGGGGAGTTTAGGATTAATTTTATGGGTGGTTTTGTGTATTTCTATAGCAAGCACTCTTTTTGGGATATTAGTTGATGATTATTCCCTAAATCCATTATTTTAGTGGGAGCTTTAAATTATGATAATATAATCCTGTCATTCTGGAATATGTCTCTTTACCAAACTATTTGGTTACACCGAAGTACATTTTGAATGAGAAAGACAGAATAAATGCTCTATTCTTTGCTTTTATGTACTAGTTTTCAATATGATCCTTCAAAGGCCAGTAAGTTTTGTTTTACTTTTAGTTTTGTTATGATCTTATGGATTTCAACATATTTTATATGGACATTTTGATTTAAGCATATTTCATATGGACATTTAAAAGCATATTTTATATGCTTTAATCTATTGCAGCTATTATTCTTATGGATGCTCAGATGATCCCATCTTTGCCAGTGAGAGCCTCTTCCAGTTGGCTCCTGAATCTTTTTGAGACATTCCACTAGTCTTTTGAGTTTCCTTGTTTTCTAGTATAAATCACTTATTTTTATATACACTAAATACATACCTAGGCTAATCATGCACATTTCCCACGCCAGGCTGGGAACAATAATTTCTACCAAAAATCTCAGTCCTTTTTGTGGGAAGCGATATTTAGCAACCACAATCAGGAGCTGGGGTACTCATTCTTACTGGGTTTCTAGATAAGCATCAATTCTAA
Organism: Propithecus coquereli; assembly: GCF_000956105.1. Lineage (NCBI taxonomy): Eukaryota > Metazoa > Chordata > Mammalia > Primates > Indriidae > Propithecus > Propithecus coquereli. The sequence continues at coordinate 380,891 of NW_012151618.1, read as the reverse complement.
TGACCACATACCTATTCAGTTTGATGAATATGCTAGAGCTTACTTAATCATTTGCCTATCAGAGATTTAATGTATTTATTTTTCCATTTTTATAAATAATGCTGAGATTAATATCTTTTAAAATAAATCTTCATGTTGTGATTATTTCATTAAGAAGCATTAGGTCAAAGGGTATAAACTTTAATAAGGCTTTTGACACATATTGCCAGATTACTTTCTAGATTACTAGTTTGTATTCTCTTGGGAGTAGTGAGAGAGTGCATCTGACTTTACCCTCATTAGCATTAAGTATTCCTTTTTTATTTTTGTTAATTTGATAAATAATTTTTTTCCCTGTTAGTGACATTAAAATGTTAATGATTTTACTGCCATTTGATTTTCCAGTTTGAGGTATTGACTGTTCATATTCTTAACTGAATTATCTTTTGGGATTATAGTGTTTTTCCTTGTTTTTATATGGATTTTTTGTTTATTAAGGATATTATTAATTTATCTTATACCTTTTCCAATTTATTTGCTATTTAATTTTGTTTTATGCTTTTAATGCACATAAATTTTTTTTTTCAGCATATTATGGGGGTACAGATGTTTAGGTTACGTATGTTGCCCTTGCCCCCCCTCCCCCCCCAAGTTCGAGTTTCAAGTGTGTCCATCCCTCGGGTGGTGCGCATTGCGCTCTTTGTGTATGCATATACCTGTCCCCTCCTCCCTCCTCCCCCCTGCCCAACATCCAATAGATGTTATTCTTATATGTGCACTTATGTGTTGATCAGTTAATACCAATTTGATGGTGAGTACAT
>NW_012151618.1:375030-377991 GCF_000956105.1 Propithecus coquereli | reverse complement strand
AGATTGAAAGAGCAGGAAACCAGACTGGGGAATCTAGACATTTTCTCAGCTTTTAGAGAGCTGGCCTTCTGTTATTTTCAAAGCATTAGGTGTCCAAACTGTATTAGATTAACATTTTCACATTTTTTCATATTTCCAGAAGTCTTGGCTCTAAGATTTTGGATTTTGTGAATAGGTGGATGATGGTCAATATTTTTTATTAAAATAAAACGACATATTCTGTCACCTTTTAGAGCTGCCTGTAACATCACCATTAGGTATTGCTGTGATTAAAAACTTGGAGAACTGGGAACAGATCCTGCAAGAGAAAATGGATCAATTTGAAGGTCCACCCCCTAACTATATCAACACATATCCAACTGACCTTTCAGTAGGAGCTGGACCAGCTATTCTTCGAAATAAAGCAATGCTAGAACCTGAAAATACTCCATTCAAGTAAGAAAGCTCCTATAATGCTGATGAGAGTGTAGCTTGGTTTAACTTTCCTGGAAGATAGTTGGCAAAATATGCCAGTAGCCTTCAAAAAAATGTATAACTTCGAAACTGCAAACCTGTTTTTAACAGTATACTCTAAGGAAAACATCAGAAATCAGGATAAAAGATTTTTTCCCCAGTATTACCTATAATTCAATAGGCATATTACTTTTTAATCAGGAAAATGCCTTTATTGTATTACTTTCTGTATTTTTGTTGTTTTCAGAACTCTTACAGAAATTTTTTTGGGTGATAACCTACATATGCAAACAAGGTGCTACTGACTTTTTCTAGTAATTTAACAGTAAACATATTTCGGGTTTTTATTGATACTTTGATCTTCTACCTCCCATCTAGGCCCCTTTTGATAAGCAGCATGCTTTTTTTTTTTTTTTTTTTTTTTGAGGCAGCTGCCCATGAGTATTGCTCATAAGCTTGAAAAAACAAAGCGTTTTAGTTTGTTAGCTTATTAGAAATGAAATCTATGACTTTATGTTCATTGGTGATATGCTTTAACCAAAAGGACCAACCTAAAGTATAATTTAAAAAGAAAAAGAGATTAATTTGACTCTCAGCTTCACTGGTTCATTCAGTGTAACTAGAGAATTAATTGCTAGATAAGGGAATGGTTTTCAGAACTAAAAATAAATTATAAAATTTTGTAGAGCTGTGTCTTCTTTGTAATAGATTGTGAATGTTTTTAAAAAAAGTATCTGAAAATATGAAACACATTTTTCTATGGACTATAAAATGGAGTAATATGTTAATTTTTTTAATAGGTCCCGAGATTCTTCTGCACTTCCAGTGAAACGACTTTGGCATTTCCTTGTTAAACAAGAAGTCCTTCAAGAGACGTTTATTAGATATATTTTTACTAAGAAAAGAAAGCAGAGTGAGGTATCTTGAGAAAAATCTTTTCTGTTGCAATTTTTCCTTAGTTTAACATTTCTAATGATTTCAGTGCTTGGTTTATTTTGAAATTTTCTTTTTGGTAGAACTTATTGACTTTCTTATATCATGGGTAGTAGTCAAAGTTTACTAAACTATAGCGAACTTCTTTTAAGATAATACCTTATAATTTTCGTTTCATAGCAATGAAACAACATAGGTCATGTTGTATATTCAAGCAAAAGTTGGTACTTCCTTTATAATATTTGTCACTGGGCTTTTACGTGTAACATGTGGTGGATGGTTTGAGGACTTTAATATATAAACAAGTATACTCTGTAATATGATTCTCCAAATGTCATTTAATTAAAAATACAATATAGTCCTTTAAAAGCATTTTATTTATTTAGCATTTAGAAATGAACAGGATAAACATTGGAAGCAACAAATTTAGGATAGTTTTGTGAGAGAATAAACTATAGAAATACCAAATACAACATAAAGGGACATTGCTCTTATGAAGTATGGCAGGTTCTGCATTGCATGGTGATTTTTAAGCTAGTATAATAAGTAATGTGATATCAGACATGGTTCAAGAAAAATCACAAGTTTGGGAGACTGGCAAATGATATCTTCCTTATAAAAGGAGGGTTACGAAGACCTTTGATAGGAGCATTTCAGACTGGCCATTTAATGAGGTAATGAGCAGTTTGAAGAGTATTTAGAGTAGAGTGATAATTAAAGATTTGACAAACATAATCTATGAGACGAGGAAAAGGAATTATATTTCACTTAGAAAAGTGAAAACTGAGAGAGACAGTCTGTATGACTCAATTTCCCAAGGTAAATATACAGAACTGCTTCTCAGTTTTTCCTCATACCTAGGGCAGCAGAGCCTACCATACTCATTCTTTTTTTTGAGGCAGCTGCCCATGAGTATTGCTCATAAGCTTGAAAAAACAAAGCGTTTTAGTTTGTTAGCTTATTAGAAATGAAATCTATGACTTTATGTTCATTGGTGATATGCTTTAACCAAAAGGACCAACCTAAAGTATAATTTAAAAAGAAAAAGAGATTAATTTGACTCTCAGCTTCACTGGTTCATTCAGTGTAACTAGAGAATTAATTGCTAGATAAGGGAATGGTTTTCAGAACTAAAAATAAATTATAAAATTTTGTAGAGCTGTGTCTTCTTTGTAATAGATTGTGAATGTTTTTAAAAAAAGTATCTGAAAATATGAAACACATTTTTCTATGGACTATAAAATGGAATAATATGTTAATTTTTTTAATAGGTCCCGAGATTCTTCTGCACTTCCAGTGAAACGACTTTGGCATTTCCTTGTTAAACAAGAAGTCCTTCAAGAGACGTTTATTAGATATATTTTTACTAAGAAAAGAAAGCAGAGTGAGGTATCTTGAGAAAAATCTTTTCTGTTGCAATTTTTCCTTAGTTTAACATTTCTAATGATTTCAGTGCTTGGTTTATTTTGAAATTTTCTTTTTGGTAGAACTTATTGACTTTCTTATATCATGGGTAGTAGTCAAAGTTTACTAAACTATAGCGAACTTCTTTTAAGATAATACCTTATAATTTTC
>NW_012151618.1:320257-374980 GCF_000956105.1 Propithecus coquereli | reverse complement strand
GGCCTCCCAGAGAGCTAGGATTACAGGTGTGAGCCATTGCGCCCGGCCATACTCATTCTTTTAATTAGTCACCCCTTACTTGGATAGTAATTGTGGTAAGCCCTTGTAAACAGTCATTTATTTTCTCTATGGATTTAAAAATTGTATATTTAAATGAAGAAGTGGAGGAATGGACTATAGAAATTCTTTTGAATCCTATATTATTATTAGAAACTTTTTTGATAACAAAAGACTATGATGGTAGTGAAATTATTGATGTCAGCCTTGTTAGGGAAATCACAGAGCCAAGTTACTTGCCTCTTTTATTTAAACCACTGTGTACAGCATCTCCTATAGTGATACAGAGTCAAAATTCCATAAAATAAGATACAGGAATCTAAGAAATGTATTTAAAATAAAAGATTTGGCTGGGCGTGGTAGCTCATGCCTGTAATCCTAGCAGTTTGGGAGGCCGAGGCGGGAGGATTGCTTGAACCCAGGAGTTTGAGGTTGCTGTGAGCTAGGCTGATGCCACGGCACTCTAGCCCGGGCAAGAGAGTGAGACTCTGTCTCAAAAAAAAAAAATAAAATAAAACATTTGTGCTCAGTTAGGGCTATGTTATTCACAGAAAGCCAGTTCATTGAACGGTCAATTTTCTGAGTGTTCTTCAAATTATTAAACTTAATGATTTATGAAAAATATGTTTTAGCTATTCATAAAGTTTATAGCAATTTGATTTGGTTGGGTCGTCAGAGCCTTAGAGTGCTGTGGGAAGCCAGGTGTCTTCAATTTCTTGGACTCTCACACTCTTGTCTTGCCCTTGAGGATCTTTTTTCTCCCCACTACTTTGCCTCTTCTTTAACAGTCTCTCCCTCTCTCTGCCCCATAGTCTCTCTTCCATCATGCCCCTCAATCTCTCATTTTTCTTCTAGCAGAAGGTCCCTGTGAATGGGGAAGTGGGACAGAGATGAATTGAATATTTTTTAAAGTGTCATGCAAGCATCAGTTGGCTTCAGGGAAAGGAAGAACATGGCTGGGAGTTGGGATGGAAGAATTTTTTATCATGTACCCTTTTGAATTTGAAAACATTGAGTGAAATTACTCTTGTCCAATGCTGTCCAATAGAACTTTCTGTGATGATGGAAATCTAAATCTGTGCAGTCTAAGATAGTAGTCACCAGCAACTGTGGTTATTGAGCACTTGAAATGTGGCTAGTGTGACTGAGGAACTGAATTTTTAATTTTAGTTTTAGTTAATCTGAATTTAAATAGCTACATATGGTTAGTGGCTGCTATATTTAATGGCACTGATCTGCTGAAAAATTGTTTTCATTACCAAAAAATCATGAAATAAATGTTAAGGATGTTAGGACAAAATAAAAACTGGTCACTAGGCTTAGAAATATGCAAAATTTATTTAAACTACCCATCTAATAAGAGTGCTTTATGTTTATAAATTGTTAAATAGGATTTTAGTAGTCACTAAATGTGGCTATCTGTATGACTTCTTTCCCATGCCTCATTTTAGCAAACATTTACTTGTAAGGAGAAAAATCATGTGATCACTCATATTCCTTATGAATATAATGAAATAATTATCAGTACTTTGAATCTGTGTTTAGAAATAAATAGCTTTAATTTGTATTTGAAATCAACCCCTATAGGATAGGAATTTATGTAGTATAGAATGCATCTGCTCTTATAAGTGGGTTTTATTTTTAGAGATGACATTTTAAAGAACCTTAAGTTACATACTGGTATACAAATAACTAATTTTTATTTTGAAATAGCTTTTATGTTTTCATGTGTATGTAATAGTCACATTAATTTTGCCCTTTTGGATTTGTGTGTTGTTTATCTGAGATGCCATTGTTTTACTCAGTTTAATTTTTTTAATTTTGAAAATTCATTTTTATCATCTTTAAGTGATGCAGTGGCCATTTCAGCTTGAAATTTTTCATTCTCTTTATAATTTCGTTCCATGCATGTGTTTTGTGTTTGTGACGGTGTGGTGTTACTTAGTCTGTAGAAGAACATGTGGAGCAGGTCAAACAAAACCACGTAGCAGAAGATTGCCACATCAAGGTAGTATTCCACGCTCTTGTATGTAGCTCATTCTTCAAAGTTCAAGGGTCTAATGCCTCATCTTTAGTACTAACCATGACCTGCGCAGCTGGCTAACTGCTCAGAGAACGCATTGCTCCTGTACCACCTCAGTGGCCTAGGGGAGGAGAGGCTTCCCTGTGTCTGGCTTGCTCTACCTTGCCATTGGTTCTTCTCTCTCTTGCTTCCTGTTCCACCTTCACTTCTGTCACTTTTCCCAATCTGTTCTTAAGCATGGCTGTTTTATCTTTGCTACTTCTTGACTGTGCCTCGTCTTTCCTTTCCATGACCTCTGACCCTCAGCCATTGTGCCTTCCTCTCCTCAGTCTCCTTCATTTCCTTTCTAACTATTGTCCTCCTGTCCAGCTTCTCTTTATTTCTCTCATTACTCTTATTTCAGAGTGCTTCATCTCTTGTATGGTTTCTTTGTCTTTCTATGGTCTTTCCTCCACTCTGTGCCTCTTAATGCGTGCACATTTTTTTTGCAGAATATTTGCACTTTTGGAAGAGCTAAAAGAGATAAATTACTAACGAAAATACATTAGCCATCTTTTGTGACAGTTAATCAGTATCTTATAATCACAGTGGAAATCTTGATAATTGGGGTGATTACAGGACATAAGAGAATTTAAGCAAATTTTCCAAAGCTAATTTTCAACACACTAAAGTTACTCTTAACCTTTTTTCTTCCTGTTGATGCTACATTTTCTTCTGATCCTACTCTTTAATTTTGTGGGATGTGCATATCTGTATATAGAGCTGTGCTGCAGTGACTAAAACTGCTGACAAATGTTTTCTAGGTTGAAGCTGATCTGGGCTATCCAGGTGGAAAGGCAAAAGTTATTCATAAGGAATCTGATATGATCATGGCATTTTCCGTTAATAAGGTAAAAGCTTTAGTCATTATAAAGAATATACTTCTTTTTAGCAAAACTGCTTAAATCATTGACTCTGCCTTTGCTTTGTAGGCAAACTATAATGAAATTGTTTTGGCTTCAACACATGATGTTCAGGAACTTGACGTTACTTCTCTACTGGCCTGTCAGTCATACATATGGATTGGAGAGGAGTATGACAGAGAATCCAAAAGGTTTGTTTCATAGTCAATTTTAAATGCAGTTTTCTTCAAAAAGTACCCACTAAATGGTTATGCACATAGTTTGAATTACCTTGAAAAGTATATATGTATCTTTCTCTTCATTTAGGTAAGAGAAAAATGTAATTGGTTTGGCCCCCAATAAAAGGTTTTGCCTACATTAATGAATAAATTACTCTTTTGCCATTAAACCCTGCACTATTCATAGTGTTTCAATCAGAATAATCCCTGACACCAAAGCCTAATGCTGACAACTGCCACTTTGACACTTAACCCCAAAGAAATGTCAGGAATTACACAATATTTGGTAAATTTATCTGATCTGGATAATTAAAGCAAAACATAATATACACAAATATATTAATTAGACTAATTGATGAGTTATGTTTACTGAGTAATCTTGCAGTGTTTCTTTTTGATTGTCACCTGATAAGAATACCTTTTTTACATATAAAAATGTAGACAATTTTACTTTTCATTACAGCTATGGACACTACACCAAGAATGTTTTGTAATACTTCACTATTTTGGGGGTTTCTCCACCATGTTTGTTCTCCCTCTTCCTTTTCTCCAGACTCTTAGAAATTTTATTTGCTTGGGAATGGTGCCCTCTCTCCTAGTTTTGTTGAATTCTTTCCTTTGTTAGTATAGAATATAACTAGGCTTCAGTATTACATTTCAGAGTAGATATAACCATGTAATATATATCCCATCATAAAAATTACTTTCACATTTTTATGTGATGATAAATTAGTATATTATTCCAAGAAATCTTTAAACTCAGATTTCTATAAAATACATTAATTTGATACATGGGATATCTGTACTTGAAGAGAACATATCTTTATATATGATCACAAGGAAATTTGTATTAAATACTTTAAAAATAACATTTGTTTCATCTTATACAGTAATAAAGTTGCCTCCAAACATTAGCCTAAATTTATATTTTGCCTAAACAGACAAAGTTAACCAGTACTAAAATTGGCTATGATGAGGACTTGTACCTAAGTTTTCCCCACAGGTATTTATTTAATTTTTAAATAAAGAATGTCCTGTGGGTAACATAAGAAGCTCTATAATTGAAATTTGTGCTAAGAGACAATAGAACTTTCACAGTAACACTTGAATGTTTTTCACAGTTCAGATGATATTGATTATCGTGGTTCCACTACAACTCTTTATCAACCCAGTGCAACGTCCTATTCAGCAAGTCAAGTGCATCCACCCTCATCTCTGCCATGGCTGGGCAGTGGACAGACTAGCACTGGAGCTAGTGTGGTACGTTGTTTACTATTAGGTACGGTTTCTGGATAGAGACTCTCTGAAAAGTGAGTTGCAATCACTGACATAAAGATGACCCTAGAGATCAGGGTCAGTGACCAGCAGATGCACTGTGATAGTAACAGCTAACATTTGTCGTGGCTTTGTTTGTGTCAGGTGCATGCTTTTTATCAAAACAACCCTAGGTGGTAGGTGCTATCATTACCCTCCACTGTCTTTTTATAAATGAGCAAGCTGAGACACAAAATGGCAAAGTTAAAGAGGAATTTGTGTCTACTTACAGTGTTTGAAAGTACATCAGTAACATTCCTGTTCGTCAGTGTAGTTGAAGGAGTCTTGTTCTAATGTTCTAGTCTGAAGAATCTGAAGGTATTGCCGATTGTCCTCAGGGAGGGGCACTTGGAGGAGAGTTCCCTTTATCACTAGATGAAACTGCGTGATAATCGCACAGGCCAGGGCTGTACCAGTAAGTGACTGTGCTTCCTCAGCCTGTTCAGATAAGTGTTCGATGTGAGTGGTTCAGAAAATCCATGACAGGGTTATCTCAGCAATAATAAAGTTGTAAGAGAATAAATGTTACCAGAATTAGGTGCCCTGAAGCTTGTCCTTCCCTGTCTTCTGAATACACAAAATAAATTCATTTTTAAATTATCTTCTTTTAAAGCTTATGAAAAGGAATCTACATAATGTTAAGAGAATGACCTCACATCCAGTTCATCAATACTGTAAGTATCCTCTCTCATTTTGAGGTTGATTTATAGAATAGAATATATTGGAAGTCTTTAACTCTTTAATTTCTTATTTCCTGCTTTTCGTCTTGTGTTTTCAGATCTTACAGGTGCTCAGGATGGCAGCGTACGCATGTTTGAATGGACACGACCTCAGCAACTTGTCTGCTTCCGTCAAGCTGGCAATGCAAGAGTTACCAGATTATACTTTAATTCACAGGGCAACAAGGTTGGTTTTGGGGGGTTACTGCTAAATTCATCTGAAAATAATTGTGGATATTTAGGAGTAAGTGGTTGATAAAAGTACACCTAAAAAAATCTCAATGACTCTGGATTTAAGCTGAGCAGGCAGTTTGTTGGAGCCTGTTTATATACCCTCTTTTCTTCCAGTAGAAGAATAAATCTACAAAATTTAGTATGTATTAATCTACCTAAAGATACTTAAATATTCTGTGAGAGTAGAAAACTGTTTCTGTTGTTGAGTGTGTTGGTGATGAGCACAGTCAAGTGCTTGAGAGAAGCCTTCTAGTTTCTTACTAAATTCTATTACAGAAGTTTGGAGGAAAAGCAGTTAAAAGGTGACAGGGAATTTTTAGCACTTGGACTTTCTTGGGAACTCTAGCAGCAAAAACATAGCTGTAGGCAGAAACTTTAGTTGGTTCTGAGCGCATCTCCCTTTCATGTGTTTTTACTCTTGATATGGATATGAAGAAGCTGTGGGTAATATTCACATCATTCTTACAGTGCGGTGTTGCAGATGGAGAGGGTTTTCTGAGTATCTGGCAAGTTAACCAAACTGCAGCAAATCCCAAACCTTACATGGTAAGTGTCACTCACATTCCCAGAGTGCATGCAGAGAGAGCACTTCCGTTCATGACGTGTCTATTCCAGACATTGACTCTCATTGGTGGTTCTGTTGGGAAAGGGAGAGTTCAGTCCAGCAGCCACGGTCTAGCTGCAACACCCATCCTTGCCCTAGTTTTAGACTGAAATGACCTAAAAAACAATCTTGCTTTTCACCTTGAAGGGAAACCATTATATTGGAAAAATATCAGGGGTTTTCCCTGTGCGTGGTCTAACTTAGGATATATTTTACCATTTTGAAAACACTAACTTTGTAATGACAGAATTTTGTAGCGTGTACGTTAAGAATCAAACAGGTTCTGAACATCTACTCCAATTTGCTCCAGATTCTGCTTACCAGATTATAAAATAACCAACTCCAATGGGCCACTTCATTTATTAATCCAGATCATATTAAAATACTTGGTAATAAAGTCAAGCATATCTTTAGTTGATGGAGGTATGGTGGGGGAGGGGTTGTAGGGGAGGGTGGAGGTTGATACTATTCTGTGTGAAACTTCTGGCTTCACATATATGGAGGGAGGCTCAGAAAGCCTTAAAACTCAAATTTTCTAGACTATACACATGTTCTTATGTATATAAGATTTTTCTTTAATATACTATAGACTATACTACGGTATCTTCACAGAAATGGAAGAAATCTTGGATTTACCCTTTTGCCTTCAGTGAGATCTATACCATGATATTTCTAGATAGAAAAATGTACATTTTATTTAAGATATGCTGACATCCTCCTTTTGGGCCCTCACCTCCAAATTCCTATTCATTCACCTGATACAAGAAAAGTCATTCCTGGCTCAGTAAATGGTTTCCAATACTGCTGGAACATCCTTACGAGCCTTTTGGGGCAGGTGTAGACCTGTGGATTATTTGTAGGACCACCTTTGACAGCATCTTTATTATTGGTATAGCTCTTCCCCTGGGCGTGAGGGCAGGGAGCACAGAGGTAGCAAGGAGGTAGGTGTTTGTATTTAGAGCACAAAGTTAATTTGACTTAAGTCCCTCGTACTGCAGGCTAAGACTAGATGGGTAGGTAAGTGTTTTCCTCTTTGGGTTGCTTATTATGATTTATATTATTTAGGTTTATTAAATGTATTTGAGGTCATTAGTACTAAAATTGTTTGATTGGGCTTTTAATATAATGGAATGGCTTAAGTTCATGTACTTTGATGTTCTATTCTTACATAATCTAAAAAATATAACCTTTAATTCCATGTTTTTATGAACTCTTTTCAGTTTCAAAAAATTATTGGATAATAGCAAATAATATGAAAATAATGGTTACTATCACTTATTTTTTATTCTATACTGAGTTTTAAAAAGCTGTTCTTAGCTCATGCATGTAATGTTATTAGCAGAACTGTTTCTACTGTACCAAATTTTATTGGATTTTTAGATAACATCAGTTGCATTTTATTTTCATAGAGCTGGCAGTGCCACAGTAAATCCACAAGTGACTTTGCATTTATTACCTCTTCGAGTCTAGTTGCCACATCTGGACAGTCCAATGATAATAGGTAGGTTGACAGAGAAGCAAAACAAGAAATAAAACTTGAGGAAGAAAGGTATTCTTGCTAGAAAGTGTGGATTTCTATTTAGTAGGGTTTTTCCACCCCAGGAATAAAAATTTTTTTCTTTGTTACATAATTCTTATCTCAGAGGGGTTTTCCTTACCAAAAAGAAAAAAGCAAAAACAAAAATTACTGCTAAAGTAGTTTATCAATAAACACATATAATTTTTATGTCAAAGCTATTCACTTTTTTTTTCATTGCTTTTAACACTCTTAGGTTAACACTCTCAGAACTGACAAGCATCTGACACTCTGTAGCCATCATTCTACACATTTCCTTTGACCTCACACTGTTTTCACTGGCAACACATGCCTGTGAATAGCACTTCTCGTTTCCCTGCACTGGTTGCCACCTGGAGATATAGAAGCATCCCTTCTACTTAGAATGTTATATCACGATTTCTTGGGGTGGGGGATGCAGAGACAGGTGGGACCATGCGAGACAGTGTAGTCTGAGTATAAATCTTAGAAGAGGTGTGTACCCCCAGTCCCATCCTAGTTGAGAATCACTGCTCTATAAATATGAGTAAACAAAAAAGATAAGATTGAATAAGCAAAAACATTTGACTTGAAGACAGTTCGTCCCTGGTGATGACTTAAATCAATTATTTATGATGTATTTTTGTTACTGTTTCTCTAAAAGAAATGTATGCCTCTGGGACACATTAATATCACCTGGAAACAGCCTCATTCATGGTAAGTGAGTTAATTAAGATCTGTGGTTTTTAATACACTATGAAGGAATGTTTTCCCGGTTTTATTTCAATTAACCAATCCAGTGGATGTTTATTGACAGGTTCAAAATGGAGAAATATTTAGAATGAATGACTAAAAATTCTACAAGTTAATTAGAATGTCTGTCTAGCTGCCTTGCTGAGGTAAATATGTATGATAGGAATCCAACTAGCTTAGAATAGTCTATGTTGTTTGTATTCTGTTCAGAAAATATGGTATGGATACTGGTGATACTCATAATGCTATATAAAAAATTAGTTGCAAAGTATTCATCAAGCTCAGTAGAAGTGGGATATTTTAAAGAATTAAACCTAACCATAAAACAAAGGTTAACTTTATGATAAGAGCCATTAATAGAAATATAAACAGTACCATTTAAATATTTCTTTTGTTTAAGACAATATTTGCCTAAATAGTGTCTTAATGATCTCTCTTCCACATAACACTGCCCCTAAAATCCTCAATGCTCAAATAAGTTTGGCTTAAACGAAGTAGGTTTTTTTTTTTCCCCCACAGAAAGGTTTCTCAGTCTTAATATGCTGATGTGCATTTTGAAAGATGTAGCTATTTCTCAATTTTGATTGCAAAATTTTTTCTGTGAATAATTGTTGACATTCCTTAAAGATTTGCCACATATTAATTTGAGTCTTTGATCATATTAAAATGCACATACTCCTAGGAAAGATAACCTCTTAACTTGTAACCGAAAACATTCATCTTAATTTGTAACTGAAAACGTTCACAAATTTTCACATAGTATAGTGAGCTTCAATTACTTACCTGGGAAGAACGCTTGCTGAGAGTACATGTACGGTACAGCACTAGGCTAGATTGGTGGGTAGGTGTGCCATTGGGAAGCTTGGTCTTTGCACGTTTGCTTCTATATACTTCTTATGAGGCAGCATCACTTAGGGCTGAGGTTTAAACTTCCTTTTTCTATGTGTGTGTGTTTCATATTGAGATTGTTGATGAAAAAGGTTCTTTCTGACATCACTTAGCATTTTTCTTTATACTTATATTATACAAATTCAATGACTTAAAAAATGTACCTTAGAATGAAAAATGCACCAGTAATTTCTATGCTATTTAAATGTAGATTTAAACATTATCAGAATTGCCAAGATGGAAATTGTTTTGGGAAAGTCTCTAGCTGTTTTTCTTCTTCAGGTTTCACATGCCATGATCATGGTGCCACGGTACTTCAATATGCACCAAAACAGCAACTCCTAATTTCTGGAGGTAGGAAAGGATATGTCTGCGTTTTTGACATCAGGCAGAGGCAGCTAATTCACACATTTCAGGCACATGACTCAGCCATCAAGGCTCTGGCTCTGGATCCCTATGAGGAATATTTTACCACAGGTTCAGCAGAAGGTAACATAAAGGTGAGTCTGTACAAGAGGTTAGAGTGTGCTAAAAATTATCTGCTGTCAGGACTTACTGGGAAAAGAAAACCACCACAGTGTTTGAAATAAAGCAAAGCTTCATGGAGATACTGAATGTCTCTTAATACTCTGCCCCTGCCCCACCCCTTGCTTCTGTGTGGCTCTTTCCAAATGGCTATGGTCTAGAAACCCAGATAATCAAGCTCATTGGAATCTCAGGTCACTGACCAGCTTAAAGAACTCTGTTCTGAGTACAGTGTATGACTTTAATTAGTGCCTGGGTTTTTTTTATGACATTAGTTTGACTCCTTAGAACCTTCCCCGCTCTCCCCACTCTAACCACCCTTAGTATTTGACTCTTGGATGGTTGAGGTGAAGTTTCTAGGTAAGTGAGATAGTACAGATGCTCCCAACTTATGATGGAGTTACGTCCAGATAAACGTATAGTAAGTTGAAAATATTGCAAATTGAAAATGCACTTTTGAACTTACAGTATTTTCAACTTACCATGAGTTCATCAGGACATAACCCCATCCTAAGTCTGTACACATAGGAGCGTACTGAATGCATATCACTTTTGCACTGTCATAAAGCTGAGAAATCATAAATTAGAACCATAGTGTATCAGGGACAGTTTGTACCGTATTACTTTTACATTGCCCCAGGGCCTAGCTAAGCATTAGGACATGTAATTGAATTAACTCAGATATTTAATTGAATTTAAGATGGGTTATATATGGTTAATATGAAACTACAAGACGATGTGAGGAGAGAAATTTGAAAGAAGGGTCAGTGAAGTGTAAGGACAGTAAGTGAATCATGTGCGTGGTGGTATTTCCCAGTGAGGTAAACTGCAAGGAAAGAGGCAGTGGATGGGAAAGTTGAGCTTTAGTGAGATCAGATGGGCCAAGGGAGCAGAAGTGAGGACCATGTTTTTGCTTTTGGTCTCTCTTTTTAATTTTTGTTTTCACTCTTTGTTTTAAACTAGGTTTGGAGATTGACAGGCCATGGCCTAATTCATTCATTTAAAAACGAACATGCTAAGCAGTCCATATTCCGAAACATCGGGGCTGGAGTCATGCAGATTGACATCATCCAGGGCAATCGGATCTTCTCCTGTGGTGCAGACGGCACGCTGAAAACCAGGGTTTTGCCCAATGCTTTTAACATCCCTAACAGAATTCTTGACATTCTATAGACTTAAAGATTGGGGTTTTATTTTTATATATACATTTCAATTAAAAAACACTGTAGTACTCATTAGGCAAGTCTGCTTTCCAAGCAGTTAACACATTGAAAACAATACAGGGAATCTCTGTGCAGAGTTTGAATCTGATCCAAGCTGAGCGTTGTGCTGAGTATTGGCTATACAGGTTGGTAGAATGCGCATGTACCTTGTTATAATGCTGACATTCTAAAAACAAAATATAAAATCAACCCTAATATTGTATGAAGGATAGCTATTCTTTATAGCATTTAGCAAACCTGATTCAGAAAATATTCGCAAATTAGTAACTTGAAACAATGAGAAGGACCTTTATACCAAATTAAGGAGGAAAATGTTGCTGATTTAGGTTTTTCTTCCTGTTCTTATCACTGATTGAAGCATGCCTGCAGTCTCCTTCTCTGTGGAATGAAGGATAGTCATACGGTGTTAAGAGCTCTAGGCCACCAGAAAACTTTCTTAGCTGTGAAGCAGTGCACAGTGACCAGTTCTCTTACGTGGGAGGTCATTTCCATTCTTTCCTGCTGAATATTTTTCCTGTTAGTGTTTATACTGAGCTAGTACTGTAATTTGCAAATGAGTGCAAATTTAAATGCAATGTTTTCCTCACAATTTGCACATTCACATTTTTTGGACTGCTAGTTTTTCTATTTAAATATTTGCCTTCATGTTAGGAATGTAATACGTGAACATGACATATTTGTAGTTAACCAAAACACACCTTCTTAGTCCAGTTTAGTACTTTTTTCTTTTCATGTATTCAAGGTTAAATACCCACAACATTTAAGGCTATGTTGAAACTACACCAATAGAGCATTTCATGTCATAATTAAATGAATGTTAGGCTTTTTGTGGCCAGTTAATAGTTGATGAGATTGGTGATATTATTTATTGCCACAGCCTACTGTATAAACTATGCAGAGTTAAATATTATTTGCTTGTAAAATATTAGCCATTGTTGTTATATTTGATGTATTTCCTTGGTTATGACCAAAAATATGTTCTTGAGATATTGAAACTAATGTCTGTGTGTTTAATGTTTACCAGCAAATTGTCTCATCATGTTAATGAGAATGTTTAATGCCTGTGCAGTAAACAGTAAAATATAATGGCATAACAGTACCTTTCTCTGAAGATGATGTGATGTCCAGGCTGTGAAATACATATGTAAAAGAAAAATAAATGTTATTTGTTAGAGTTTTATCTTAGTTTGGTCTGTTTAAATATACTGCTATGGCATTCTTTGATACTGTTTTTAACAGGTGACTTTTAATTTGATAAGAAGTTTAACTGTTAGAGAATTTTTAAGCTATTAGGAAGTTTATTCATTCACAAATATTTACTGAGTACCTTATACACCAGAAGCCATTCTATTATAGGAAATAGAATACAGTGATGACCCAGACAGAGAAGACATTCAACGTTGAGATTTAGTTGGTAAGAACTAACCTCTCTGTACCTTCCTCCAGACACATTTAAAGTTTATTGAATAACTTTCTACCCAAAAGTCAAATCTGAGTCTTCCCTCTTAGCTTACTCTAAAGTAAGGGAGGTCAGAGTATGCCCATTGACAAGATGAGCCAGAGAAATGAGCTTGTGAGAAACTTTATTATCTCGATGCCTGAAGCAAAACTGTCCCAAGTTACCTATCCCAGGGCAGGATACTTTAATCTTAGTGCTCTGAGAGAGTGAGAGTTTTCAAAAGAAGGGAAGAAAACTTCCTCTGCTCAGATAAAAGCAGTACTAAGACTCTAGGTTTACTCTCTTGCTTGAAACAACTAAAAAATTAGACAAAATATATAAAACAATGGTTCTCAAGACATGAGGTAGGGAAGGACAGTGATCCCTGAGATGTGAGCTTTTTAATTGTCCCAACTTACTACCTGGAGAATGCTTCCAGGCCGCGGGCAGTGAGGGAACCCAGGTAGAGCCTAATGGTCGCTCTGAGTTGCCAAGGTAGAACTGGAAGTCTGGGGAATATAATGTGACTAGAGTTTGCAGGCCAAGGAAGGGACAAGTGTGCAGAAGGTCCTCAAAATTCAGCTGCAGGCTGGGCGCGGTGGCTCACGCCTGTAATCCTAGCTCTCTGGGAGGCCGAGGCGGGCGGATTGTTTGAGCTCAGGAGTTCGAGACCAGCCTGAGCAAGAGCGAGACCCCGTCTCTACTAAAAATAGAAAGAAATCAATCGGACAACTAAAAATATATAGAAAAAATTAGCCGGGCATGGTGGCGCATGCCTGTAGTCCCAGCTAGTCGGGAGGCTGAGGCAGGAGGATCGCTTGAGCCCAGGAGTTTGAGGTTGCTGTGAGCTAGGCTGACGCCACGGCACTCACTCTAGCCCAGGCAAAAGAGTGAGACTCTGTCTCAAAAAAAAAAAAAAAATCAGCTGAAAATGGCCTAGTGTATATGTGAGGAAACTACTGACAGCCATGAAAAGAACCACCTAATGGGATTAGGGTTCATTAGGTAATTGTGTAACAATTTAATTACACGAAGCTGGGAATACAGCAGTCCCCTATTTTCTGTGGTTTTTAGTCCAAGGTTTTAGTCACCTGCAGTCAATGATCCAAAAATTGATGAGTACAGTACATTAAGATATTTGGTGGAGGGGGGAGACCACATCCACATCCAATTACAGTATAATTGTTCTATTTTTTTATTGTTGGTAATCTCCTACTGTGCCAAATTTATAAATTAAACTTTATCACAAATATATATGTACAGAAAAATCATACAAAATTTGGTACTACCCCTAATTTCAGGCATCCATTCACTGGGGTCTTGGAATCTATCCCCCGTGGATAAGGGGGACTACTATGGTTCCTGTTCTCACCAATCAACCGGAAAACCTCATAATTCATGAAAGATTAGGTAGGCTACTCAGAAGGGTTTTGCTGCAATGATGACACAAAATTAGTCCTAGGCTAAACACTGCTGTGGCCCCACCTAAGAAAGCTAAAAAGGAAATGATCAAACTGTTTCCAAAATAACAAAATTATATCTTAGAATGAAGCTTCAGAATAGTTATAGGAATACAGAAATACCTAGCACTAAACAAGGTAAAATTCACAATGTTTGACATTCAATAAAAATTACAAGGCATGAAAAGAAATAGGAAACTATGAGCCATAATAAGGAGGAGGGAAAGTCCATCAAAAATGATCCAGAAATAACACAGGTGATAATTATTAGACAAGGATATTAGGATAGCTAGAATAATTGTATTTCATATGTCTAAGAAGCTAGAGAAAAGGTTCAATATGCTAAGTAGAGACATGGAAGACATAAAAAAGACCCAAATAAAACTTCTAAAAATGAAAACTGTAATGTTTGAGATGACAAATACGCTGGATGGAATTCACAGCAGACTAGACATTGCTGAAGGAAAGATTAGTGAATATGAAGGCACAATAGAAACTACCCATGAAACACTTAAAAGAGAAAACAGTGGAACAAACTAAACAATACCAGTGAGGTCTGGGACAACTTTAAGCATCCTAATATATGTGTAATTGGAGTCCCTGAAGGAGTGTAAAGAAAAAATAATAATTGAAGAACTAATGACCAAATACTTTCCAATATTGATGAAAACTAAACCACAGATCCAAGAAGTTTGATGAAACCCAAACACAGGAAACAAGGGAACTACGCCATGTCATAATCAAATTGCTTAAAACTAGTTATAAAAGAAAAATCTTTGCAAAAAAAGAAAATAGACACATTACATACAGAGATAAAGATGACAGCAGATGTCTTCCATAAACAAGGCAAATTCAAAGATAGTGGAGCAACATCTTTAAAGTCCTCAAAGTGGGAGGGAGGAACTGTCAATCTAGAATTCTCTACCCAGTGAAAATATCTTTCAAAAATGAAGTTTAAATAATAGACATGCAAAGCGTAAAACAATTATCACCAGTAGAGATACACTACAAGAAATATGAAAGGAATGTAAACAAAGTCCTTCAGGGCGCGGTGACTCACACCTATAATCCTAGCACTCTGGGAGGCTGAGGGGGGGGGGGATCACATGAGCTCAGGAATTTGAGACCAGCCTGAGCAAGAGCGAGACCCCATCTCTACTAAAAATAGAAAAAATTAGCTGGGCATTGTGGTACACACCTGTAGTCCTAACTTCTCAGGAGGCTGAGGCAGGAGGATCACTTGAGCCCAGAGTCGTCTGAGGTTAGAGTGAGCTAAGATGACACCGTTATACTCTAGCTGGGGCAACAGAGCAAGCCTGTGTCAAAAAAATTTAAAAAAAAAAAGTCCTTCAATCAGAAGGAAAATGATACTAGTTGGAAATGCAGGTCTACACAAAGGAATGAAAATTTCTAGTAATGATAACTACATTAGGTAAATTATATATGAAGACTTTTTCCTCATTATTTCAATCTCTTCTAATGAGTTATCTGTTTAAAGCAGAAATAATAACATATTTTATTTACAACATACATACAGGTAAAATATATGACATCATCAGCACAAAGGCCAGGAGAGGAGAAATAGAAGTATACTGTTGTAAGCTTCTTACACTCTCTGTGGTGTGGTATATCACTTGAAGGTAGACTATAATAAAGATATACACTATTCTAGGGGATTTTGGGGAGTGTCATCAGGAAGATGACAGAATAGGACTTTTCAGAGCTTATCCCCTCACAGAAACACCAGTTTGAAAAACTATCCATGCATGAAAATACCTTCACAAAAGCTAAGGAAACCAGGTGAGAGATTACAGCACCTGAGTGTAACAGAAATGGGAAAAGATGCACTGAAGAGGGTAGGAAAGACAGTTTCACATTACTCATGTAACCCTTACCCCAACGCCAGGCAGGAAACATGGAGAGAGAAGGCGAGGGTAGTGCATACCAGAATGGTGCCTTGGACCCCAGCACTGAGCCTTCCCCAGTAAAATTCAGAACCAGAGAGGCCCCCATTCCCCAGGCTGGTGCCTATAGACCAAATCTCCAAGAGCATCTGGGTACCAGGCCTGATCCTGAAGCCCCAGGCCCACCCAGTGGACTCAGTCTTTGGGACAACCTCCAGGCTTGCTCCAGACTGGTCCTAGTACTGGGCCAGCCCCAAGAGACTCAGGATACTACAAGAAAAAATTGCAGGCCAATATCCCTCATGAACACTGATGCAAAAATCTTCAATAAATACTAGCAAACCAAGTCCAACAGCACATTAAAATGATCACTCACCTTGATCACATAGGATTCATTCCATGGATGCAAGGATAGTTCAATATATACAAATCTATAAATGTAATATACCACATTAAGAGAATGAAGGACAGAACCATAACATCCTCTCAATACAGAAAAAGTACTTGACAAAATTTAACATCCTTTCATGATAAAAAAAAAAAAAACTCTCAACAAATTAGTTATAGAAGGAATGTACCTTGAAATAATTAAGGCCATATATAACAACCTCACAGCTAACATTATACTCAGTGGTGAAAAGTTGAAAGCTTTTCCTCCAAGATCAAGAACAAGACAAGGATGCCCACTCTCACCACTTCTATTCAACACAGTACTGGAAGTCCTAGCTAGAGCAATTAAAAGCCATCTAAATTGGAAAGGAAGAAGTTAAGTTGCCCCTTGCATGTGTTTGAATGTGTTCCCCAAATTTCATGTGTTGGAAACTTAATCCCCAAATTTATAGTTTGATGACATTTGGAGGAACTTTGGGAGGTAATTAGGATTAGACAAAGTCATTTGGGTGGGCCCCCACCCCCCAATGATGGTACTGGTAGCTTTATAAGAGGAAGAGAAACCTGAGCTGACACACTCTTGCTTTCTCACTGTATAATACCCTCCCCTCATGTTGATGGTGCAAGAAGGCCCTCATCAGATGCCAGCACCATGCTCGTGGACTTCTTAGCCTCCAGAACTACAAGCTAAATAAACTTCTTTATAAATTACCCACACTGCAGTATTCTGTTATAGCAACAAAAATGAACCACGACATCCCTATTTGCAGATGATATGATCATATATATAGAAAACCCTAAAGAATTCACCAAAAAACCTGTAAAAACTAATAAATTAAGTAAAGTTGCAGGATGTAAACTCAATATACAAAAATCAGTAGCATTTTTATACACTAACAAACTATCAAAAAAATCTAGAAGATAATCCCATTTACAATAGCTATAAAGAATAAAATACTTAGGAATAAATTTAATCAAGGAGGTAAAAGATCTGTACATTGAAAACCATAAAACATTGATGCAATAAATTGAAGGAGATACAAATAAATGGAATGATATTCCATATTATGGAATGGAGGAATATTGTTAAAATGTCCATACTGAGGGGTGGTGCAAGATGGCTGACTAGAGACATTGGTCATCAGGTCATCTCAGAAAGAAGGAAAAGTTTTATATTTTAAAAAAATAATAGCTCAGGTGTAATTCTGAAGGGAAAGTGCCAGAACATACCAGAGACTCCACAAGAAGTTGCAGAACAGAACAAGAAGGAGTAAGATATCAGCAGACATCAACCCTTGAGAAACCTGGAGTCCCATGGAAAGGGGGGTGGGGATTGTTTCTCCTTCCCTCACACCTCTGGTGGTCAGCAGGCTCCCAAGCTGCTGGAGAGCTTTTCTATCCTCACGAACCCAAAAGCTGCTGCTGCCAGTGAACTAGGAACTTCTTGAAAACAAAGCACTAGGCTGCCAGCCCCCTCGGGATCATTCCCCATCACCACAGACCTGAGCTGAGATGGCAGGCACCATACTGCTTCTACACCCACTATGTGTCTTTGTACTCCCCAGGAAGCTTGAACCCTTCAAATTTTGATGTCACTCGTCCCCGCACAGACATTTTTCAATTCCTGCCCAGACTGTGGTAGCCATGGGGGTTGGTGGGTCCTGGGGAAACTCTGTGATCCTAGAGCTTAGACATTCTGGCTGGGCTGCCTTCCAGGGAGAGGGACAAGGAGGACCAGAGTGCCAACTCTCTTCCATTTAGACTCTTTTCCTCCTCCTCTCATCCACCCACTGCTGCTGAGTGGCATGGGTGCCCCAAGGGACAATTGAGCCAGTGTTCTCAGGAGCAGCTGCTTCCCCTCTATTGGCACATCCACTATACTGAGGCTTCCACAGAGAGTGGGGCCCACACATTTCCTCTTAAAGACTTGCAGCAGACCAATGGAGTGCTTGGACTATGAACTCCCTGCCTGCCAGCCCTCCTCAGTGCTGCTCACCTGGCTGCTCCAGCAGAGCAGGGCATACCCTGAAGTGGAGGGACATTAAGCCTACTTGAGCACTCCATGGGCAACTCAGGACCAGCACACTTCTCCCTGGCATGGTCAGGGATTGAACTTGGGGGACCAAGGGACAGACCCGCAGGCTGGATCCTGTATCCCCAAGGACTCAATCGTGTCGCTGGGGCACAGAGGGGAGATTTGTGAACTAATCTTGGGAGGTGAGGGAGCCCACTCATGCAGAACTGAAAGGAGAGTATGGTGTGGGTCCAAGCCACGGTGCACTCATGGAGCACCCCTCTCCACACAGGAAAACTGTGCTTTCAGTCTGGGGTAGGATCTTGGGCAGGGAAGCTCCCAGACTACAGTGCCATTGCTGGTGAGCTCTGCTAGTTTGGGATGCTGCTTGGGGCCAGATGCTAGAAGGAGATCCATGGGGTAGGGGAGAAGGGAGAAGAGTGAAATTCACTCCTGGAAGCCAGTCTGTGAATCCCAAACAGCCCCTCCCTCACAAGCAGACTTTCTGGCTTGGTGGGGCTGCTTCAGCCCCTCCCTGGAGGCTTTCCCCCGGGGCCTGGGAACTGACTTTTGACTCCTGCTGAGATAGCTCTTGTGCCTGCCTTCGTGGAGCCTGAATGCAGGCTCACCTCACCCAGCACCACCTTTACTGTGGTGGAGAATTAGGACTCACCTGGAAGTTCCAGGGCCCTGCCTATCACTGGGGATATTCGAGTGCTTCTCCTGAGGGGCTAGAGCAGGTCCTATAAGACAACTCTGCAGCTGGCTCCTTCCTACAAGTGCCATCTACTGGCAGTGAGGACAACTTATATAGCCCATTACAGCATTTACTGATTCAATCATACAGGGCATGCTGGCTCATACCCACAAGCACCACCTACCATCTCAGAGATTAAATTGGGCATCCCAATATAATTTACACTGTTAAGAAGACCACAGGGCTGGGGAAAGAGAAAGGAGTTCAAATAATTTCATCTTCTTTTGTCAAAAAGAGACAGGAAATATGCCCATGCACATAGTATACCACCACTACAGCCTACAAATAACTATCAACTAAGAAAACCACCACACTAAGAATATCTATAACCAAAGTATCCATCCAGACCCTAGACCTCCATCAAAGTACCTACAAGCAAAGCCAAAGGTCCTTACCCAACATATGCTACAAACACACCCTTAAGAGTGAAGGGGGGAAAGTCCCATATAAACAAAAGAAAATTGAAGAACAAGAAGTCACAGTTGCTCCAGATGAGAAGAAATCAGTGCAAGAAATCTGGAAGTATGAAAAATCAGAGTGAAAGGACACCCCAAAGGAGCGCACCAGCTCTCTAGCAATGGACCCCAAACAAAATGACAAAACTGAAATGAAAGATAAAGAATTCCAAATATGGATTGTAAAGAAGCTCATTGAAATCCAAGGGAAAGTGAAAAGCAACTCTAAGAAACCAGAAAAACAATTCAGGCAAGTTTACTAAAGAGACAGAGATATATTAAAAAAAAAAAAAAAAAAAAAAAAAACCCCTGAAACCCCAAAAAACGAGCATTGAGATCAAAGCAGAAATTAAAAAATCGTGGCCTCCCCCCTCAAAAAAAAAAAGGCTCAGACCAGATGGATTCACAGTGGCATTCTACAAGACCTATAAAGAAGAACTGGTACCCACACTACAGAAATTATTCCATAACATCAAGAAGCAGGGAATCCTCCCCAACTCATTTTATGAAGCCAGTATCACCTTCATACCAAATCCAGGAAAGGACACAACAAAAAAAGAAAACTACAGACCAATATCCCTTATGAACATAGATGCAAAAATTCTATACTAGCAAACCAAATTCCATAGCACACCAAAAAGATAATCTACCATGACCAAGTGGGTTTCATCCCAGGGAAGCAAGGACGGTTCAACATACTTAAATCAATAAAACGATTCACCACATAAACAGAAGCAAAAACAAAGACCTCATGATCATCTGAATCAATGCAGAAAAAGCATTCAACAAAATCCAGCATCCTTTCATGATAAAAACCCTTAACAAACTAGGCATAGAAGGAACATATCTCAAAATTATAAAAGCCATATATGACAAACCCACAGCCAACATAATCCTGAACGGTGAAAAGTTGAAAACATTCCCTCTAAGAACCAGAACAAGACAATTTTGCCCACTGTCACCACTTCTATTCAACACAGTATTGGAAGTCCTAGTCAAAGCAATCCAGCAAGAGAAAGAAAGAAAGGGTATCCAAATCGGGAAAGAGGACGTCAAACTATTGCTTTCCCTGATGATATGATCTTACATCTCATAAGTCCCAAAGACACCACCAAAGGACTCCTGAAATTGATAAATAAATTCATCAAAGTCTCAGGTTACAAAAATCAATGTATGCAAATCAGTAGCATTTCTATATACTAATAACAGTCAAGTGGAGAGTTAAATCAAAGACTCGATACCATTCACAATAGCTACAAAGAAAATAAAATACCTAGGAATATACTTAACCTAGGAGGTGAAAGATCTCTATAAGGAGAACTACGAAACACTGATGAAAGAAATCACAGATAACACAAACAAATGGAAAAACATATCATGCTCATGGATTGGCAGATTCAACATCATTAAAATGTCCATACTGCTCAATGTGATTTACAGATTCAATGCAATCCCCATCAAAATACCAGCATCATATTTCACAGATCTAGAAAAAATAATTTTACACTTTGTCTGGAACCAAAAAAGAGCCCGAATAGGTAAAGCAACATTAAGTATAAAGAACAAATCTGGAGGCATCACATTACCTGACTTCAAATTATACTACAAGGCTATATAGTAGCCAAAACAGCATGGTATTGGCATAAAAGTAAAAATGTAGACCAATGGAACAGAGTAGAGAATCCAAAAATAAAACCATCTACCTACAACCAACTGATGTTCAACAAAGTGGACAAGAACATACGCTGGGGAAAGGAAGCCCTATTCAATAAGTGGGGCTGGGAAAATTGGATACCCACATACAGAAGAATGAAACTGGATCCCTATCTCTCGCCATATATAAAAATTAATTTAAGATGAACTAAAGACTTAAATGTAAGGCGTGGAACCATAAAAACTGTAGAAGAAAATGTAGAAATATCTCTTCTAGACATTGGCCTAGGCAAAGAATTTTTTCTGAGACCCCAAAAGCAAATATAGCAACAACAGAAAATGGAACTTGATTAAATTAAAAACCTTCTGCACAGCAAAGGAAATCATCAATAGAGTGAATAGACAACCTACAGAATGGGAGAAAATATTCACAAACTACATGTCCATCAAAGGACTGATATCCAGGATTCTACAAAGAACTCAAACAAATCAGAAAAGAAAAAAGAAAAAAGAAAAAAACACTCCATTAAAATGTGAGCAAAATTCATGAACAGAAGTTTTTCAAAAGAAGATAGGCCGGGCGCGGTGGCTCACGCCTGTAATCCTAGCACTCTGGGAGGCCGAGGCGGGCGGATTGTTTGAGCTCAGGAGTTCGAAACCAGCCTGAGCAAGAGCGAGACCCCATCTCTACTAAAAATAGAAAGAAATTAATTGGACAACTAAAAATATATAGAAAAAATTAGCCGGGCATGGTGGTGCATGCCAGTAGTCCCAGCTACTCGGGAGGCTGAGGCAGAAGGATTGCTTGAGCCCAGGAGTTTGAGGTTGCTGTGAGCTAGGATGACGCCACGGCACTCTAGCTCAGGCAACACAGTGAGACTCTGTCTCAAAAAAAAAGAAAAAAAAAAGAAAAAAGAAGACAGATAAATGACCAATAAACATATGAAAAAATGTTCAACATCACTAATCATCAGGGAAATGCAAATTAAAGCTACAATGAGATACCACCTTACCCTTGTCAGAATGGCCATTATTAAAACGTCAAAAAAACAATAGATGTTAGCATGGATACAGAGAGAAAGGAACACCAATACTTTTTTGGTGGGACTGCAAATTATAATAGTATAATCTCTATGGAAAATAGTATGGAAATTCCGCAAAGACATAAAAATAGACCTACCATTCGATCTAGCAATCCCATAGTTGGGTATCTAACTGAAGGAAAAGAAGTCATTTTATCACAAAGATACCTGCCCTTGAATGTTTATTGTACTACAATTCACAATTGCAAAGATACAGAATCAACCTAGGTGCACTTCAATTCATGAGTGGGTACAGAAAATGTGGCATATACATACACTGTGGAGTACTACTCAGCCATAAAAAGGAATGAAATAAGATCATTTGCAGCAACATGGATAGAAGTAGAGACCTTTATCCAAAGTGATGTATCTCAGGAATGGAAAACCAAACACCATATGTTATCACTAATAAGTGGGAGCTAGTAGATGGGTATACATGGACACAAAGCAATAATATAAAGGACATGAGAAACCAAGAAGAGGGGAGGGTGAGAAGGTGGGTGTGGGATAAAAACTTAACTATTGGGTACAATGAACACTATTCTGGTGATGGGCACACCAGAGCCTTGACTTAACCATTGTACAAGATATTCATGTAATAAAAACACTGATACCCCCTTAATATTTTGAAATAAAAAATCATAAATACAGAAAAATAATGTCCATACTACCAAAAGCAATCTATAGATTGAATACAATCTCTATCAAAATTCCAATGACATTTTTCATAGAAATAGAAAAAATAATCCTGGAATTTACATGGAACCACAAAAGATTCCTAGTAGCCAAAGCAATTTTGAGCAAAAAGAACAAATGGAGGCATCACACTATCTAACTTCAGTATGTACTATAAAGCTATAGTAATAAAAACAACACAGTCCTGGCATGAATACAGAAACCTAGACTAATGGAACTAGTAGAGAGCCCAGAAAAAAATTCATACATTTATGGTCAATTGCTTTTCGACAAAGGGTGCCAAGAACACAATGGGGAAAGGACAGCCTCTTCAATAAATGGTTGGAAAAACGAACTGGATATCCACATGCAGAAGAATATAATTAGACCCTTGCCTCACACCATATACAAAAGTCTACTCAAAATGAATTAAAGACTTAAATGTGAGACATGAAACTGTAAAACTACTGGAAGAAAACATAGGGGAAAAGCTTCATGACATTGAGTGGGCAATGGTTTTTTGAATATAACCCCAAACACACAGGCAACAAATGTGAAAATAGACAAATGGAATTACAGCAAAATAAAAAGCTTCTGCACAGCAAAGGGAACAATAAAGTGATGAGACAACATACAGAATGAAAGAAAATATTTGCAAACTGTATGTCTGATAAAGGATTACTATAAAAATATATAAGGAACTCATACAACTTAATAGCAAGAAAACAAATAATTAAAAAATGGATAAAGAACACAAGTAGACATTTCTCAAAAGGAAACATACAAATGGCCAACAAGTATTTGACAAAATGCTCAACATCACTAACCATCAGCAAAATGCAAGTTAAAACCACAATGAGATATTACCTCACACCTGTTAAAAAAGGCTATTATCAAAAAGACAAAAGATAAGTGTTGGCAAAATGTGAAGAAAAGGAAACCCTGTACGTTGTTGGTGAGAATGTAAATTACTATAATCATAATGGAAAACAGTATGGAAGTTCCTCAAAAATTAAAAATACAACTACCATATGATCCAGTGATCTTACTACTGGATATATTTCCAAAGGAAATGAAATCAGTATATCAAAGAGATATCTGCGCTCTCATGTTCATTGCAGCATTATTCACAATAATCAAGACATGGAATCAAGTGTGCATCAACAAATGAATAAAGAAAATGTGGTGTTATACACAATGGGATATTTGGCCTTATTCAGGCTTAAAAAGAAATCTTGTCATTGGCAACAACATGGATGGAATTGGATAACATTATGCTAAGTGAAATAAGCCAGGCATAGAAAGACAAGTACTGTATATGGTGTCTAAAAAAAATTGAACTCACAGAAGCAGAGTAGAATGGTGGTCACCAGGGGCTGTAGGGGGTGAGGGAAGGTTGGGGATGGGGAGATGTTGGCCAAAGCATACAAAATTTCAATTAGAGAGGAAGAATAAATTAAAGATATCTATTGTACAACATGATGACCATAGTTAATAATGATGAATTGTATACTTGAAAAAGTGCTCAATTTAATTGTTCTCATCACAAAAAAATATGTGAGGTAATGCTTAG
Source organism: Propithecus coquereli (assembly GCF_000956105.1). Taxonomy (NCBI): domain Eukaryota; kingdom Metazoa; phylum Chordata; class Mammalia; order Primates; family Indriidae; genus Propithecus; species Propithecus coquereli. The sequence goes on along the minus strand of NW_012151618.1, from coordinate 350,585 downwards.
GTTAATTGCCTCTAGCCATTCCACAATGTATAAATATTTCAAAACATCATGTTGTATACCCTACATCTACAATTTTTGTCAATTTAAAAAATAGTTTTTAAATGGCTCCAAAAAGATACACACTATAAACGCTAAATTAAAATAACACTAAAAAACACAACTACACAAATTATAACTAATAAGTCAAGGAAGGAAATAAGGTGAAAAATTTTAACAATTCAAAAGAGAGGAGGGAAAAAAAAAGGAAGAACAGATGGAATAGCAAAATTGCATATTTAAACCAACCAGAACAATAATTGTATTAAATGTAAATGGTCTAAACCATGCATCTTCAAACTTTTTCTTAAAGGGGCCAGTTAGTAAATATTTTAAGCTTTTAGGCCGTAAAGTCTCTGTTGCAACTATATTAACTCTATAATTATAGGCACAAAAGCAGCCACAGAAATGCATAGTGAAATGGATGTGGCTGCATTTCAATAACACATTAATTACAAAAACAGGCAGCCCACAAGGCCATAGTTTACTAATTCCTGGTATAAATACCTCAACTAAAAGGCAAGAATATCAGATTACGTAAAAACAGCAACGTAAGACCCAACTACATGCTACTTACAAAAAAACCACATTAATATGACATCCATAGATTAAAAGTAAAGGCATGGAAAAAGATACATCACGCTAATATGAACCAAAAGAAAGCTGGAGTGCCCATGTTAACATCAGTCAAAGTATATTCTAGAGCACAGGGCAGGGAGCAGTGGAGGGAGAGAGAAATGACAAGAAAATATGAAAATAGAAAGAAAGACGGCTGCATCTTTTGCCAAGGTGATCAGGTTGCCAACCTCACATTACCTTGCCAGACTGCTGGGAACAAGAGAGACCAGTAAGACAAAGAGACAGAAAAGGACTTGTTGAGCCTCCTTCCGTGTGCATGTGACTTTAGCCCTTGTTACTACACTAGGAAGGTCAAAGGAGCAAGAATGGAGGATTCCTAGGCATTCTCTCTTTGAGAGGCAAGAAAGAGTAGTTGCTAAAACAGTGAGTTCCGGTGTCAGACAGCCTGAATGAATCCCAGCTCCACCGCTTTCTAGCTGAGTGACAGTGGGCAAGTTTCTTAATCTTTCAATCTGGAAAATGGATAAAAAGACTGTATCTTACAGGCTTCCCATGAGGATTACATGAGTTGACACAAGTGAAGCATTTAGTACGGTGCCTGGCACATAGTAAGCACTTAAATGTGAACTATGGTGACAACACTGATGTTGCCACCACCCTGTTATTTCTTTTCTAGGCTCTTTGGAGAAACTGAAAATAAAAAAAAATTTATTTTTATGTGTGCATGTGTGCAAAAGTCCTTAAGTTGGCACAGTAACACCCATCCTCTAGGAGTGGCCAATAAAATGTTCTTATTTGTTAAGTTCCATTTAAGGTATGATTATCCCAGGGGTTGGCAAACTATGACTTATAGGTCAGCTCTGGCCCATCACCTGTTTTTGTATGGTCTGCAGGCTAAAAATGTTTTTCACATGTTTAAATGGTTAAAAATAAAATGATAAAGACATTTTTGACACATGAAAATTATATAGAATTCATATTTCAGTGTCCATAAAGTTTTATTAGGATAGAGCCATGTTGATTCATTTACATATTGTCTATAGTTGTTTTCAGCTACAACAGGAGAGTTCAGTAGTTGCAACAGAGACTGTGTGGTCCACAAAGCCTGAAATATTTGTTATTGGGTCTTTTACAGAAAAAGGTTTGCCAACAAACTTGATTGAACCCATCCTTGAATTTCCCCGTTATTTCCAAACGCCCACGAACTCTACACAAACTGCAATTTGGAAGTGGCCAACCAGACATCCCATATGTCAGAGTCCCAGCATTTCCCTGTCCAGGTACTGACCTTAGCATAGCAGAACTTCTTTTGTTGGGCGTTTAAACTTTAGAGCTTGGCGACTCTGATCTTCAAGTCCTACGTCTGGTCCTGATCTTTTTCTGCCCTTCCGCAGAAGCTGAGAGCCTCTTCGTATGCTGGAGGTGTAAGCAGGCCCTCGGCTTTCTCACTTAGCTTTCAGTTGGCAATTAGTCGTGCTCAGCTTTTTATTATTTGTTTCCAAAGGGTCAATCAAGTTTAGCAGTAGCCACCTGATTTTATTACCCTTCCATTCCCTGTTTCTTCCACAATTCTCACAACATCTGCTGCATAGCACCAGCGAACGTGCTCCTTTCCATTGGTATAGCATTCCAGTCTATCACCAGTGAAAGTTCTAACAACTGGACCACCTCGTCCCAGTGGCCCGTTTGTGCTCCATCTACTACCAGCCCGGGGTCCTCACTGCAGGCAGGGTGGTGAGTGATCCAGTACCAAAACCCCATTTCAGTGGCTTCTTTCTGGGACCAGATCTGGTTAGGGTTGCCAGATTTAGCAAATATAAATACAGAACTCCCAGTTAAATTTCCATTTCAAATAAGCAAATACATTTTTAGTACATTTCATGCGATATCAGGTATACACTTTCACTAAAAATGTTTTGTTGATCTGAAATTAAAATGTAGTTGAGCGTCCTATATTTTATGTGACAATTCTACAACAGGTTGGGTTCTTTGGGAAACAAACTCTGAGACAGGGTTGGCCAGCAGGGTGTCATTTAGGAGGGCCCTTACGACCAACACCTGTGGAAGGCAGGTAATGGAAGCAGAAAGGATGGGGCAGGGAGAGTCAGTCTGCAAGGTAGGGCCAATGACAGATGACTGAACCATGGGGAATTCTGGCCCTAGAGTGGCCCTTTAGAGTAGTTCCAAGGTGGGTTGAGATGTCCAGGGCTTTACACTCACACACTGATCAGTCATTAGATGAGGGGAAATGTCCTAGGGCAAAGTGGGTCTCTGCAGCTCTGGCCATTCCTACAGGGGCTGACAGCTGAAGGCTTTATGCTGACAGCACTCCCAGCACCAAAAGCAAAACGTCTTTTCTGAAGCAGAATTCAAGTAGTGAGTGCATTGCTGTGTCCACTACGTTTGTAGAAAGAATTTAAACATCAAGTAGAGAGAACAAATGGTATTTAGGGACTTTTCCACTTGGGCATCTATGATTAAGTGAAATAATGTGTGCAAATTGCCTAGACGAGACAATGTCATAGAGATGCTGAGCGCCACGTGGTGCCACTTTGGTGTTTGTAAAACCTTGGACCAGAAAGGGTCGTCCAGTGGTGGTGGTAGTTTTGGGAGTAGCAAGTGGTACTGGACTTGGGCACCTGTGTCTGCTTCTGAGAAAGTGAGGAGTGGCATTACTGAGTGATGGGACTTCTCTGCTTGACTGGGCTGGATTTGGTATATTCCTCTAGATACAGCTTTTTAAAAAGGAGTGCCTTTAAAAACATGTTCAAGGTTAATTATTTTTACTTTCTAATTATGAGAACCAAATCCTTCCTTTGGAAGTGGCCAAGTAAGGTGGAAAACATAATCGTAAAGTCAAGAAACAACATTTGCTCTTAAGTCTGGCACTTAAGCTCTTACATGGGGTGAGTTAGTCACCTTCTCTGGTCACACTTTCTGGACTTTAAAATAAGAGGGTTGGATCAGGTGTTCTGTAAAGGTGCCCTCCTGTGTTGGTCTTCTGTAATCCTATGATTGTGGATGCTGCCCCTTGGCAAGCAAGTCTGGGACATTGACGAGGCCAAATTGCTAGACACAGGAATCAGATTTTAGAAGTAGTTTAACCACTTATTTAAAACTTAGTTAAGGTTGATCACAGCAGATTGCTTGGAGGGAACAGTAGTGAGACTGAAAGATTAATTCCATCCTTATTTAAAATCTTTACAGTGAATGACTGTAAGATTAGATATCTTAGATTAAAATCATATGCAAGGTCTGAATGGTCCACTTAAAGGGGCAAGACTACCATTTTCTTCTTGGACTTTTCTTTTTTGCTTTGTAATATTTCAATTACAAAAGTTATCGGCAGTACATGCTTGGGCTGTCCAGTAATAGAGACACTCTAGGGAAGGTTATGAAAAAATCTCTACAGGTAAAGGCAGCAAGTTCTTGAACTGTTGTTTCATTATTGGGGGCAGTTTTATCATAAATTCATTGTATCACTAAGATACTCTTTCTTGGTGGTGTGACAGTGTTACCTACCTGATCTACTGGGTGCTTGGTCTCAGCGCATGGGAGCTACTGACACTGTGTCCCTGACCATTTCTGCAGCCCCAGATAAGGCCATAAGAACAATAGGGTCACTCTGGCTTCCTGTAGGGAAGAACTATAAAAATAATATTATAATTTGTCAAGAATCATACAATTTTCAGAACATTTCACGTAGAAAAATCAAAGGAGGGAAGTCATACTAGTACCCACATTTTACAGATGAAACAGAGGCTCCGAGAGTTTAAGAGACTTGCCCAAATTCACACAAATCCAGTTTTTAAAATTTGTTTTCTATTTTTAGCCTCAGATACTATGTTCTCTGTTGTGTTGCCCATGCTGACAAATAAGCGAATCTACATTGCATTTATGTCTATCTATAACCCAGTTCTAGTTACTAGATTTCCACTTTTCATGTTTTCTTATAGCGAAAACACAGTCCATATCAACGATTTTTCAGTACCGTATTCAAAAGGACCTAGCAAATTCTGAGAGTTTCCACAGAGAAGCAACCAATATCATTTTACCACAATATTGTTTTGGGTTGTTATTTTTTCTTTAAATGTTACAGATAAATGAACCAGAGGGAAAAATAACAATACACTTATTTCAACATGTGATTGTGCTCAGCAATGATTATTTTATTTGACTTATTAGATGAAAGTTAAATAAATTACAACCAAAAAGGCATTCATCATTATTCATATGTTGTTCAGAATCTGTGCAGACTGGAAATTACGGATCTTAATGACATGATACACAAGGTCTCAGCAGCTGACTGAAAACTAAAAAGCCCTACCACACACTTCTCCTTCAGCTGGTTTGACATCAGATAGTCATTGCCAAAATATACTCTGTGCCGTTGGAAAATGACACCTGGCTCTTCAAGAATTGTCCTGTCTCATTTGACTTTTCACTTTGTGACTTTGAAGGTGCCTAAGATCAGAACTCTTCATTTTTAAAACTTTCACCCCAGAATGTTTTCTGTCACAGCACCTGTGCCTAATGATACATTGAGACCAGAACCACCTGCTTGGCTTCAGTAGGACCCTTTATCAGCTGAAAGAAAACGCTTTGAAATACAGTCTGGCCTAGCTTTGAGGTGGGTGGGGGATGGTTTTATTTACTTTCCAGTGGGAAGCTATCTACTTTAGATTAAAGGAGAATTAGAGAATTATCTAGTTTGATTCTGACATCAGAAGTACAGATATTTGGAAAGTGCTTTAAAGCAATTTTGGTTATAAGTAAGAAGGTAAACTACATTATCTTGACTTGGAAACATTAAGTTGTGCATTCTATTTTGCCAGCAAGGCCAAAACTTTTTTTAAAAACCAAGTACTGTTTGCAGGAAAGAATAAATAATATCTTAATTCTTTTCATCTTATAAAGACAAACTGTCAACCAGATTATAAAATTACCCACTACGATTAAACATTGGTCACACTCAGTTGTCCTCACATGACTCCACCATAGCAAAAAAAAAAAAAAAAAAAAAAAAAATCGTGGTATGAGCTTCACTAATGATGAGCATATGATTCCTTCCTCACAATGAAGGAGCCAGAGCCAAGACAGCTCGGATATCAAGACGGGGGCTTCTAAAACATTTTTCTAAAAAGAATATGTGCTAATTCAACAACTGATCTCTTTTGGTTGCTACCACGTATACAATTAACGTTGTATATATTACTATTACTAATACTATTACTATGAAATTATATTCATATCCAGGTCTCCTGTGTTCAGAAATAGTAACATATATATTTAAAGACTTTAAAAGAACGCTAGCATTCATTAGACATATTGATTTCAAACATGAAACTCTGTTACAAAACATGGTTCTGAAAAGAGTATTGTTTAAAAGCTGTGATGATATGACAGCCAATCTAATGAAAAAGTGGGGGGAAGTTTCCAATACCCATCATCTTGAGAACATAGCAACAAATAAGTCACTAATAGCTGTCTGGGGATGGTTTTGGGGGAAGCTTTAAACATTTAATCTGTATATCACCTAAGTTTTAAAATGCTTCTATTAATATTGTATAAAACCAGGACTCAGGGCCACTGAGAATGGATTTGGGCCTAGAGAAAGTTTCAGAACATACACAAATTGGGGCAAATTGCTAAAGAAATCTTTATGTACGATTTTCCCTAGTTCCCCTTCCTGGCTGCAGGGCCCTAGTAACTTTTTCCAGCTCCTTCTCTACTCTCAGTGGCCCTGCCAGGACCTCAATCTTGGGCTGAAGGATGTTTAAAGAAGTGAGTTGGCAGAAAATATGCATATTTTAGGGCATTCAGGAGCAAGTTAAGCTGGATTCTCTCCTGGCATTAAAGGGGAAGAGATCATATCCTTTAAAACTGTGTAGGAAAAGGGCAGTGCCCTAACAGCTTTTGTGGAGGGTCACTTCGTTTTATGCTGTTATCACCCTTCCCCTCTACCAAAAACACAGCCCACATCAAATGCCACTTCTTAGTTTAGAACAAAGCTACAAAACAAAACAGGCTCTGATAAATAAGCCCTTCCCAGAACCAGGCTCACTTTCTATTCTCGATCAGGGGTCAGCAAACTTTTTCTGTAAAGGATCAGATAATAGTTTTAGTCATCGTGGAGCCATACAGTGTCTGTTGGAATGGCTGGGCTGCTATTGTAGAGCAAAAGTAGTCATAGACTATCATACATAAACAAATGAGTGCGGCTCTGCACCAACAAAACGGCATTTACAAAAGCAAATGGATGCCGGGCGCGGTGGCTCACACCTGTAATCCTAGCACTCTGGGAGGCCAAGGCTGGTGGATCCCTTAAGCTCAGGAGTTCGAGACCAGCCTGAGCAAGAGTGAGACCCCGGCTCTACTAAAAATAGAAAAGTCAGCTGGGCATGGTGGCACATGTCTATAGTCCCAGCTACTCAGGAGGCTGAGGCGGAGGCTCGCTTAAGCCCAGGAGTTTGAGGTTGCAGTGAGCTACAGTGATGCCACTGCACTCTAGCCAGGGTGACAGAGTGAGACTCTGTCTAAAAAAAAAGCAAATAGACTGGCTCTGGCCCTCAGGCCATGGTTTATCCATCCCTGTTCTAGATAACAACCACAAATGGTGCCTCTCTTCTGAACACAGCAAAGTGCTTCGCATGTTCCAGCCAGAGGAATGCCCACTTACATAGAATTTAGAACGTGGGTAGTGGACCCACAGCTGTGGTAGAAGAAGCCAGAGTGACCTGAGGATTCAGTGTTTATGATCCACAGTTAGAAATCGATGTGATCAGAAATTGATAGGAACCTGTTTCATTAAAAACCTGAGCATGTAGCTGTTCCTGGCTTTTGCTAATCTCAGAGCTGCAATCAGGAGCTGAGGATGATGGCCATTCTGGTGTGACGTGTGCAGATGCAAAGAAAAGCAATAAATTATGGGTAATGTGGTATCTTAGAGTCCTGAAAGGGTCAACGTATCTTTCCAAGACATCAAATATAAGTCAGCACTAAGGAATTCACTACTCAAACAAAACTTATCAACTCAAAGGTAAATTTGTTCAGCATGTGGCTGAAAAACCAAACAACAGAACCAAACAGATAATGGCAATAGAATTTCCTACAGGTAGAGGAAATCTTACCAATCATCTCAGCTCACTATTTCATATTACCAATGGGGAAACCAGGGCCCAAGGAGAAAGAGGTAACTTGCCCAGCTGGTTTGTGGAGGAATCACCAACTATCAGCCATGTCAACTTCCAGTCAATTGCTGTTTCTCTAAGCAGTCGGATTTTAAAGGGGCTTCACTGGCCATATAAACACTTATATCAGGAGATTATGTTCTACGTACCTGGCTACCCTTAAAGACAAGTTTTCTGTTGGAATGGGGATGGCCCCAGAAAACATCTGAAATTTACTGAGGGGAACAAAATGCAACACATCACTGATTTAATGTTGACAAAAACTGCACAGGATAAAGCATTAAATGGCCATCTTCCCATGAATATAAATGCTGATCTCTCATGTTGTATGATAACATGGCAAGAACAGACTGGGAAGTTCTTAAATCAAAGTTTGCATTGATCTGTTTCCCTCCTAACAAATCAAAGGCAAACGTTATCCTCATATCTTTGGTGTCTGTGACATAGAGGATTCCTCGGGCAATGAAGGCGTTGCCGGCCTTGGATTTGGGGTACGTGGTATTGATGTGTTGCACCACAGAGAATGTCCTTTCATCCAGTTGTGCTACAAGAATGCTCGAGCCATCCACACTTGAAGCATAGATAATCCAAAGGCCCTTTTCATCTACAGCTAGATTAAAGTAAGTCTTGGAATTTGCAAAAAGGTATTTTCGGTCAAAATACAAGGCGTTTTCAAGCTTCAGAGTTTGGGATGTTTCTTTGCCAAATTCAAATCTGAAATGTGTAAAAAAAAAAGTAGACATGAGTCACCATTTTTGTAGATCAAGGCGGTTTGTCAGGCTCCTCTTAAACTGAGTTAGTACGTCTGGGGCGAGGCCTGGGATTCTGCATTTCTGACAAGCCCCCAGGTAAGGCCTGTTGTGATGGTTCTTCAACAATGCTGTGAGCAGCAAGGATGTAAAGGACAAGGACTAGCTTGTGCCAGCAGAAGAAACAGAGAGGCAGTGGCGTGGTTTAAAGAGAATGCTCTCCCAGTCAGAATGAATTCCTGTCTAAGTGACCACTTACTAGCCATGTGACCCCGAGAAATTACTTTATCTCACTAATGCTTGGATGATTGGTGACCTCCTGAAATGCCCTCTCAAAGATACTTAGAGCTGCAAGGGGCTGTAAAAAGTCCAATCCTTTCCTTTTAAAATGCAAAAAAACCAAAAAGAAGTGACTAGCCCATAAACCCATGAATACAAGTAGGTAGCAGAGCCAGAATTTAAACTTAGATTTTCTAACTCCAAGTTTGGGGGTTATTCCTTTACTCCATGCTGGAATTTTAAGAAAAAATTTTATAGCCTTCTAAATTAAGAAGAAAGTCACCAGTTGAAAAGAGCTGTAGCAAAGTCAAGGCTGCAAAGGGCGTATTCTTGACAGGTAAGTAGCTGGAAAAATGAAACTACAGCATGAAATCCCACGCCCCTTAGCTTCTGAAGCCTGTCTGATTTGGCAGACTCCAAGTCTAAATCATCTGTCAAAAATGTGAATTATGATTCAAAAGGTACCTAACTCCAAGAATGAAAATTCTGGGACATTAAGCTAAAAGAAAAGAAAAACACCAGAGGGTGCCGTTGAGCAGCGGAAGAAACATGAAGTGTGTGATTCTGCGGATATGCTTTGGAGCATGATAAACTTGAAGTTGATGCAGAAACCTTGGAGTAAGTTTGAAAAGAAACTGCAGGAGAGTGAAGGCTTGGGAAGGCCCCTGCCCATCTCAGCCCGCAGGAGTTCTCCTTCCTCTGAATACCTGAAATTTAGCACTGCCATTCGGCCCTGTCTGGCCCCGGCACCCAGCAGCTACATTCCTTGGCGAGGCTTGTCCCTCCAGCAAGAACAGGGTGTAACTCAGGGCCGCCTCCTTCAGCTCCCAGCCCGTGACCTGGCATAGAGCCGGGCTCAGCACAGGTCTCCTAACCAGTGCGTTGCAAACTTAGCTTCCTTAGAAGACACACTTCCTCAAACAGGCCAATCCTCATTCTTGGGGCTTATTCACCCCAGAACTCCTCTCCTTCCCCCACCTCCATGTGACAATAGCCCCATGTCACATGGCAGCAGAGAGTCACCAACTAAATGAGAAGCGTCACAGGAAGAAGTGTGTCAGGGAGTGAGGACCCTGAGCGGGGAAGGGCATCAGCTGTCCTTTCCTACCAGCATAAGACTCTGCCCAAATGGGGTGGCCAGGGCAGCGAAGGGATGACGGGGGGTCAGGCAGTGGGGAGTGAGGGGCAAGGGAGGGGAAGCCACCTGCCATGGCCGACACCTGTGTCTAATGAGGCTGATCTAATTGCATGTTATACTAGGAAAACGGTCTCCATCCTAACCTGAGCACACAGCTGCTGAAAAGGTTGTTAAAGCTGGACTTCACTAAGGGCAGGAGGAGGATGAGGAAGAAAGAGAGAAGGGACCCAGCCTCCCTCAAGGTCATCGTTTCTTGTTTTGAATAACCAGGACCATGGTGTTCATAATACTGGGATTATTGGTTCATGTAGGGGTAGGGCTGGAAGGACTCTAGTCGAGGACATGGAGACCACAGGAGGTGTTGTCTCTCGTCCAAGGCCATAGAGTAGGCAGAAGAGTTGGGGCCGGAAACTCGGTGTCCTGGCTTTCAGTTCATTATTCTCTTGATTTGCCCGAGATAACCTGCTTCTGCTGCTGGAGCCCAGAGCTTGATTTCTTATTGAATGATAAAGACAAAATTTGAGCAATTCTCCTGAGGAGGCGGGAAGGCTCGGCTGCTGTCCTGGGCTCAGTCTACCCAGGTGACACCTTCCTTGCTCTTGGGAAAGCAGAGGGAGGCCCCGGGAGGCCTGGATCAGGATGACAGGCCAATCTGAAGGCAGCGACACCTGCCTTTGGGCTGCAGTCCTAGTCTTCAATGATCCCGGTTGTGACATGAAATTCCTCACACGCAAAGTTTTTCAGAACAAAACTATTATCAGGGAGCGACACCTTCAGTCAGAGGGAGCTCTGGGTCCCATCTGCTCCCTTCCTCAAAGGACGAGGAAGCTGCTGCCCTTACCACTGTGAGCCTGCTTCTGCCTGGCTCTGACCCTCTCCCTGGCATCCAGACCAGCAGTAAATGCAGACCCCAGGGACTGCTGGGACATGGGGCTCACTCACCGTATCCTGTGGTTCATTCGGTCAACAAACCTGATTGACCTCTGACTGGGTGCCAGCCCTAGGGACGTAAGGGTGGTGAAAACACAGTCCCTGCCCCTAAGTAGCTCAGGAAAGCACCCCAGGGCAGGTGCTGCTATGGTTGAGGGGCTCACCTCACTATGGTGTTGGAACCCCCTTTGTGGTAGTAGAGAGAGTTGTTGTGAACAGCATGCCCACAGCCGTGGAAATAATACGGGAGGTGGATGAACGTGTAACTGCCATTCAGAAGTGAGGGCTGGTCTTTGAATTCCTTCACCATGATGCCTGTGGGAGGAAAGCCAGAGAAAGGCTGTTACCTGCTGTCCGGCAATCACAGCTTGGGAGTGCTGCCTAAAATAGAGAGCAATCTATTAAACCAACTAGCAGGGATTTCAGACACACAAAAGTAGAATAAGCCCGAAGGTAGGCAACAGATGAAAAATGCAATTACTACATAGATAGGGATCATCTGCCGAATGGAAATACCTGAAAAATGTTCAGTCACCCAAATACGGTCATCACTCTTGTTAGCAGATTCTCTTATCCAAGTCCCGAATGTCTCTGTAACTTTTAATACTTGCGTTGGGTTTCCAATGGAAGTGATCATGGATTCTGCCCAAAGAAGAGAATGGAAAGTTACTCACCTGCCAGTTGTGACTTGAAGGCATCCAACATCTGAATTTCAAAACAGGATGCTTTGTTTCCATACCTGCTTGTGGGGAACGGTGCTCATTGACTTTCTCATCAGCTTTCCCAACCAAGGTATCATCATTTGGTATGGCACATGTCTCACCTAAAATGACAACAATAATCAGAGCAAGGCCCCTGGTGCAGTGCGATTTGTATAACTGCTGCCTTTCCCACCTCATTCCAGACCCAAAAGCATCTCTTGCAACAGGCCCGCTGCTTTTCTTGGTTGCTTACTTTTAAGCACCCCAAGCAATGTGCTTCCAAATTGTCTCCCTCTGCTTGGTGAATTCCCAACAAACTTTCCATGACCACAGTTGCTAAGATGATACAATCCCGAGAGGATGTCAGGAAAAGGGGACAAGTGGGCTGCACCAATCCGTTCAAGCCCTCAGCAATTTGGGGGAAAGGAGGCTTGTTGACAGTTCCCTGGCCTCTTTGTCAGGTGATATCTCTAGCATGACTGCATTGTTCTAGAAGGATTTTCACTCTCAGGGAAGCTGGTGGGGTGCTGTGAAGAAGTCTCAGAGGTGGGGTGGTCCACTTTACCCAGTGTCTCCTGGGAGAGGCAACGGGAGAGTAATCACAGCGCCTCAGAGGAAGAGGAACCTAGAGGCAGCGTCCCCAGAGACGCTGGAGTCCCCATGTGACCATTTTCCCACCGTCTCTGCTTGAAAGCCTGCAGGGGCATAGGTCCTTGCCAGGTGCCTGATTCACGGTTGGTTTGAGGCTACACCTGAGCTGTGACTCATCCTCCTTGGCTTGTCAACGTTCCCCTTAATGAATGGGCTTCATTCAGACCTTGGTGAAGAGGTTCTTGGGGTAGCAGAAGCAAGGACGAGCTGGCCAGTGGGCAGAGGACGCGCTGTGGGCTGGACTGCAGGGGGGGCAAGGTGGGCTTTCTGGGGAAGGCCAGGCCCACCCACCTGGACAAATTCTGAGGGGTTCAAATCGCCCTGTGGTTATCAGAAAGGGCAGCCTCTCCATTGTCAGCAGGGAAGCTCACAGAGTAATCTGAAGGGGTTTCTTTGTCAGTAAGTGAAGGGGGCCAGACCCTACATGACTCCAAGCTTCTTCCCAGCAGGATGGGCCTGTGTTCTCTGAAGTCCTCCGCCACTGGAGGAGAGCAGTCTCAGGGGTCCGTTACAGCTCCCCCACATGCAGTCCTGCTACCTCTGGGTTTCATCTGGAGTTTCCACTCAGGAAATTAAAGGGTGTTAAGGAAATGGGATTGGAGCAGGAGAGAGGGCCAAGTTCAGATGCAAATGCCTGGCAACCACGGACTCATTTCCAGCAGGCAGAGTGAAGATAATGGCCTCTCATTTAAAGCAGTTTTCACAAGCTCGGGTCCAACCCCTGCCGACCCGGCCTCTTAGAAGCCAGGCCCAGCAGAGCAGACTGCTTCTCCAGGCACAGACTGTCACCGGCCGACAGAGCCTTTGGCAAATTAGAATCCTGCAAAAGCTCAGGTCAGACCCCTTCTCTCAGGGGAAGGCCCCGCTCGGCTCATCGTTCTCCGAGGGAACTGAACGGAGGGCTGGTGCTGACGGACGGGGTGGCGCTGAGCGCAGCGAAGGAGCAGCTCTGCCAGCGTGATCATCAGGCTCCATTGACTGGGGGGAGGATGGTGACAGATTTCAAAGCACAGATCCGCCCACTCTGCCAGGGGAGTGCTTGCCCCCCAGATGTCTTCCAGAAAGAACAGTGCGCCACACAGAACTAAAGACTGTTTAGGAAAGCGGCAGTAACATCCGCAAGTCTGAGAGCAATTCCAGTCAGGGTCCTCCTCTCCGCTTGCCGAGGAGGCGATGGCAGCAAGTTGTGCCTCCTCGAGGTTTAAGTTAGGTGATGGGTCCCAGGTTGCCTCTTTTGGGAAGAAGTTCTAGCATCACCCTATGAGTATTTCCCATTAATGTGATCCTTGATTTCTAAGCAGCTTTCAACCCTGCAGCCACTCCTGCCACACGCTGGCGAAAGAACAAGTCCTCTTGGCCCGCCAGAGATCAGTCAGTCCTTGCCCTTGGCTGGCTTGGGTCAGGTCTCAAAGTGCAAATTTCCATCTCTGAAAGGTCGACGCTCTAAGACCTGGGGCTTTACAGTCAGGCACACCTAGGTTCAAATCCTGGCTCTGCCACTTACTAATCGAGTGAACTTGGGAAAGTTACTTAGCTCCTTGGGGTGTCAGTTTTGTATCTGTTAAGTGGGAGACGATGATTCCAATACCGTAGAATTGTTCTGAGAATGAAATGGACTAAGCATGTAGCACGGAGTCTGGCACTTAAAAATTAGTGGTGGTGTCAGTAGCGCTGTAGTTACCGTCTGTGAGGAGCTAACCGATCTGAACTTCCTCACCAGCTCCCCACTGTCAGCCAAGGTCCTCACTCTCCAAAGAGTGTCACTGTGAAAAGTTAACAGCTGCGCTTTCAGGACTGTGTCAGGGGAGAGGGATGGCGGATGAGGCCAGGTGGAGGAACAGTCGTGATAAATGAAGGGACGAGGGGAGGGGTGGGAGGCCCAGTGGAACCCGCTCCAGTGCCCAGCCCTGGGGCAGACTGCTCAGACCTCCCACGAGCATGGTGCAAGGCGGGGACCCTCATTTTGAACTAAATTGCTTCTTTGTGTTTTGAAACATCTGGTCTCAAAGCCTGGGGTGCAGCCCAAGAGTTTGGGGTCATCAGTGGAAGAGGAGGGTCCTGGGTGGGGGTTGGCAACCTGAGCACTGGCCGTTGAACATGTTCGGCTGCCGAGGGCCTTTGGCTCTTCTGCCTCCAGGGGGCCCTGGAGGACCTGGGGGGCCTGGGGGCCCAGGTGGGCCAGGTGGGCCTTGGTCTCCTTTGGCACCTGGAGAGAGAGGGGGGGAGAGAGGGTGGGAGAAGAGGGAGAAGGGGAGGGAGAGAGGTTGTGCTTTCTGTCAGTTGTCCTCCCGGGTGTCTCAAGTTGCTTGCTTACTAGTCTTGTTGGGGCCTGTGCTGGATTTCAATGGATATTTGGAAAAGGAGGCTTCCTTCATCCCATCCAATCCAACCATGGCTTTTAGACCTGAGTTATGGAAATGACTTATGCTTAGATCCCAGATCTGGTCTTGCCCATGTGGAACAATCCACAAGTTTCTCCTTTTTGTCAGCACAGAACTCCAAAGCGTGCTGCAAACACACGGCCACACGGGCCGGTAAGGAGAGAAGACACAGAGCAGCCCTTGTACTGAACACCAGGTGGTTCTTGGGGTCCACGTGTCCCCGAAGAGAGCCCCTCTCACCTGCCAGCAGCACGTCGTTGGAAACATCTCCTTTGTCTCCCTTTTCCCCCTTCTGCCCCGGAGGGCCCTCGTTTCCCGGTGAGCCCAGTTCGCCGTGGTCTCCCTTTTCTCCCTTTTCCCCTGGATTTCCTGTGGCTCCCGGTAGCCCTGACAAAAAGAATGACATGTTAGCCTGCTGTGCAAGAAATTCTGGCACAGCATTTTATAATACTGTACATTGTTCTTCACAAACCAAACATAACCCCCCGTAACCATTTTAGGGTAGCAGCACGGCCGTAAACTCATTAAAGAATAGTATTCCCATGGGGCTCTGCTGGACTATGTGCAGACACATTTGGCCAGGCCAACAGGTTGGAGAGAAGAGTGAACCACACCACAGTGACAGCAGAAAGAAGGTAAGGAAGGCCTAAGTAGCAGTCTGGCACCGTGACACTCAGAGGGGGTGGGTTGGTGCTATAACAATGGGTGTCACCTACGCTATTTAGTTTATTCCTCACAACATACTGGAGTTGTAGGCTGGGCAGTTAGTTATCCTTGCCCTTATTTTATAGAAGTTGAAACTAAGGCCTATTGGGTTATAACAGATGTCGCTAAGTGAGCAGCAAAGGATGTCTGATTCCATCTCTGACGCTCTTTTCTGTGACATTCCAATGCAAAATGCTTTTAATCACGATAGTAAAACAGGTAAAGTTCCCTTAGGATAAGCATTAATAGGGATGGTGTAAGTGTGAACAAAAGGTAGTGGGTGCAATTTCTGTTTTTGTTCATGGGGAACTGTCATCCTTGGCCACACGGCTAGAAATCAGTCAAGGTCTAAGCAACAGCTTGTGTCAGCCTTGGACCAGGGGTAGCGCAGGGACCCTTGGTTTGTTCTAGCTCACTGCTGGGAGGTAGTTCCCAGCAGCACAGGGAGGGGGAACCTGAACAGAGCCTTCTCTCTGATGAAAATCAGAGTTTGGGAGATGGAGGTGGCTAGAATTTGCAAGACGGAACAGCGGAGGAGAGCAGTGGAGAAAGCGCCCTGCCCATCCACAGAGGGCTCCCTGAAGTCTGCGGCTGAGTAATGACCTGCACAGGGGAACTCCACAGGGCCAGGAAAGGAATTCACAGTTCACTAAAAAATGGTCGGAGCTCACACCGTGAAAAGTTCTCATTCCCACCAGTCAATGTGGAGAGATCTCATAAAATAAGGAGTATTTGATAGAGCCCTTGGAAAAGTCTTGTCTTTAGCCCCAGGGTAGAGGCTGCTGGGGACACATCATTACAAAGCTTAAAAACAAACTTCATTCAGCAAGAGCAAACTCATCTGCAAGTCATTTAACTGCCTGCCAGAAGAGAGTCCAAAATTCAAATCATTCAGTTAATGTAATTCAGCATGTTCACAATTTAAACAAGAAAAATCATATGATCATCTCGATGGATGTAGAAAAGGCATTTGATAACATTGAGCACCCATGCTTAATACAAATTCTCATCAAACTAGGAATAGAAGGGAACTTCTTCAATCTGAAAAAAGGGCATCTAAGAAAAACCTACAGCTAACATCATCCTTAACAGTGAAATACTAAATGCTTTCCCCTAATATCAGGAACAAGACAAGGGTATGACCTCACTTTATTTAACATTCTACTGGAGGTCCTAGCCAGTGTAGTAAGGCAAGGAAAAAGAAAAGGCATACAGTTTGGAAAGGGTGAATTAAAACGTCTTTACTTGCGGACGACATGATTGATTGTTTATGTAGAAAAGCTTAAGGAATCTATTAAAAAGCTACTAGAACTCACGAGTATACAGTTTTAATGGGTCCCTGAGGGGGGAAGTGATTGCTTTAATATTGTACGAAGATATTGCCAGATATGGATCAATTAACATGATACCCTGCCTCAGGGAATAGTTGCTTATTTTGATAACAGCCCCCTGGGAGAAACTGCTCAAATTTCTCTGTTGGCGGAGATTTCAGTGATGGGGAGGTCGTCACATCACAACATAGCACTGTTCATATTCAAATTCTCTGTGCTGCCATGAGCCCATTATTCCCTAAAACATAATTCTGGAGCTCTGGGCACCTTTCATTTACCCCAGAGGAGTAATCAATATTCAAAATGGTTTCTGTTCTTCCATATTCAAGGGACCGTCCACAGACCATCCCAAGCAAGACAGTGGTGCATGCAAGAATCTCAAAGTGTTGATTATTGTTAGAAAGTGTAGTGAACAAAGAAACATTTGCTAGATTTCAGCCAATATTAAAAAAAAACAAAACAACTTAGTGAAAACCATGAAATTCAGCTAGAGCTGGGAGTCAGAAGCCCCAGGGTCCTCGGGGTGCCGGCAGTGCTGGGGTTACGGCCACCCTGACAGAGGAGCTGGGGGACTCGGTGGAAGAGGATGTGGGGGGCTCCAATGTCAGCACCTGCTCTGCTGTGGATTCAGTAATACGGGGTCAAATCATGCCTTGTAGGGGGCCCGGGCTCATAATGCATCCCTCACAATAGCACTGAAAACCGGGTGCTCCGGGCTATCCCTGCCCCTCACCGGGACATCTGGCTGGAAAGTGGTTGGCTCACTTGAGAAGAGGCCTTCTGTGGGGCCCTGCGCACGGGAAGACATTCTTTTGTCAGTGTTTTAAATAGGCAATTTAGCACATTATCTGAAGGAGACAAAAGATGAGAACGTTGCCATAGAGTCTAGCCAGTACAATGCACCAAGTGTAACTGGTACCTCGGAAAGGTCTCGTGGGACCCAGATTTAGCAGTGCTCAGGGAAATGCTATCTGCCCCTTACTGCGGGGTTTTCTTTTTCAGGCATTTATTCTAGTTGCAGAAAAAAAAAAAAAAGCCTTCTGCATCATCATCTGATGCCCCTTTTCCTTTCTTTTATTCCTTTCTCTGATGCCTTTTTTCCCCTCAAAACAGCTATATGTGAAATAGGAAAATGTTCCTCCAGCCATTCAGCTGTCGTGATGCAGCCCCCGCATGGCAGGTATTTAAAGCTATTAAAGGCCTTTGTTTGAGGATGTGTTTTGACTCTTCGCCGGGGTGTGCATTACCATTTTTCAGCTTTCATTAAGAAAGGGTGGGGGCGTTTTGACAACGGTGATGGCTGGCAAAGGGCGAAGGTAGACTGGATGTAGACAAAACACCCCCATCCTTTCTTCACGAAGCATCTCCTCGTCTTCGTAGGTAACATCACCGTGGCCATGCACTGGCCGTGGTATGTCGTATGTCGGAACTAAAACACCACCTAATTGTAATTCACCGTCAGAGGACCTATGCATGGCGTTTCTTACCCTGCCCTGATTCAGGGAAGGTCAGGGTTGCTAGCCGTGCACAGTGACACTGTGACACTAGGGGATCTGGACCCTGGCGTTGTTTGTCCCGTGACCCCTGGCTGGCTTCGAGTCAGCACATTCTGCAGAGAAGAAATGCCAGATTCTGCCCACCGAACTCGTGCGCTAGAAGTGGCTGTCTGCTATTTTTCTTCCCTGGCATCGCCCACTCAAAACAAACAGTTTCGCTAGCATTACAGTTTGGGGTCGTGTGCTATCTCTGGGCTGGGGTCAGCTCCATCATCTTCGCCACAGGGGGTGAGGGAGGACGCTTTATTTTCGGCAGTACCATCTGCTGCTGAGGCGGGGGAAAAGGGGCCAGGGGGTGTCACACAAAACCCAGTCCCGAGACACTAATAACGAGGAGGGCTTTTATTCCTGTTTTTCATGAGGATTTGGTTTTTAGAGAAGACACTGCAGCATTAACTCTTAAGTGAGAAAATGAGAGACAGATGGAAAGAAAGAAAATGCTTGATTTTGAGGCAACAGAATGTCCTATTTCATAGAAGATGCTAGTTGCACAATTGACAACATTTAAGTCTCATTCTTTTTTTTGGCGGGGGGGGAATCTCCCTGCCCCAGGACCTTGTAAGGCAGATTAAGTCTCTTTTGGTTTCAACTCTTCTCTCCAAATCTAAGTCAGTGTTTTCAAACAAAGACAGGACATTTCCACTTAGGTTTCCTTTTGGTCTAAAATAAAATTTCCCCTTCCCCATTTTTGAGAGCAACAATAACAGCTAACACCAATATAGCACTTACTATGTGTTGAGCCTTATCCTAAGCACTTTCTATATATTAACTTGTTTAATCTTCCCAATAACACTATGAGGTTGATACTGTTAATATTATTGTCCTTATTTTGTAAATAAGAAAACTGTTGCACAGAGTGATTAAGGAACTTGTCCAAGGGTGCACAGCTAGTAAGTGGCAGAGCCAGGACCCAGACGAAGCCATCTGGCTCCATGCTATTCCCCACCATTAACCTTAGTATTTGTAAGGTCAGAAACTGAGAATCTTTGATACTTCAGTCTCCTGGAAACAACAGTTAGGCGAGAGATCTTAAGCTCTGGCTTTATCAGGTTAGTCTTTTGCTCAGGAGCCCATAGTGGTTCCTGGTCGCCTCCTGCATATGTGGAGCTGAAACCCCTGGCCCGACTTCGAATGCCATTAGCCCATCTAGCCCCACCTAGCCGGGATCCCCCCTAGTCCCCCGGGGTGGCCTCATAACTCGTGAGCCTTCTCTCCCTGCAATGCCTGCCCCACGTCCCCTCTACTTATTTCCAAGATGTTGATCTCCCCTCTGTTGCTTGTCCTTTACACTTAGCCCTTTCGCACAATCCATCTTCCATGCACGGTCCCGCTTGTTCATCACCTGCACAGGGCAGTTTAGTTTTTGCTTCTGGCAGTATCGCCAGCTGTGAGGTATAAAACAGTCTCCCAACAAGAATAGTTACTGGGTACATGCTGAGTGTAAGGTCTATCTTCTCTTTCAACTGAACTGTACCCCCTTGTAGACAGACACTAGTGCTATTCTTCTCACTCACGCATTCATTCATTCATGCATGCATCTATTTATTCATTCCTTTTTTTTTTTTTTTTGAGACAGAGTCTCACTCTTTTGCCCGGGCTAGAGTGCCATGGCATCAGCCTAGCTCACAGCAACCTCAAACTCCTGGGCTCAAGCGATCCTCCTGCCTCAGCCTCCCGAGTAGCTGGGACTACAGGCATGCGCCACCATGCCCGGCTAATTTTTTTCTTTCTATTTTTTAGTAGAGACGGGGTATTGTTCTTGCTCAGGCTGGTCTTGAACTCCTGACCTTGAGCGATCCACCCGCCTCGGCCTCCCAGAGTGCTAGGATTTATTCATTCATTCCTTATTCATCAATTATTTATTGAGCCTTAGCCGGGTCCTGGCTAAGAGCTGTGATGAATCATAAAATCTGTAAAACGTAGTCCCTGCCTTGATACACAAACATTCTAGTGGAGTATTTCAGACTAGAAACCATGTTAGAGTTGTTGCAACCCAACCTCCTCAGTCTATACGGGGAGGTCAGTCAGGGATTGAGGCAGGTGTTCTGCCTTGAAAGCAGGGAACAAGAGGCACAAAATCAACTCTGTCTTTGTTACCTACTGAACTGTGTGTTCTTGCAAATGTCCTGCAGGCTTCTCTGAAAGGCTGGAGCCCTCCCAACTCTCCCAGGGAGACCCAGCTTTGGAGCTCAGCGTGGAGGGTTACCTGAAGTCCATGACCTGCGACAATTACCTGCACCGGCTCTGGAGGCCCAGGTTCCCCTCCTGTTAGCTCTTGCTCTTCGGCACCTGCGACAGGCCCGTTCTCACAACTCCGGCCCGAGCCCCTCGAGCACGGAAGCTGAGTGTCATTGTGGTTAAGAGCAGGGCTCCAGGAGTCAGAGAGACCGGATTCAAGTCCTGCCTCCTCCACTTTATTAGCTTTTGACATTAGACACGTTATGTCCATTCATTTGACAACGAATTTGCTGTGCTCCTTCGCTGGGCGTTCCAGGCACTGGAGCTAGAGACTAAGCAAGACAGACCTGGCCTGGCTCTCAGACCCCACCTCCCACCCAGGGAGTCAGACCATCAACACGCCAGGGAATGAGCACCATGAGGTGACTTCAGGGAGGGACGGACATTTGGAAAGAGAGCAGGGTAACAGGGTAGGCGAGGCAGGGGCTGACACGGAGGCTGTGGAGACGACATCTGAGCTGAGACCTGCACCGGGGGAAGGACCAGCCAAGGGAAGGGCAGGGAGAGGGCATTGTGGGGAGTAGCACAGCAGTGCAAAGGCCCTGGGGCAAGAGTGGCCTCTGCCTGTTTGAGAAACAGAACAATAAGTTTCTTCCTTTGGAAAAAATACGGCCAATAACAATATCCATCCCTGAGGGGTTGCTGTGAGGACGCAATGAGCTAAGTACACAGAGCGCTTAGTCCAGTGCCTGGGGGTAAATGTTAGCTGTTTATTATTGTTTAGAAGATTGTTGAGACGGGGCACATCCCACCCTCACCGAGTCCCTATCTCTGTGGAACACGGTCCCTTTTTCCTTTTTTTGGAAACGGGACTTGTTGTCCCTTCTTTCCGGAATGCACACCCACACCTCCCCTCCCCGATCCCGCCTGGCCAACCACTAATGATCCTTGAACTCTTGGCTTAAATAATGGCGTTTCCTCCTCCGTAGTCTTGACCTGGCCTGGCAGGCCATGTCCCTGCGTGAGACCCTGCAGTGCCTTCCTGGAGCTGGCTGCCCACCTGAGGGCTCCGGAAGGGCCTGGCCCTGCCTCTGGCTTCGCCTGGCCGCGTGGCCCACGGCTTGCCCATGTGAGCCCTGCCTCCCCCTGGCCGCCCCTCCCAGTTCCATCCACTTCCCCACCCCCCTTCCTGTTCCTGTACCTCATGGCACCCTGTCCTTTTCCTTCGAGCACACATCTCATGTTGAGACTGTAGATGTACGTGATTGTTGGCTATTAACACTGGCCTTGCCACCGAAGATGGAAAGTGCCAGAATAGGGGCTGCATCTATTGCTTCCCCACTAGCACTAGAAACCTGCTCCATAAGTATTTGTCGATGAATGTCCCCACCCTCTCCTGGCCGTCCTCCCACTGCTCGGTCCCCTCCTCGCCCCCTTCTACCTGGTCCCTAGATGCTGCAGCACCTCAGGGCTGTGCCCAGCCCCTCCTGAGTGACCATGCCCATGCCACATGCCCCTTTGCTCCCAGGCAGGCCTCTAGCCCTGAGGTGCCCCGTGTCTTCTCCTGGATGTCTCAAGGCACATTCCACACCGAGCCGCGACTGTCTCCCTAAACCTGAGTCGGTGCAGGGCTCCCCCCCACCTCAGGGGAGCGGCTCATCCGTCTATGCCTCGGGCAGGACAGGAAGCTGAGTCAGCGTTGGTACCATCCCGCCCCTCACCCCTTCCGTCTGCCCTCCACCAGCACTGATGGTCTCCCCCAAACACCACTCAGCTCCACCCGCCACCTTCCCTTCAGCCGGCTCCGCTCCCTGCTCCAGCTCCCCGCGCTGGCTCCATGGCGTCCAGGGTGAAGCCCAGCTCCCCTCTGCAGCCCCGCTCACCCTGGTCCCCCCCTGCCTGCAAGTGCCCAGTAGGAAGAGAATTGTCTTCGGGCTCAGGCTCACTTCCCCTGGCCTGGGACGAGAACCCCCTGCGGGGGCCCTCTGTGACTCACCCTCCATCCTCAGTATCAGTCTAGGTTCTGACCCCGGGAGGCCTTCCTCACCGGGAGATGGCTGCAGAGGAGGGTCTGGGTCTTTGCTGCAGTTCCCATGGGATCTCCTGGAAACCGTGGACCAAGGCTGCCCTTCGTGATGAACAGAATCCAGCAACTTCTCCCCGCTCTGCTGCTGGCCCCCGCTCCAAGCCTCCTCCCTTAGCACAGTGGCCAGGCCACCGTCTCCCCGACACGACGCATTGGGCATGGCTCCGCTGTGCTTCAAACCCCCCATGTGGCTCCACGTACAGACTGCTGTTCTTAACATGTCCAGGGCCGACTTGATTTGGCCTGGTTGTCTCTCTCAAGTCGACCACCTTAACCGCCATCCTCTGTCCAGCCGCCGCGGCCCCTTTGCTGTGCCTCTAATTCTCCAGGTAGCCTAGACGCACGTGCTCCGCCCGCAGGCACCCCATGACTCCCTCTCTCACCTCCCCCAGATACTTGCTCGAAAGTCCCTTCTCAGGAAGGTGTTACCTGGGCTCCCGATCTAAAATTACTGCCCCGGCTCTCTCATGTATTTCCTATCCCCTCTCTGTACTGATCTTTCTCCTTAGTGCTTATCACCACGAAACAGACCACGTCGTCTATTTATTCGTCTTACTTACCTGTCTCCCCCAACTAGAAGGGGAGCTCACAAAGGCAGGGGCTTTGTTGGCCTTTTCATATCTAGATCTCCAGTGCTAGAACAGTGCCCGCCACATAGACCTGTGTCCCATAAACGCATGAACTTCTGCTTTGCTGTGTCCCCCGGGTTGTAGGCTGCGTGCTAAGCACCTCTCAAGCCTTTTCGAAAACTGCTCCTTTCCTACCTGCCCCTTCCCCCCTAGTCTGCCCTCATCATACTCATTGCTGAATCCTCAGGACTGGATCACATTTTTGGAGTCTTCCCAGGATAAGCCAATGTCTGCACACTGACAGTCATCATTATGCTATGCCAATGCTCATTTATAATTATAATTATTATCCTACACGAACGATCCATTACTGCCCCGTCATTCCAGCTGTAATTGCTGGCTTTCTGAGAACCGAGCTGGCATGGACTGTGTGTGCCCATTTTTGCCAAGGCTGTCCCCTGCCCCATGAGCAGGTAGGCCTTGCC
Source organism: Propithecus coquereli (assembly GCF_000956105.1). Classification (NCBI taxonomy): domain Eukaryota; kingdom Metazoa; phylum Chordata; class Mammalia; order Primates; family Indriidae; genus Propithecus; species Propithecus coquereli. The sequence continues at coordinate 327,041 of NW_012151618.1, read as the reverse complement.
AAGTGGCAGAGGTGCTCAATGATTTTCTCCCTGTCCACTGGCCCTCACTTAAATTGCTCATGAGAATAAGAGCAGAGATGATAGGATAACTGCTGTCTGGAAGAATGTTCTAGTATGTGTTCTAGCCTACAGCCTGCCCAGGTGAGTTTGGGTACCAGAGTCAAGAGGTTGAACATAAGAAGGCGTGGAGGAGTCTCCAGCTAAAGACAACCTCTTCTCACCCAAGACGGTGGCCTTGACAGGTGGCCAACAGCCAGGCCTTCCCAGAGGCCTCCTGAGTATCTCACCCCTGCACAAGAGTCCCTCCATGCCACGTGCTGGCTTTCTTCAGGTGAGTCTACCCTATCCCATGCCACAGCTGCCCAGGATTGGTGCCCAGAGCCCTTCAGAATCTGCCCTCCCTGTCCCCCAGCCTCCTGCTGTCCCCCAGCCTCCACCAGCCTCTGCTTCTCACTGCTCCCTGGATGCATCCGACAGCCTGTTGCTTCTGGGCCTTTGCTCAGGTGGTGGCAAGGCCTCTGCTCACAGCAGGGCAGAGGAAGTCTCTGTGAGATGCCAGCCACGTCTTTGTGATCATCCTGTGACCCTTGAGTGCCAGCCTCTGGGGGGCCTGGAGGCTGCCTTTCCACTCCCACAGTTCAAGCTATTCCTCTAGCCATCGAGTCAGAAAAAACCTCACCAGGGGCCAACATCAGCCTATTGATTTTCACCAAACACGGACTTTCTGGACAGCAGGAGGCAGTAGAGGGCAAGGCAGGGGCTGGGCCTCTGCAGAGCACGGGTGGTAGCACCTCTGGGTCCCACAGCCCATGGAGTGCCCTCCCTCCTGCCTGCCGGCTCCTGCCCCTTCCACCTCCCTGCATCAGAGCAAGCATAGGGCGGTGGCAGCTCCCACGGAGACAGCTTCTCTGGTTTGAAATGAACATTCATCAAGGTTGGACCAAAAAGAATGCCCTTGGCATCCCAGAACACAACAGCTTCCAGGTAAGAGTTAAACCAGCCCTTCCTGCAGAGATGAAACACCTCACTCTGCTGCACACAGCTTTAGCCCATCCAAATGCAATCGTGGAGATGAGCAACACGGAAAGTAATTAGAAGAGTTGCCAAAATACCCATTTTTCCTCTTTTTCCATTTGCTCCTTTTTCGCCTTTTGGGCCCTGGGGACCAGGTTGTCCATCTGATCCATTGTGTCCTGGTGACCCACCAATTCCTGGTGGTCCTGCAGCAAAACACAGAAACAGGAACAGTTTTAAAGATCTTCACTGAAGTTACTGTGATTTCCTTTGGCCAGTGCAACTGAGCAGGCATCAGTGCCTTTCCCACACCCTCCCCCACCTCCTCCCTTCCTTCTCGGTCTGGAGCAGCGCCAGCTGGGGGGATGCTGACGGCAGGTCTGCACGTGAGAGGGGCAAGGAAGGAGAGGGACACAGCCAGGGCTGCCTCCAGGCTCCACCCCTCCCCACCTCTGTCCCTTCCCAGGGATCCTGAGGATCCACCCACAGCCTCCCTTTGAACTAGAAAAGCCCATGGGCTCTTACCTGGTGGGCCAGGTGGTCCTACAACAGAAAAAGAAATTTAGATGATAAATCATGGGTGAAAGAGAAGAACCAGCACCACAACCCAAAAAAATAAAGAGCACTCTCCCCTCCCCCCCGGAAAATGTCCTAATCATCTACTGACCTAAGGCACTGATCTCACACCTTTTATTTAGAACTCATTATATTTTCCCCAAAAGATCCTTAAAAACAAGTCAACAAAGACCTATTTGCCAGTCAAATCACTTTTGTTTAAGTTTCAATGGACCAAGAATAATTTCTGAGCTGGCTTCACGATGGATTCATAAATCGGTTATCTCTCAAGCAGTCAACCTGATTAACGGAGGACCAGAAACAACGCAGGTGGGCACTAGTGCAGCCCTGGCACAAGGTGTCAGCACAGGGTGGTGCTGTCACGAGAGCGGCCCTTGTTCTGGGGGCGCTGGGAGCAGGAGCGAGCTGGCTGGATCTCTGTTTTGCCGCATAAAATAGCCTGAGAAAAATTGAGGGCCCAGATCAGGTAACAAATACCTTCCTTAGTATGTAATTACCTGAGGATCTAAGGGGTTCGGACAAATCATTTATACATAACTGAGCAAAATGATTTTGCTTCCACAAATGGGAGTGTCTTATTGTCAACTATTCTCCTTGGACACTCAGATAAGCTAATGAGGTTGTAACATGAGCAGCTGAGTTCCTTTTCTTTCTCTGGACCATGTATAATGATTACCAGTGCTGGAATGGAAAGGTCTTTCTGTAAATCCAAGCCTGTGACCCTTCAGAAAACCAGCATTTACTAAGCACTTACTGTGTACGCCAAACTCTACCAAGACTCCCTATGTCTGCTGTGTTCACAGTCTCTGTGGGGAAGGGGGACTCTCTGAAACTGCAGTGCCATGTGGGAGAGCTGCAGCAGGTCCCGGGGAAGTGAGAAGGCTGCCCAAGGGGAGCCAGGGCACTGACTAAATGACAGGCCCAAGATGGCAGCAGATGAGGGCCAGCATTCTGTGCAGGGGCAGAGGAGCAAAGGTGCACAGGGGAGGGCTTGCAAGGTCCAGGGTGGGGGAAGGAAGAGGACTGGCCAAGCTAGAGTGTGTAGAGATGAAGCTGAATAGGGATTTGGGTGGGGTGGGCAACAGAAGAACTTGAATGCCAAGCCAAGAGGTGTAGACCGTATCTGTGAGCAGCAGGGAGCTACAGTAGGTTCTTAAGCAGGGGGCTGATGCTGTGAAATCAGCCTGCGTTTGAGATCTTCTTTGTAGCTGGAAGTTGAATGGAACTTGGTGGAATAAGATGAGACAGAGACACACACACACCGGGAGAGAGAAGCAGAGAGATGGGAGGAGTAACAGAGAAAATGCCCAGAGGGTCTTTATAAGTTAAAATCAGTGACAAGGTTGTGGATAAATGTGGTGACTGTAGAGTTGTAGAGAAAGCTGGAAATTCCGCAGGTATTTCAGCAGGATGAGCAAGACTCCATGTCCGATGGGCAGGAGGCAAAGGAGGACGCAGGTCCATAGTACCAGTGGATGGAGGCTATTTTGACAGACGTGGGGACTCTTGGAAGGACAGGTGCTTGGGGGTGTGCTTGCAGTACATACAGTCCGACTTTAGGCAAAAATGATTTGCCGAAAATGGATTTGCACTCTCTTAGGGTGAGTGTAGCCTGTGGCTGTAGGACTTTACCACCAGATGGTGCACATGTCTTGGAAAGGGGGTGATGGACAGTTAACAGAGGTCAGAGGAAATCAGCCATCATTCCCAAGTACAAATGGAGTCAAGTTTAGTTGTGTAGATTGATAGAAAGACAATTTGCCTGTGAGATGTTAGATTTGGCTGTATATAGTAGGTTTCAAGAGTTCCCAGGATAGTGCAATGACTACGTCCATGCAGCAGGACTACTGGTGAGAGCTCTCGGCTAAAGCTGTGTATTTAGGACACACCAGCCATGGCCAAGGGTCTCACCATGGTGACACGTTTAGATTAGGGTTTCCTGAAAGAGCTCCATTGACACCCTATGGCTAGAATTCCCAGCATATGAACCCACAGAATCACCAGCAATGCTTGTTAAAAGCAGATACCTGGGCCCCATCTGGCGATTCTAATTCAGTTTGGATTTAAAGTGAGGCCCAGGGACCTGCATTTTCACCAAGCACCACAGGCAACTGGGATGCAGATGGTCACCAGCCCTCTGCTGTGATGTGAAATCTTCTGGGGAAATAATCAGTCACCATCAGCAGATCCTTGAAGGGGTTCTTGGCTCTAAAAAGGTTCAAGGCTACTAGTCTCATGGCAAGAGTAAGAAGACTGGGCCAGGCTCTGGGGGTGGAGGAGGAAGGAGGAAGGAGGAAGGTAACACCCTGTCTGGAGGAAGGCCCGTGAGAAGAGGCAGCAGGAAGGAGAGAGTAGTCAGGAGACACACGGGAGAGGAAACCCAGCAGGTGTACTGTCCTGAGGCTAAAGGAAAAGAGAGTTTCAGAAGAGAAGGGATGACAGCCCCAAGAAGCTCAGAAATCAGCACAACATAAAACGACCTGAGGCGCAGAGAGCTACAGTGATGGTGGGATGTCCTGGTGTCCCCGCTCTGCATGACAGCTGGCTCTCAAGGGCCCCGACATCTCAAATCTCACGATGTGTGCCAGCCGGGCATTTAGAAAGCCGTTGTTCAGGATGTTTCCTTGGCTCCTGCTCTTCCCCCCCTTCTTCAGTACCAGGCCCGCAAGGAACACATGTTGACATCCGCGTTCGTGCTGATGGTGTGCTCAGGGCTGGTGTCCAGGGCCTGCCACCAGTGAGGGTGCACAGGGCTCCACTTCAGAAGGGGGCTCCATGCTTGGGTTTAATGCCCTGCAGTCACCGTCTAGAAATTCTTAATACTCTTATCTTCGGATCCATGTTTTGTAAGTGAAGTCCAGTGGGTCAATGGGACATGCACTGAAGGCTTGGCGGTCCTGCCTCCCCAGGACAAGTTACCTGCCACCTGCTCTCTGCCCCATGATGTGTCCTCCACACTCCCTGCCCCGTCAGGCACTGCTGCCACCTTCATCCAGGGAAGCCTGGGTACAGCTGCAGGGAAGGCAGGGCTGGGGTGCCCTGACTGCCTGAATTGCAGGGCGGGGCCCCCTGCTGTCTTGCCCCGTGATTATTCCATGTCTTGGGGGCATGGCATTAAGTAGCAAATAAAAGCTCCCACCGTAACAGGTCAAGACCATGGAAAAAAGAAAAAAGGCTTTTTCCTGCCTTTTTGGACAAGAGACCCTGCATTTTCCTTTTGCACTGGGTCCCGCAAATTCTGTAGCTTGCTCTGACTACACCCACCCCACACTCCTAACCACGATTGATTAGAATTGGGTGGATGCTTGATAGGAGCTGAGCCACTTAGATATTTTTTCTCCTTGAAATCTAAAATTAGTCCCCAGTGCTCCTAGTTTTGTAAACCTGAGATCTGCGGATGGCCAAGTACAGTAAAAACATGTCAGTCTGCAGAGAGAAATGCCAATTCCATTTAGTAGCAGCACACCAGAAAAGAGTGACACGAGGCCACACTCAGCAGCATCTGTGACCCTTTACTGATGTTTGCCTGGGTATAGGACGAGAGAGTAGTGACAAGTGCTATCATGGGGTTAGTGTCCCTTGGCTGCAAGGACAACGGGCACTATGGATTTGAAGCACATCTGCCCCAATGAGCAGTTCAGCAATGTGATGGTTTAGATTTTTCCAACAAGTTCATATGTAGAGGACATAGTAAGTGAAGAATAACCCAAGAACACGCCATCTGTAAGACACTTGCTCGTGCAGAAGGTATGTTTCTGGGGTCCCAAGGAAATCTTGGATCGGGAGTAAGATCCAGAAAAACGTCTGTTGTGCGACAAACTCTGTACTAGCAAACACCTAACTACTCTAGCTAGGGAATTACCCTACTGTTCACCTGAGATGTCACAGGCTACAGAGCATCGGTCCTGATCGCCATAGCAACCGCGGCTGAGTCAAGGACAAGGAACAGGAGCAGGATCTCACGTTCACGGCTGGACTAGCCTCAAGTTATGAGCACCTGCTTTTTCACAGATGACTCCAGTGTGAAGCTGGATCTTGTTCCTGGGCCCCGAGCCCAGGTTCTGACCTGAGGAACCTTCCTGCCAGGCATCCTCTCGGGGCTCTGGGCCAAGGCTCTCTGCTGGCTCCCTGAAGTTGCCCAGTTCAGCCCTTGGTCCCGTCACTCCCTGTCCCGTCCCCTGCCCTCACCCCCAACCCAGGCCTTGTGGTCTACCCCACGGCATCTCCTTGCTTTGCAACTTGTACTTTTCACACGTGATTTTAATTGAAGAACTTTCTGTGTAAAAGGAGACCCAATTTCAAGCTGGCATGAAAGGAGAAGGTGCTGCTGGCTTTTGAAAAGCATTTCGAGGTGCCAAAGAAAAACCTACTCAACCCATTTCCAGCGCGGATGCGATGCCCCGCTCCCCGCCAATCTCCCCTAAGTGGTCTCAATAGCTGCATCCCATGCATTCTCTGCACAGCCTGGCTCTCAGGCCCATCACTATAAAAATCAAAAAGGAAGAGGCTTTTCCTGTGCCTCTCAGCAGGCTTTTGTGCCTGTAATTCCATCCATCCATCTCTCTAGCACTCATTACTGTCACACGTAACTCTGCAAAGGGACTTCCAGAGATGGAAGAAAGATGCTTAAGCCCCAAGAGTTTCAGAATAAAGGACCAAGCTATTCTGAAGATATTTAGTTTTCTGAGAGGGCTGAAATATGACTTGAGTCATTCAATTAGCATTTCCCAAGAAGCCACAGGATTATAGCTTTTCTCTCTGAGGCTAAAATAAGTACAAGAGAGTCAGACTCGGATTTGTGGTTCCCGAGGGAAACTTCTATCTTCCCAGGTCACGACCTCTGTCCACGCACTCACATAAATCACAGGTTTATTCATTCGACAAACTCACTTTGTGCCCTACTCTGTGGCAGGGAATCGGGGGGCTGGGGAGAACACTACAGGATGAGGGCTGGGTTTCTTACAGCCCGATACCTGGTGTGCAGGGTTTCTCAACCCTGTGCCGCCTTAACGGGGCCTGCCTGGGGACACAAGCTGAGAGGCCCAACAAAAGCTTCTGATGGCTTCGAGGTCTTATTTTCATGTTTTAAAGTCCGGGAGCGCTGCTCACACTCCACAATACACAGTCAGCCTTCAGCGTCTGCCGGGTCCCCAATGGCAGATTCAACCAACCGAGGATGGAAAATATTTGGGGA
>NW_012151618.1:282470-320207 GCF_000956105.1 Propithecus coquereli | reverse complement strand
GTGCCTTCCACCCCACATCAGTGCCGCTCTGGCCCCCACTGTCTGCTTCAGGGAGTCTTATGTGTACCCTGAGTGATGAGAGGTGGTGTTGTACAGTGGTTGGAACCATTGTAGTCTGGAGACAGACTATAAGAGTTTGAAGCTTAGCTCTTAGTATTTATTTATTTAACAGTTCATTTAACCTCTCTGTGCCATGGTCTCCTCGTTTGTACATTGGACGAGACCAGGCACGTTCAGGGTGGTATGGCTGTAGACCATTTGTTCATTGGATGTCTTATAAGAGTACAATCAGCCCTCCACATCCTTAGCGTCCACATCCATGGATTCAACCAAGGGTGGGTCAAAAATATTTGAAAAAAAAATCCAGTGAAAAATAATAATACAATAATAAAACAATAATACAATAATGTATTATTCTGACAAGCTTAAATGCCACGTAAACAATACTACTTACGTAGCGTTTACATGGTATTAGGTCTTACAAGTAGTCTAGAGATGATTTAAAGTATACGGGGATATGGTACTTAGGTTATATGTAAATACTACACCATGTTATATAAGGGACTTGAGCACCCGTGGCTTTTGGTATCTTCAGGGGTCCTGGCACCAATCCCCCGTGGATATGAAGGGGCAACTGCGCTGTTTTAGTGTGAGAGTAATTTTCCCGTTTCCTTGGAATGCTATACCTCCTTTGGCGAGGCAGGAAATGCAGTGTCTGAAATCAGGCTCTGTAGACTCATCCTCGGCCCGGCCAGAGCCTTCCTTGGCTTGCGGGGGGGCAATGATGGGTGGCTGCTCTGGGGTCTGTTTTTCCTCGTTCTCCCACTTCTGAAGGTGGGAGGGAGACGGCCCTTCCCTCAGGTGAGGTGCCGGACTCTGTCAGACTCAGGTTGAATAATCATCTCCAAACCACACCCCTCCACGCTTCCCTTCCCCATCCAGCAGCTATTCCTTGTCCTAAGGCTGGTTGTGCATCCCGGTCAGTTCCCTTCCTGCTTTCTGTGTGTTCCTGATCTGTCAAGTGGAGGGGGCAGGGTGACACCAACGTCCCGGCCCTCTGACACTCGGTCCACATCACGTGGAGGACTCTTCATAAAAAGTACCTCCCTGACTACTTAGCTTCCTGTTCCTGCTGTATGTACAATGTAAGGAAATTACTTCCGCTAAGAGAACTCTACTTCTCTGATAAAGAACTCTACTACTTAGCAGTCTCTTCCCTTCTTTCTTTTCCCTTTTTACTACTGGGAATAAGTAAACCATCCATGGCCCTGGTTCAAGGGACCACACGTTTCTAATTACCCACGTCCTAGTTATTTTCCATGGCTAGATTTCTATGGCAATACTGAAAATATTATTTTTCATAATTATAATGGGTCTTTAGCTTATTCAAAACATCTGGTAAAAATAAATCAACACGTATTTTTAGAACATAAAGTGTTTGTAAGTATTCATTCTGCCACTGGCCCTTTGGCTAGCACACGGGGTCCCTGTGCACGGCTCTCGGCCAGCGGCGGCCAGCCTACCTGTCAGGCAGATGCCCTTGGTGCTGTTGCACAGGTCCACCATCACTCGGACCTGCGGGGAGACAGGGCGATTAGGAACACACAGCAGGCAGCAAGCCCTGGACTTGCCCTTTATTCAGACAAGCAGAAAACGATCATAAAAATTCACTACGTAACTTTAGGAGAACATGCAGAAGTCCAGCGAAAATACAGTCATGTGCCACATAACGACGTTTCAGTCAACAACCGACTGCATAGGTGATGGTAGTTCCGTAAGATTATAACGGAACTGAAAAATTGCACATCATAGCACAGCGTTTTACTCGCGTGTTTGTAGTGACGCTGGTGTAAACAAACCTACTGCACCGCCAATCATAAACAGCATAGCACATATTATTACATAAAGTACACATTTGATAACGGTAATAAATGACTGTTACTACTTCATGTATTTACTATACTATACTTTTTTAAATGTTTTAAGTTTTTCCAGCTGATACCTTGATTTCACTATACTTTTTAATTGTTAGGGTATATGCCTTCTAGTTATAAAGGGTTAATTGTAAATCAGCGTTAGGCAGGTCCTTCAGGAGACATTCCAGAAGAAGGCATTGTTATCCTAGCAGATGACAGCTCCATGCATGCTATTGTCCCTGAAGACCTTCCAGGGGGACAAGATGTGGCGGTGGAAGGCAGTGATATTGATGACCCTGACCTTAATGTTTGTAGGCTAATGTTTGTGTTTGTGTCTTAGTTTTTATAAAAAATGTTTAAAAAGTAAAAAAAATCTAAAAAACAGAAAAAGCTTAAAAAATAAGAATGTAAAGAAAATATTTTGTACAGCTATACAATGTGTTTGCTTTAAGCTAATGCTATTACAAGTCAAAACATTTAAAAAATGTTAAAGTTTACAAAGTAAAAATGCTACAGTAAGCTAAGGTTAATTTATTATTGAAGAAAGAAAAATATTTCTTATAAATTTCATGGAGCTAAGTGTACAGTGCTTATAAAGTCTATAGTAATGTACAATAATGTTCTAGGCCTTCACATCCACTCACCACTCCCTCACTGACTCACCCAGAGCAACTTCCAGTCCTGCAAGCCCCATCCACGGTGAGCACCCTATACAGGTGTACCATTTTTTATATTTCATACCATATTTTTACTGTACCTTTTCTTTTTTTTTTTTTTTTTTTGAGACAGAGTCTCACTCTGTTGCCCTGGCTAGAGTGAGTGCCGTGGCGTCATCCTAGCTCACAGCAACCTCAAACTCCTGGGCTCAAGCGATCCTTCTGCCTCAGCCTCCCGAGTAGCTGGGACTACAGGCATGCGCCACCATGCCCAGCTAATTTTTTCTATATATTTTTAGTTGTCCAATTAATTTCTTTCTAATTTTAGTAGAGATGGGATCTCGCTCTTGCTCAGGCTGGTTTCGACCTCCTGAGCTCAAACAATCCGCCCGCCTCGGCCTCCCAGAGAGCTAGGATTACAGGCGTGAGCCACCGCGCCCGGCCTACCGTACCTTTTCTATGCTGAGATTTGTTTGGATACACAAATACCATCTCGTTACAACTGCCTACCCTGTTCGGTAGAGTAGCATGCTGTCCAGGTTTGTAGCCCAGGAACAATAGGCTGTACCACGTAGCCCAGGTGTGTCGTAGGCTACACCATCTAGGTTTGTGTGAGTGCACTCCATGATGTTTGTGCGATGACAAAATTGCCTAACGACACATTTCTCAGAAAGTATCCCAGTTGTTAAGTGATGCATGACTATAGTTAACTTGAAACTGAAAAGAAACCCTAACAAGAGCTAAGGATATTTGATATGGATGGCTTACCTATCAACATCATCAACAGACTCTCCTTGATTTCTATCGAATCCTGATAGAGGGTGACAAGGGACTTGCCAGATCCAATTTTCACCACTGTACTGAGCCAGGCTCCCCACACCCACCCCTGCCCAGCATCTGGGTGTCTGAAGGGCTGAGTCTGCAGGCGTGAATAAAAAGGGGAGGCGAGTTTGGTGGTTAGGAGCGAGCACTTACTGACTGGGTGAGCATGGACGAGGTACTTAACCTCTTGACACTTAGTCTCTTCCTCTGACAATGTAAATAATGTAAGCACCTGCCTTGAGGATTGAGCCAGCTCAGTGCCTGGCACTGGAAACAGCCCCTAGGTGGTAGTGATTCTCATGCCACGTGGATGCTGCATATTCTCCCCAGATCACCACTGGTGGTGGGTGGTCGCTGCAACGTGGTGTTAGCCTGACACCTGGTTCGCCCACACTCCCTGTACTCCCCTTCCCATTCTCCACGCAGCTTCCAATGAGCATCACAAAACCCAAATCTGATCGTGTTAAATACATAGGCTGGTACTGAAAATTCTCTAAGATAAATGAAAAGATGCAAAATACAGAGCAGCAGGTATAACATACTTTTGTTCATGTAAAACTGTGGTACATGCACACAGGCTTCTGTATGCTTCTCTTTTGCTGCTTTTAAAATTCTCTTTGTCTTGTCTTTCTAGAATATTCCTGGAGACAGATCTAAAAAACCTCCAGTGAGGGGGAGTGGAGGGCCAGGGTGGCAGGGAGCTGTACTAAGCATGATATGCTCTTTTTCTTATTCAGAATTTTCACGGATTACTCTTTCATTTAAACTGTTATTAAAAAGCACGTTTTGCTTTGAGGGGAAAAATGATTTTGTCTTCTCTCTAGGTGTATTCCATTTGCTAGGAGATCCAGAGGAAAACGCGCCCCATATTTACTTTTTGTCAAGTATGTCGACAGGTATTTATCAACTGCTTTAGAAATTTATCATGAAATATACAGATCATAAATATATAAAATGTGTACGAGCAATTTAATGATAAATAATATGACAAACACATACATACGACTCCAGCTTAAGAACTGCAAACTTGCCAATGCCTTGGAAACGTCCCGGGGGCCCCTCTCCAGCTCCAACAGCTCCCTGAGATGAAGCACACTAGGAAGCATTACTCTCCCTCTTACACAGATAAGGACGCGGAGGCTTGGAGAGCCGACGTCATTCACTCAAGGTCACACGTGTGCTCGCACAGCGTGCTGGTGGAAGAGGTGGGCTCGACTTCCAGGTTTCCTGATTCGGGCTTCACTGCACTTTCTATTGTGGCTCTGATGATTATCTTAACGTAACCAGACATAAAAAATTTTGATTCGCTCTTTTTAGTCATTTTCATAAATGAGTGTAATCAGCCACACTGCAGAACAAAATTTATTGTCTTAAAAAATATGTAATTGCCCATTGAAAGGACCAGAAAAGACTTCACAATGGCCTCATTTGTTGCCTGGGGGATCACCGCGGAAGGGGTAGTTTGAAACAACAGAAGCATCAATAGGGAAGATTAGCCTTTCTCTTGGATGCTCATCGCTGATCTGGGGCAGGTGAAGCTTCTGTAAAAACTATGAAGGAGTTTTCATTTCCTGACCTTTTGGTTTCACTTATATGCTAAACGTTAATTTAGATATTTACCAGTAAATTATGTTAATCTTTGCTCGAGAATAGTCTTTTAACAAATTCGGGCTATATAAGATTGTATTGAGATGACACGTGATATGAAAAAGTGTGGCCATAAAGTCAGAAACCATGTTTTTCTTGATCGTAATGATTAAGAATTTGGATGAAAATAAGAAAATTCAAGATTGAAAGTCACAAAATCTAGATTGTCAAATTAAGGATTCACATTTGCCATAAAAAACCTCCTAAATCTTGGTTCAGGATTTGACAATGTTGAAGCTGGAAGAGGCCTTAGAGGTCACAGTCTTGGGGGGATTGGGCATGATCCATCCCTGATGTGGCCCCGGCCTGCTCTCGGAGGTGTCTCCTGCCACTCTGCTCCCATCACTCTGGCCACTATCACCGGTCTTTGCTACGCCCCCACATCTTTACCTGGTTGGCTCTGCTCGGGTCTTGGGCCACTTTCCCCGATTCCCACCTGCAGGGAGCCCAAGCAGCCACTCCCCATCACCATGCCTGGCTTTTTGTCTTTGTAGCATTTATCATTACCCAGTGTTATCTCACTTACATATGTATTTACTTACTACCTGTCCCCACTCCCCGAAGAATGGAAGCATTCTGAAAGCAGGAAAACTTGCTCTTTGTTTGGTCTGTTTCCAACATATGCTATTTCTCCCCAAAAGCACATGTTGGAAACTTAATCCCCAGTGCCACAGTGCTGGGGTGGGGGGTGCTCATAGGAGGTGTTTAGGCCGTGAGGGCTGCACCCACATGGATGGCTTAGTGCTCATTACAACAGGGCTTGAGTTCCATCTCTCCTTCCCTCTTGCCCTTTTGCCTTTTGCTAGGGGATGATGTAGCAAGAAGGCCCCCACTAGATTCTGGCTCCTTGATCTTAGACTTCCCAGCTTCTGGAACTGTGAGAAATAAATTCTGTTCATTTCAAATTACCCAGTCTGTGGTATTCTATTATAGCAGCACAAAACAGACTAGGACCCCCTGTGTCTAGAACAGTGCCTGGTTCCAGGCCTAGAACTTCTCTTCAAGAGAGAAGTGGTTCAAGCAGAAAGCACATCAACAGTGTCCAAGGGAGAACTTTCCTTGAGAGAGGTGACAGTGAATTGCAGATGGTTTATGAAACGATAATCTGGTGGTCCTGGGAAGAGGTGGGGGAGGCACATGAAAAGGTCCATGGTAGTGGAGGGAAGTCCCTCCCAACCCAGCCGGGCTAGCATGGAGGACATGTTTTGTGGGAACAATGGCTGCCACCCTGAATGCGAAATACATAATGGTACCTCTGAGAGCTTAGGCATAGTACGCTCTAGGCCATAAGCATCACTGAGGAGGTAGAACTCTCTGCCCGGAAGAAATACTGGAGCCCATCATGTTCATCTCCCAGGTGAGAAGACCAGTGCGGCAATGGTCAGGGACAATCACATTGTGTGGGGGCTTGTTCTCAGCACTGACAACATATGGAGTGGCTATGATTTGAAGGTCCCCTCCAAGGCTCATGTTGAAACTTAATGCCCAACGTGGCAGTATTGAGAGGTGGGGCCTTTTAAGAATGACTGTCATTTGTAGATTAATGTGTTATCCCAGGAGTGGGACTGGTGGCCTTGTGTGAAGAGGAAGAGAGACCTGAGACCTGAGCCAGCACACTCAGCCCCCTCGCCATGTGATGCCCTGTGACAACTGGACTCTTCAGAGAGTCCCCACCAGCAAGAAGCTCTCACCAGATGCAGCCCCTCGACTTTGAACCTCTTAGCCTCCATAACTGTAAGAAATAAATTCCTTTTCTTATGCAGTTTCATGCATTCTGAACAAATAACAGAAAATGGACTAATACAGTAGTGACAGAGGAAAAGACAGCCAAAATGGGTCCTGATGGTGGCCTGACCAGACTTCCCAGTTTTCTCTGTTTGCAGAGAACTGGTCTTATTGGATTGGTAGAATTCATGGGGATCTTTGCCAAGGAAGGGCCCTAGGAGAAAAATAACAGACTTCGTGCTAACCTGGCATCAGATGGCTTGAGCTGGTTTTAATTCCAACTAAATACAGATGGGACATAATTTGGCAGCAGCTATTAAAAAGAAAATGCTACGAGTTAGGAATCTCACTTGTAGGAAGAGTACACAAGGATATCTGGACAAGAATGTTCATTGCAACATTGTTTGTGGGGCAAATCACACAGACAACCTCGATGTTCATCAACAGGTGAAACAGATTAAAAAGAATGAGGTAGATCCATATGTACTATCTGGAAAGACAACCTTTCCATGCTGTCAAGTGATCAAAGCAAGGTGCAGCCCAAGCCACGTAATACAACTTTTTGATTGAAAAACAATATCTAGATACGTCTGCATAAGCACAGAGAAAAGTTGGGAGGGTCAGGAACCAAACCATTAAATTAGATTTTTTTTAACCCCTGGAGACTGAGACTAGGGGAGAAAGGGGGGATTTTTTTTTACTTCTTAGTTTATATATAGTTATAAAAGATATGATAATGTAGGATTTTTACTTTGCTGTTTTTAGTAATTCGGAGAGAATCAAGAGCTTATGAGCGTTATGTGAACCCAAATGTCACACCCTCACAATTACAGCACTTGCAATAACTTGGACAGTTCTCTGTTGTTTCTAGACAAATAAACAGAATGAACTAGAACAGCTGTTTAGTCCAGTGATTTTCATATTGTTCATTAGCCATAAGACTTCTTTTTCCCAAATAAATTGCCAAACCCCAAAATATAAAACAAATAAAAATGTAGCTGCTCGGGGTAAATGGGTGGGATCGTCTTAGTTACTTATCTATAAAATGAGAGGGTTGGACTAGGCTGATGACTTTCCAGCTCTGCTCCCACGGGAGGATGGGGGGTAGGGAGTGGGGAGAAACACGCAGAGGGCCTGGAGTGAGGGGAGGAGGGAGGAGAACAAGTGGAACAGCTCGCCTAGCTGGCTTCCAGAGCCGACGCTATCTCCCCCTCATCTACTTTTTCATACTGCTTAGCCTTTGTAAAAGGAATCATCTGAATTCAACTTGAAACATGGATTTTTGCTTTCGTTTGCTTTGCATATGAACAGTATATTAGATTTTTGCTAATAAATGTGTAATTGAAAATGTGTGCATTTCTGTGCTTAGGTGAAAGGGTTAATCAAAAGTATGTCTTTCTTATTAGAATGACCAGAACTAAATGCAGTGAGTTGCCCCTGCTCATTGGAACTCAAAACCTCACAGTGGTTGGTTGGCTGCCTCTTGAACTCCCTTCCTCTCACCTTTAACTCTCAGGACTAATTCATGCAAAAGTACGGGTGCAAACCTGCCCATCCCCACCAGCCTGCTCTGGTGTGCAAGTTCCTGAAACAATAGGTCCTGTCATGGTTTCTCTGAAGTTCCTCAAGCATGGGCTTCAATTTGCTAGCTGGAACACTGTTTAAATTCTAAGTCACCTCCAGATCTGACCTATTTTGTCACATAAATTCCATATCTTTTAGACAACTGAATACTTTTTATGACTCTCCTTAATCATGCAAATTGCTGTTATTATGTGCATGCAAATGATCCTGTTAGGAAAAGCTCCAGGGAGCTGATGATCAGCCTGCCATTGACTGAGATTCCTTGGACTGGAGAGCTGGGGTGAATGTGGTGGCCCAGCTGCTTGTCACCGGAGGCTTAGACCACACACAGTGGAGGACTCCCTCAGAGGGTCTGAAGCTGGGGTTAGACAGTCTGGACTCATCCCTGGGAAAGGCAGGAATTCACACTGGGACCAAGACATGGTGAGGGCAATCTGCAAACCCCAATGGGAATGTGGGTTTTGACTTTGTTAAACATAAATAAATAAAACTGGAGGCCACAATTTAGATACCCACAGCCAACCACCCATAGCCACATAACCAAAACTTATCTTCCTGATTCCCCGCCCTCCAACGCAATCCCTAAATATAAACAAAACATAAAGTAAGCTTTTCATCCTTATCAGCATGATTCAATGAAATTAAACCAATCAGCTATAGACAAATTAGCTTAAATAGCTGTGCCAGTCACCAGGCATTTGTCAGCCCAAGCATGTCCGGCTATCTTCTGCCATCTCACATCAGCCCCCTGGGGGGCAAGTGCTCCTGTCAGTCCACCCTGCCCGAGATCCTCAGAGCCCAGATGAACCCTGTGCAGCCGTCTCCATAGAGCCCAATTGCCACCAACTGCCCCGCTCTGAGCCGGCAGCATCTGCGCGTGGCCAGTCATTGGCTGACGTGCTCGCTGCTGCTCTGCTTCTTCCCCAGGCTCTTACTGGTAGGGACTATTTCACCCTTTTTTTCAGTTTGCCCCATTCGCTCATCCATTGTCTTTCCCAGCACCAGAATGGCATCAAGTACATAGTAGGTACTCAATAGAGGCTTCAGTATTGATTACTTGCTCAACTGGGAGGGGAACGTGCTTTTCAACCAAAGATATTCTTTTCTATCACGTGGTTACCTATTTCTCTTTGTACCTGCTTGTTTAGGGTAATTTTATGTTTACAGACCCTCCAATAATCCCTAGAAAACAGAACCTTAGACCTGTTAGGGTTATCTAGTTAGGGTCCCTGACAGATGGCCATCCCCTTCCTGTATATATCAACATCACGGCAAAACCAGAAACCACTGATGTGCTGGTCTGTGGGGCAATAATACACACACCTTTCCCACTGTCTTGGATGAAGGCACCTGATGGGCTGGTTAGGGGGGTCAGCCAGGCAGAGACTGGGGTGCTGATACACAAAGGAGGCTAAGACGTCCCTGAAAATGCAATGCCTTGGGGAAAACCACATTTCCCCTAGATCTCCGCACTTTGCTAAGGGATTAGGATGGGGGTGAAGGTCAGCCTGCCTTCTAAGGGGCAGGGCCTGTCTCAGAGGGATTTGTTCTGCTGAGCAGAGTCTGCAGAGCTGAACCGAACTGCAGGAGACTAAGTGCAGCCTTCAGCAGCCCTCCTTCCCACCCTGGCTCGGTCACTGCCCGGACTCCCTAATAAAATGCTGAACAAATAATTAGCGAGTGTTGGTTTGGGGTCCACCCACAAGCCTTGGCCAGCCCCCTGGCACACAAGGCCGTAGGAGCCACAGGAGCTGAAGCAGCCTAGGCTCTGCTCAGGACTCCTCCACAGTCCCAGCTGGAAGGGGCAGTTCCAGCAAACGCCCGCTGCCCATGGCTCCAGCAAAATAACTTTCAGCTGAAATCAGGGCTTTGGGAATCACCCCATGTGACATTGATTAGTGCTGGAGACATCTGAAAACGCATGGCTGAAGTCCCTGAAGGAGCATTTCCTCCCCCGGGTGTGCTTCATGATCTTCTTCAGGATCCAACCCCAGGTCAGAGCAAAGGCTGGGCACGGTTGGCAGGGGCAGCAGGTGGCCCAGCGGTTTCTCCTTACTGACCTCAGCAAGCCCCTAGACAGGTTCCCAGCCTCTCTGACCAAACAGGAAACACAATAGGAAAAATGACATTATTTACCCAGGCGGTGGTTGTGAGGATTAAGTTAAGAAATCCTTATATGAACGACTTTGTATGTTTGTACTGATGTTATGGGAACATACTTGATCATGATTTGACCATAAATAAGCTGATTCTGTTTTCGGAGAAATCATCAATTCATACAATTTTAATAAAGATGTTTCATTAAAGTCTAATTCCTGGCTCAGTTTATCAATTGATTTCAAAATATAATACTGAGTGAGATTTATAGAAATAGCCATGCACAAATCGATATCTTGACCCACAAATTACAAGCTGTCATTGGTCATTATAACCACCTGCCCAAACTCTCCCCTTCTCTTCCTGAAGCTCACAGGCTCTATCAGGCCCCAGGTTCTCAGCTTGGTCCTGTCTTCAGTCCAAGCAATTGCCACTCAGTCACAAGTCCTTTTGCATTGCCCCGTTGCCAGGTTAGCTGGAGTTTCCAACAGCAAGGCCTCCTGCTCCCACGAACTGGCTGACCCAGCTCCAGGACCAGAAATGCGAGGCTGCTTGCAGAGGAGGACTCAGGCTGTGTCCTCCCGGTGTTCTTGTGCTGGGATCTTTCTGCCTCCAGGTCAGAAACAGAACAAAGACAGTGACAACCTCACATTCTCTTTGCTTAGATATTGCAGCTGATCCTGAGACAGTTCTTCCCCAGTAATAAAAAAAAGAGAGAGAGAGAAGCAGCTATAAATAAAGTTACCAATCTCAAATCTTTGTCTATACTTTATTTTTAAGGAGTTGTTTTGTAGTGAATTGCCTATTTGCAAGTCCTGTGACTTTACAACTTATTTCGGCCAATTGTTTCTTAAAAGGGAGAGGTTCTTTTTATTGCTATATATTTTAAACACATACAAATGTAACACAATAGCTTTCAAATGAACTTATATGTAACTACTAGAAAATATAAGTAAATATTTATCTGATCTTGAGATATCGAAGTAGGAAAGAATATTCTAAACATAAAAGCAAAAGCAGAACCCATACATAAAAGGTTTCATAGATTTGACTACATGAAAATGAAAAATTTTCCATCCCTTCCCCAAGGACCTATACACAAAATTAAAAGGCAGATAACACCATAGGCCAAAAAGTGTAGTATAGAGAACATGGGCTTTGCAGTCAGACATACTATGTCTGAGTTCTAATTCCTTCCTCACTGGCTGTGTGACTCTGCACAGGATGCAGAACCTCTCCAAGCCTCAGCAACTTCTCTGTAAAATGGGAATAATAATAATAATAATAATGACTACCTCACGGAGTTTTTATCAGGATAAGATAGGATCTTTTTAAAATAGATACCTAAAGCTCTTAGTATATAGCACCTGGCATGCTCTTAGCTCTCAATAAATGTTATCATTGTTATTAAAGGAAAAATATTGCAATATATGTAATACACAAAACGCTAATAACTTTCCTATATAAAGAGCACATGTAAGTTAGTAAGAAAAAGATAACACCTCAATTAAACATGAGTAAAGAAAATGAATAAACAAGTCTCATACAATGAAAAAATTTCAAATCACCAATAAACATATAAAACAATTCATCTTCACATAATGAAATACCTACAGCCCCCTTCCTGGTAGCAGGGACCCAATCCATCCAGGACTCAGGATCTTCTCTTTTAAACCACAAACTACCAAGACTTCAATCCCTTTTCCCACCCAATCTGGCTTAATTCCAGGCCAGCAATTCTCCAATTTTAGGGTGTCATTAATTGCACTGCTAGATTCAAATTCTATTTATCTTCTGTTATGTCTGTGTTTCCTTTGATTTCTTATTTTATTACTAAATAAACAGTAGGACCTTTATGGTATGAGGCTAGAATGTGTTTTCTGGGATGGTCAGCCATGTGGAACTTACGCAAGGCTATTTCTTTCCCTTGGTAACTAAAGGGTGTTTTACTGAGCTATAGCACCCAACAAGGTAAAATTTACAATGACTGGAAGCCAATAAAAAATTACCAGACCTGTAAAGAAGCAGGAAAACGCACCAATAATGAGGGGGAAAAATCAGTCAATTAAAACTCACTCAGAAATGACATACAAAAAATGAATTAATAGACAAAGATGATGAAACACTTATTTTAACTGTATTCTATATGTCCAAGAAGCCAGAGGAAAGTTGGATGTGTTAGATAGAAACATAAAAAACAGAACATCCAATTCAAACTCTAGAAATAAAAACTATAATGTCTAAGATGAAAAGTACACTGGATGGGACAAAGGGAAGATGAGACGTCACAGATGAAAGGTTAGTGAGCTTGAAGACATAGTAATAGCAGCTATCCAAAACGAAACACATAGAAAAGAAAGACCTTTAAAAAATGAACAGAGCACCAGTGAGCTGTGGGAGAACTTCAAGTATCCCAGCGCATGTGTAATTAGAGTCTGGGGCTGGCAGGGAGGGCAAAAAAACATTTGAAGTCATAATTGCAGAAAAGTTTCCAAAATATAATGAAAACTGTAAATCCAAAGAGTTAACAAGCTCAACGAACCTCACACACAAGAAACATGAAGAAAATGATACCCAAGGCATATAATAAAATTGCTTAAAATATGTGATAAAGAGAAAATCTTAAAAGGAGGCCAGAGGCAAAATTAACACAGTCCATATACAGAGGAACAAAACTAAGGGTAATGGCAGACTTCTCATCATAAACAATGCAAGAGAGAAGATAGTGGAGTAACATCTTTAGAGTATTGAAAGAAAAACATTTTCAATGTAGAATTTCATACTCAAAATAATTTTCAAAACTGAAGGCAAAACAAAGAATTTTTCAGACATTTTTGCATCTACTGGTACCATGCTCAAGTTAAAATGAAACACCTGCTGTTCAAATGCATTCTTCCCTCCTATCCTTCAAGACCTGACTCATACTCACCTCCTTCTTGAAACCTTTCCTGATTGCCCACTGGACTTTATTCACACCTCTCTTAGGGCCCTATTATCCATTGCTTGTGTCCTAAGTGTTTGAGGATTTTTATTTTTCCTCCCACTAGGCCATAAATTCCTTGAGGGCTCCTTTCTTATTCTTCCTTAACACCTGCAGTGTGCACCCACACTGCCCATGACAGGCGCTGGGTGTTTGTTTGGTTGCTAAAAGATTCCTTTAAACTTCCTTCCAAGATATTTTTGGCTGATTTAGCAGTACCTATTTATTCATCACCAAACACTTGATAAGCTGGGCCCTGTGCTCATAAAGGTAAGACAAAAATGTCTTCTCTGGGCAAAAAAGGCTCACAACACACTTAATTGGTTTAATTTGGTTGTTTATAAAAGAGCTTTTTTTTGTTTTTTTTGAACAGTCTGGGTTTAATAAGGAATAGACAGACTTTTTTTTTTTTTTTTTTTTGAGACAGAGTCTCACTGTGTTGCCCAGGCTAGAGTGCTGTGGCGTCATCCTAGCTCACAGCAACCTCAAACTCCTGGGCTCAAGCGATCCTACTGCCTCAGCCCCCTGGGTAGCTGGGACTACAGGCATGCGCCACCATGCCCGGCTAATTTTTTCTATATATTTTTAGTTGTCCGATTAATTTCTTTCTATTTTTAGTGGAGACAGGGTCTCGCTCTTGCTCAGGCTGGTTTCGAATTCCTGAGTTTAAACAATCCGCCCGCCTCGGCCTCCTAGAGAGCTAGGATTACAGGCGTGAGCCACTGCGCCCGGCCCAGGAATAGACAGACTTTTGCATAGAGCCTCACTAATAATACCATGCTCAGCACCTCCACTGTTTCCTGAGTATGCCTCCAGCTGGGACCCCCTTCCAGACCCTCATACGCAGCTGCCTCCTGACATCTTCATCTGGGCGTCTAATGGAAATCTCAATGTTAGCAACATCCCAAATTGAACTCCTGATCTTGTTCCCAAAGCTGTTCCATCTGCAGTTTTGCCGTCTCAGTTAATGGCAATTCTTTCTTCCCATTGCTCAGCCACCAACCTTGAAGTCATTTCATTCCTCCTTTTTTTCCTCACAGCTCACATTTAAGCTGTCAGAAAATTCCATCAGTGTAACCATCAGACATATCTAGCCACTATCCAAGTCCTATCATCTCCACTGCCACCACCTGGTACAAGCCACCGTCTTCTTTCACCTGGATTGTTGCAAAAGCTGTATAAATGGCCTCCCTACTTCCACTACCGAACCTGCCCCCACACAGGGTCTATTCTCATCATTGAGAAGCCAGATGATTCTCGAAAATTTAGGTCAGATCATACTCTTCTGCCCCAAATCCTCCAAAGACTCCCCGTAAAAGCCACTGTCCTTACAACAGCCTGCAAGGCCCTACACGAACTGGTCCCCTTGTTCCTCTTCCCCTCATTGTCTTTCTGACCGCCTTTCTTACTACTCTCCTTCCCACTCCCTCTGCTTCAGGCTCCTTGCTGTTCCTTGAGCTCTCTAGACACTCTTCCCCCACAGGGCCTTTGCACTTGCTGTTCCCTCTGCCTAAATTCCTTTTTCCCGGATATCCACATGGCTCACTCCCTCACCTCCTTCAAGTCTGCTCAAATGTTACCTTCTCAGTGAGGCCTTCCATAACCACACTATTTATAATGACTCTGTCCCTGCTTTATTGTTCTTCATTGTACTTATCACTTGCTAATACTGTAGATAATTTACTTACTCACTTTGGTTTTTGTCTTGGCTTATGTTCCCCTCAAGAACATAAACCCCAAGAGAACAGGTATTTATATATTTTGCTCTGTTTCTTGAGCAACTACAGTAGTGCCTTGGATATAATAGGTGCTCAGTGACTACAAATCAAATGAATGAATGAATCTTTGACAGGTAGAGCAGGTCTCTAAGTCAGTCTTAGCAATGACTGATGTCATCTCCTATTTGGTACATACCATGAATTCCTAGGAAGGAATTTTTTAAATGCTCTAGGACCCACTTCCAAAACTCACAGTGTGGCATGAAACCAGTTTCAGAAACTGGCAGGTATCTGAGTTTATGTTTGCACATGCTGAGTTGTGGATCGATCGATTGGTCTGTAGTATTCACCAAATACCTCGCTAGAAGGATAGTAAAACGCTGTGAGATATATTGAAAGAGACAAGATGACAAATTAGAGGCCAAACTGCACACAAAGTTTGAGTTGTACGATACATACGGATAAGTGCAGAAGGAGTTAGGGTAGGAAGAGATGAGTGCTCTGAAGTGAGCTGAGAATCACTTGTCTCCCCCAGGCCTCTAATGGAGTTTCCGAAGCAGCAGTGCTGCTGGAATAATCTTTCACTAACTGCCCATAACAATATTTCGTGCTCACATTGTTCCCTTCAACAAGCATCTTCAGATAATTTCTGATTTTTACCTAAGCATTCTTATCCTCACCTGATAGAAAAGTGTGCATAAACCACAGTGAGGGGATGCTGGGGGGAATGGACAAAGAATGAAACCATTATCCCCCAACTCGGCCCTGTAGCATGCTTTGCAAGTAGGAAAAACATTTGAGAAGCTATTTTGTCAACCTACTCCCTGCTCAGCCCCCTCCTCCCTCAGCACAGGGAACATCTACAAGTGGATTACTCCAGAAAACACGTGAATGAGGTCCTTAGGAGTGTAGTAAGATGCTCACCCACGAAACAATTGTTGATGCTGTTAGCATCAGAATACTGGCTGGATGGGACCATTGGTCTAACCAGCATGCAGATTTTGTCATTAAAAGAATGAATGCACGGGTTCATGTTGGACATAATAAATACGAATATTTGCAGATTATGCTTAATGTAATTAACTTCCCTAAATCCAATAACCAAAATACATTTTTTCCTTTTGGATCCATTAACCATCAAAATAACTATCTGGGGAACAGCATTTTTTCTAAAGGTCTGTGTGTTGTCCCAACTGCTCAGAATTCCAAACTTTAGAGTCATCTAGAATCTGTTCTTTCTCTGGCAAGTTCTTTAGAATCTATCTCTAAATTCTTTTTATGACAAGGCTTCCAAATTCCCTGAGGCACAGAATGAGAGCATTTGAAATATTCTAAAATAATAATAACCATGAGTAAACACATACTGAGTTCTAGGTACCATATTAAGGACTTTACATGGATTATCGAATTGAATCCTTATGCTAACTTGTAGGTTTTATACTGCTATCATCACCTTTTTAAAGATGAGGAGCTGAGATACAGACAGGTTGAGTGATCTGCCAAAGCTCACACAGCTAATAGGGGAGCCAGGAGGAAACGTGCAGTCTGAGTCCAGCGTTCACGCTCTTTACCATTATAAAGGCTTAGATCGTTTTAGATCAAAAGGTTTGCCTTTTACTTGTTAGATTTGTAAAGATCCCTGTCACGGAGACGACAGAGTTCTCCTTGGAAGTAGGATGTTCTCTGTTCTCTGAATACTCTTTCTTGTCTGTTTTCCTTCCCTCTTTTTTTTTTTAAATCTCTCTTTCATGTCATAGTCAGTCCCAAAACAAACTCAGCATCTTCACTTGAAAACTAACCTGTCTACATGTCTTATTTCTGTCCATGATGTTACCATCCTTGGGGTTAAATGGATCTGGACCAGGTGGCTCCTTTATCCAGTTAGTTAGCAGGTTTGATTTATGATGCTCACTTGATAATTCCAGGATATATCCCTTCTTCTTCATTCCTGATGCCAGGCATGAATCTCTTCTTGCCTGGATTAATGTCCTCACTTCCTAACTTTCTTCCTCCCTCTAGTCTCTCTCCACTCGTCTTTCCTGCATTGCACCACCTGGCCCATCCTATAAACCCACTTTCTTTATGTTTCACCCCTAGTGAAGGGTCTACAATGGCTCCCCAGTCATTGCTCATCAGACTCACTCTTAACTTCTCAAAAGTACAAATCCAAGCCTCTCTCTAACCTAGCTGACGACAGGTCCCCTCTCCCAGTTCAAACTGTCCAGTGCAGGAAGCCCAGCCTGGCTTCTTGCTCTTCCTGACTTGCACTATTATCGTTCCAGTCCCTAGACCCTGGCTCAAATTATCACTTGCACTTGGAATGATTCAGCCTCCTGGCCTGTCCCAATCTCACCAACTCTACATTGCCCATTTCAAGTCTAGTTTCCTCCATGAAATCTTCCTTCATTGCTTTAGTGAGGATTGAGTTTCTCTCTCCTTCACTCCTCCCATGCTCATCACACAACGCACTGTAAAGGATTTTCTTCTAAAGGTCTTCCTGTTCACAGAGACTAATTCCAAGCCTCCCAGGTGTTGCCTAGGGGAAGGGGGCATTTTCTCCCTTCTAGTGAAAAGGATTCCAGACTTCAACATTCACCCACTGAGTTACTGAAAAACTGGGGAATTATTTTGCACTCACAAGCTCTATATTTTACCTTGGGTACAGTTATTCACAAATCCTTTCAAAGTACTTCATAGTTTTTATTAATATATATAGCCCAGGCAGGGCCTCCAAAGTTCCGAGCACTTTGGCAAGCACGGGAAACTTTTTCTGAGTGGCAGATGAAGGGGTTACTCTATTTATCACCTTCAGAACAAACTCCACAAATTGCATTTTGAATGATCTTTAGTTGGTCTTGTTGTTTTAATTCTACCTTTCACTAAAGAAAATTTGTCTTGAACTTTAGTTAAACTCGAAGTAAATTACATCTATTTAAAATATAGAGCTGTTAAAATGGAAAGATCCACATAAAAGCAACTGATGGGCTGAAAAATGCTCCCTTTGTAGCTGAATCACAACCTAAAAGCTTCAGCTTGTTTTAAACAACATGACCTTTAGACTGTAGATAAAATGCATGTAAATTAAGCTTGAATGTCAACTAGATTTGGCCAAGGTTTTTTTTTTTTTTTTTTCCCTTGGGTGGTAGTAGTGGTGGTGGGGAGTTTGAGGAATGTAGAGAAAAAAAGAATGTCTTTTTATTTTTTTAACCATGTAAGTGTGTTTTATCAAATCCAAGGACTGTCCTGATAGTTCCCACATAGACAACCATGTCCTGGAGAACACAAGGCCCCTAAGAAGTAAACCGGTCTCCTTTCTTAGAAATTGGTTTTGTTCTACCTTCCACTCACATTTCTCAATTTTCCAAATGAGTGCATACTAAACCTTTTCCAGAAATGCCACCAACAGGAATCAACAGAAGTTAACAATAGCTGAGCCGGTCAGAAAGGGGTGAAGATGACTCCTTCCCAGTGGCCACCAGACCTCACCATCCGAGGCTGTACAGAGGGGCAGGCAACTGGGAAACCCTGAGCTGCTGAGGAAGCCCCGTTGCAGTATCAGGGGGAACTCTGTTTCATTGCCAATGACAACCAATGATTTATGTTGGTGGGACACCAATCTAGGCTTCAAGCTGATAAAAGCACGGATGAACAAACAATTTGGCACCCTGAAGGAACTGGAAATAAAAAGTAAACCCAGAAATGAGATGCTGAGAGCATGGGGCAAGAGGGGCTAAGGATAAAGTAATAGTGATTGCCATGGTCCGAATGTTTGTGTTCCCTGCTCCAATTCATATGCTGAAACCTAATCACCAAGTGATGGTATTGGGACGTGGGGCCACTGGGAGGTGATTAGGCCATGAGGGCAGAGCCAAGTGGGATTCAGGAGGCCCCAGAGACCTGCCTTGCCCCTTCCACCATGTGAGGACACGGTGAGAAGGTGACATCTATGAACAAGAAACAGGCCCGCACCAGGCACTGAATCTGTTGGCACCTAGATCTTAGATTTCCCAGCCATCCCAGAAATGCAAGAAATCAATTTCTGTTGTTTATAAGCCACCCAGTCGGTGGTATCTTATTAGAGCAGCCCGAACAAACTGAGAGAATGATGGACCTTCACAGCAACAGTGGACACTTACTGAGAACCTGACCATCCCAGGCACTGTACTTTACCAACACAATCTCCCTTAAACCTCCCAACAACCCTAGGAGGTGGGTACTTTATCTCAGTCTTACAGATGAGGAAACTGAGGCTTTGGGGCCAGGATGTGAATCTGTCTGACTCCCAGGTCCACACTGCTCACCACAAAATACTTCAGGGAAGAATCAGGGAGAGAGAATTCGGCTGGGAACCTAACAATGAAGAAAGACCGCAGGTCGCTTGAGTTAAGGACAGGTATGCAGGGCTTGGAGGGGGCAGCAGTACCACACGAAGGTGAGCCTGGGGCAGGGGTATCGGGAAGGATGAACCTGCCCTTGGCGTTGGAGGACCTGAGATCTGAGTTATTCTGGAACTTACCCAGAAGGGGCCCCTGGCTAGGGACCTCTCAGCTTGTGGTCTAGTGGGCAGTGCCACTAAATGACAGGTTGGCTGTGGGGTTCTTCTGTCTCCCCAAAGTGGAGAGGCACTTTTTAGGTACTTTTAACATGGCTTTGAGTTCTGAGACAAAACTCCATTTTACACCTGGCACAGCAGCAGTGAAGTTTGAGGGAAAGGCAGGAGAACGGTGGGGATAAAGAGAGCAGACAATTCACCAGCCCCAGAAGGCTCCATCCTGCCCTGGCCGTAGAGCCTCGCCAGCCTTGTTCCTATTGCCCTTGCCTCTGCTGCTCGGCTAGAAAGGGACTGGGGCTTTTCAGTCGCTCTGGGATCTGGGGGCAGGTCCCACTGGTTTCATGTCACTCATTCGGTCGACACAAGTGCCCTGTTCTCATGGGTCCAGAGGCTCAGTCTTGACCCACTTGTTTCTCACATATGTGCCTAGAGAATCACGGCACATGGAATGTTTTACCTGTGTGTGCGCAAAGTATGTCTTGATGAAGCGAGTGTCTGAAGGATGGAGCTAAGGAGCCAGCTCTCTCCTGTCTTCCTCGCATACCATCGTCACCTGAGACACAAGTTAGGTTTACGGGTGTGCTCACAGTACCAGCACCACTAGACTCAATGTGAGCAGATATGTAGCTTCAAGTTCTCTCCCCACCCTTAATGGGTACCTAGAGATGGTTTCTGACATGCAAACAAACCACACAGTGTCGCTGTGCTCAGAGCACACAGCCCTGACATCCCAAGTGCACGTGTGCACGTGCCGCGATGAGAAGGGCCACAGAAACCCACTCCCAGGCTCTGCATGTGGGTTTATGACTTTGGCCACCCTGTCTTTTTTTGTCCTCTGTATCGGGCCTCTAATCTCTCATCAGGGCCCACTCCATACTGCAGGACCTAATGGGGTATAATCTCTCCCCTTCAATCAAAGAGAACGGATGGAGTTTGAAACGAGGTCTAGAAGTGGGCTTAATGACTGGTTAACAGCTGCCCTAACACTGACTGCTTTTGATTTGGGAAGCCAGGAAGTAGCCTGGCTCAGCCCTACAGCCTCCCTCTATCGTGGAACCACAGTCCCAGTCTCCTTGGGAGAGGTATTAGACTCCAGAGTTAACCAAGGCTAGAACAACCCTGATTTAGTAGCTTGGGCTCTCCAAACGATCAACCCTAGTGCCACCCCAGTGAACCATGGTCTAACTGGGGGATTGGCAAACTTTTTCTATAAAGGATAAGGCAGAAAATATTTTAGGCTTTGTGGACCACATGGTCTCTGTTACAACTGCTCAAGTCCGCTGTTGTAGTCGAAAAGCAGCCACAGCCAATTCCTAAACAAATGGGGATGGTTGTATTCCAATAAAACTTTATTTATTGTTACTGAAATTTGAATATAATATTCACATGTCATGCAATATTATTATTCTTTTGCCTTTCCCCCAACCACTTATAAATGTAAATACCATTCTTATTTCATGGGCTGTACAAAAACAAGTAGCAGGCTGGATTTGGCCGACAGCGTATAGTCTGCTGATTCCTGGTCTAAACCCTCAGCTTTCTACCATCAGGAAGTGACCCAGTCTAAGGAGGTAGGGAAAGGAGGAAAGCCCTGGCACAGCCGATTTAGGAAAATATACCATTCATGCAAATGGGAGCTGTGACAATAGGCAATGTGTTATTTTCCCCTATAAACAACAGAATTTGTAGTTCCATTTAAGTGTACTTATAGCAGTCATCACGAAGAGTGATATGTTTGCTAACATAATGTATTGCTGCTTAATCCAGCTGGAATCTCCTCCACCTCGGGAACTACCCTCAGAATTGGGAGCACATGCTTTTGAAAAGCCACAGTGACAGGAAAGCTTCATCCACGGAAGGTAGAGTTGATTTTTAGAAACAGCAAAAATCAAAACAAAACTCAAACCATACCAAATACAAAAAAATCACTCTACCGCAACCAATTATAGCAACAATAACAATGGCACAGTTACCACTACCCTTTCAGAAGCAGGCCAGTAAATAAATAAGGGGGTTGTGGTCCAGTTAAACAAAGCCACTCTGGTTCAAAGCCACTCGTGCCTTAAGATGAGACTGCTACAAACTCATGATTGCAAGTCCTTACATAGCCCCTAACAATGGGAGTGTTGTTTGGCCAATACACTGTCAGCCCTTTTAAAACATCTTTTTTGAATTACTGTCAATAATTTGAAAGCCAAGAGATTT
This sequence comes from Propithecus coquereli, assembly GCF_000956105.1. Lineage (NCBI taxonomy): Eukaryota > Metazoa > Chordata > Mammalia > Primates > Indriidae > Propithecus > Propithecus coquereli. The sequence goes on along the minus strand of NW_012151618.1, from coordinate 298,305 downwards.
CACACAAAAATCAGATTTTTTACGTCTCTTGAAAAAAACCCAAAAGATCAGGCACAGCAGATTCTGGTTCTTGCATAGCATCCATCCACAAGAACCTCCCGTTTAGACAGAGTACATGAACCCCAGGTTGGCGCAGTCCTTATCATGCCCTATTGGCTCCCAGCCCAGTAGCAGCCGCCATGTAGCCTGGGGCTTATGGGCCCTTTCACTCACATTAAGAAGAGAGTAACACAGTTACGTGGTCCAAAAGTCAAAAACAATATGAAAAGCTACACAGTGAAAGGCTCATTCCCACATTATCCCCACCCTCCGGAAGTACTTTTGTTAATTTCTTCAATTATTTTTCCCCTTCTTGCTTACACAGACAATATATGGTTTTTTTCTGCCTTGCTTTCTTTACTTAGAATATACCCTGGGGATTGTTCCAACCCTTGTTACACAGAGAATTTCTTCATTCTTGTCTTACAGCTACTTAGTATTCCAGTGGGTGTATAGATGAGTTTATTTAACTAGTACTAGATTGGTGACATGGGTCTATAGTCTTTTGCTTTTACAAATATTCTGCAATGAATATGTACATACGTCATTCATAAGTGATAAAACCTATTGTGTAGGGTATCTTCCCACAAGTGAGATTGCTGGGCCAAAGGGTAAATATATTTGTACTTTTTCTAGATTTGGCAAAATTGTCTTCCATGTGGGTTCTACCATTCTTCACTTCAAACAGCAATGAAAGAGCATGTCTGTTTCCTTTCCAGCTTCCCCAGTAGAGTACGTTGTCAAACTTTCATAGTTTTGTCATTTGATAGGTGAAAATTATATTTTGGAGTAATTGTAATTTGCATTTTTAAATTAAGAGATCTTTCCGCATGTATACATGAGACATTTGTATTTCTTTTCCAGAGAACTGTCTGCTTCATTTTCCTATTGGATTCTTATTTCTATTGCTGATTTTCCTATTAAATTCTTTTTTCTGATCAACTTTCAAGAGCACTAAATATATTAGAAAGATTATGTGTCTATATGTTGCCAACACTTTTTTTTAGTTTGTCATTTATCTTTTGCTTTTGTTTTTATTGTTGTTTACCATGTAGAAGTTTTGTTGTTTCATGTGCTTTTAAAATGTAGTCAAATTTATTTATTTATTGTTTGATTCTGGCTTTTGAGTTATAGTTTGAAAGAAAGGCCTTCCCAATTCCAAGATTAAAAATGAACTTACTCATATTTTCTTTCATAATTTTAGTTTCATTTTTTAAAAATACATATATTTGATTCATTTACAGCTTGTAAGAATAAAGCTATCCTTCCAACCTTTATCTTTTTCCAGAGGGCTAGCCTATCGTCTCAATATTACTTATTAAATCCATTCTTCCCCCATTGATGTGAGATACACTATAATACACTAAATTGCCATATGTATTTAGGACTATTTCTGGACCTTCTACTCTGTCCCATTGGTCTATTCCTATCCCACTCTGTTTTAATTACTCGGGCTTTAACTATATTTTAATAGGTGGTAGAATTAGTCCCTCTCATTCCTCTTCTTTTCCAGCAATTTCATTGTCATGCATGCTCATTTTTCCTTGTAAAATTTTGACTCATTTGTCGAGTCCCAGAAACAAAAAACAACACCTACTGATATTTTTATGTTGGGGTGGCATCAGATTTATACATTGAGTTAAGAAGAATTAACTCATGGTGCTATTTCCTATTCAAAACATGTTATTTTTTCTATTTAAATCTTTTGTGATCTCTAAGAGTGTTCCCCCAGCCCTTTCTTAACACAAAAGATAAAGATACACCCATAGGTTTTACGCATCTTTTCTTCTACTGTATCTTCAACAAATTGTTTGGAAATAAAATGTCTATTGATTTCTAATATTTTTATATCTTACTTCCCACTGAATTCTGTTATTGTTAGTAGTTGGCTATCAGCAGTTTCTCTTGGGTTTTCCAGGTATATAATCATATGATCTGAATATAGTCAGAATTTCACCTCCTAACTTTTTGAGAACACTTTTCCTGTGTAGTTGCTCTGGACAATTCTTCTAGGACAATCTGAGAAAGTGGTGCTGATAGTGGACACCCCTGTCTTAATACTGATTTTAGTAAGACCATCTGCAGGGTTTGTCTCTTAAGTGGAAAGCTGGTTTTTGGTGTAAGGCATATAAATTGTATTGTATCCTATTAAGGAAAAATCCATTGATTCCCATTCTATTGCCTATTTTAAAAATCAAGCATAGGTGTTAAATTTTGCCAAATGCCTTTTCAGCATTTGATAATCATTGAATCATGTTTGCCTTCCTTGAATAAGTCATTTGAGTTTGCAACCCCTACTTGAAAATAGCAAGACTGATTTTCTTATTAGAGAGGTGCCAAGGACATTTTGAAAAACGTCCTGGGTGTAGAAATGTATATGGTCTTCCAAGGACAACGATTATCATGGATACATAATCTCCAGTTTCAGTGCATTTTTTCTGCCCTATGTTTGGTTAATTTGGTATTTATGAAATTCCTTCTGGGTGCTTGAGCCTATATTTGGGGCAAGTAAAGATAGGATGTTAAAGCTACCAAAACATCAGTAAAGGTACAATATAAAGAGTGGGATAAGAGAGAGTAGCTGATGAGAAGACAAGCAAGAATATGAGAGGTTAGGAGAAAAAGAGACTAAACAGAAGTACCATCTCCTGCAGGAGTTAGTGGCGATCCCTCACCAGGTCCCTGTTCCATCACTGGTCTAGTTCAGTGGTTCCCACACCCCACCCCGGACCCTTTTATTACTTTTTCCCAAAAGTACTTGCTTTTAAATACTTAATGCACTCCTTGGCTATACCAAATTAATTGTACTTAAGTAATAATTAATTAGTGTGCCTTTTTAATGAAGTCATTTACAGCTGCCAACCAGGTTCTGGTCAGAATGTGCTAATCAGAATTACCATGCTGAGTTGATGTACTTTCAGCCAAAAGCACAGAGACTTGAAGTGTCATTTAGCTCAAGGAGGCTCATCTTGGGTAAGTGAAAAATTCTGGAAGTCTTTCTAAAATGCTGATATTAGTGTGCATAGAGCTTATTTCTTTGTTCCTGGATCTCTAAGGACACAGAATCTCAGGGTGAGGACCTCGGATCTACTCTCATTCAAGATCTGGTGCTGTCTGAAAAGGCCACGGGAAGATGCAGACTTCACCCATGAGAAGTGTGTGCCCCCATGACATATACTAGATCATTCTCTTAACTTCTCTACTAGAGATGCCCAGGGATGGTTTTTATAATTGTTCTCTCATGTGAATAATTCTCTGTTCTGAGAAAAACAGAGTGAAGATGAGTGGTGAGAATATTGCTAGAATAAAGTCAAAAGCTTTTCAGTAACAAAAGTGGCTCCCTGGCAGAAGCGAAGGCCTCGACAGGGGCCTGGTGAGAGTGCAATGCTTAACACAGGGGCCTATCATTAGAAAGTCATGCCAAGCCCGTTCCTGCCAGTGAGTGAGCGCCCCATCCCTGGGCTGTACCCCAAACCAATTAATTCAGAATCCCTAGGGGACAAGCTTCAGACATCAGTAATTTTTAAAGCTCCCCAGGTGAGTGAGTCCAGTGGGCAAAGAATGCCCTAGAGCCTTACTACTCAAAGTGTGGTCCTCGGACCAGTAGCATCGGCATTGGTGGAAGTTTGTTAGAAATATAGACTCTTAGGCCCCACCTTAGACTTCCTGACTCAATCTGCATTTTAACAAAATCCCTAAAATATGAGTGTGCACAGTAAAATTAGGCACGCAGCGTTCTAGAGTGGTGTTTCTTAACCTGGTCAGGTACCCGCATCACCTGCATCAAACTCACCAAGGGTATGGGACGGTGGGGGAACGGGGGTCAGGGGACTTCTCAAGAAACCAGATTCTCGAGATGATTCTATAGGTCTGACAGCAGGGCCCTGGAATCTGCATTTTTATGTGCTTCCAGGTGATTCCTAAGCCCATTTGAGAACTGCTCCCAAGAGCAAAAGTCCGCAGTTGCCTTCTCCTATCCTCATGGAAATTCCCTCAGTGACTCTAAAAGGTCAAAACATAGCCACTGTAGGTGGGGGAAGTGTTGGTGATGATCTCCAAATGCTTCCCAGCCTGACGAATGTGATGTTTCTGCTCGCTGTCCTGTAACAGAGCTGGCGGTGGCACTGCCAGGTCACTTAGAGTTAAATCCAGCTTTCAAATTGATACAGAAATAAGTCTCTGCATTCAATTTGTTAGTGACCGAATAGGCTACAACTAGGATACAAAAGCTTCTACTGTAAAAGCAGGATTAAAAATATAAAATGTTGATGCTCAGATGTATTCCTCTTCGAGGATTTCAAAAAACCCTTAAAATGCAGGGTAGAGAGCTGAGAGAGAGGAAGAGCAAATTCCCCGTAGGAGAGTTCTTCATTTTACAGTGGTTTTTTTTCTTTTTGCTTAGGTCCAGATTTTTAAATAACATGAGTAAAAAAGCGAAGACGGGAATGGAAAACTTGTACTCTCTCAAAAGATGATTTTCAAGTGTGTAGTACTTCCATGTAGTTTTAAAAGCATTTCAGCTCATGTAAGATATTTAAAAGCTTCTATGATAACAGAAGCTTTAAGTAGATTTATCTTCAAATACCTAGGATTCTGAAGTATGGCTCTTACTTGACTTGAGGTGACAGAACAGAAATCTTTCTAACTGTAAAGTGGAATAAGACCATAGCAAGTGTAACAGATAATGTAATGGAATGGGGAACTGCAATGTGATCTAAACGAACTTGCTAAATAATTACTGAGTTAAAATCAGCAAAAGCAAACCTAACACTGGAAAAAAAAAAGATTTTTGAGGCGTTGCTTTAAACACTTTAGAGCAGCATTTCTTAGGCTTTTGGGGGAGGCACACAATGGTGCCCCCTTGAAGCTCTAGTGAAAAGCTACGGACCCTCCTCCCGATGCACACGTCTGCGTGACCACAGGCATACACACTGGCAATTTCTGGAGTTCCACAGACTCCCTGGGGCCCATGTGGACAGCAATCCGCAGGCCCCATATTAAGAACCTCAGCTTTGACATTACATTAAAAAAAAGGGGGGGCTCTGTATTGATTTCTCCCACTTGGAACCGCTTGAGACCCAGGAACAACTTTCTCAGCGTCTAGGTCCCAGGTGGCAGTGAAATTAGGGTTGATTGTCTTCACCTACACAGAGACAATTAGGCCGGCAATCTCGTGGGGATGAGCGAGGCCAGGTGAAAGCCAGACCACTAGATTATGCCAGGGAAAGAATCCCTTTACTGAAGAAGCCTGCACCTGTTCAGAAAAGCCGCCTCCATCCTCTCCGAGGGGCTCAGCCACGGGCCAGGGGCGCAGGCAGAGCCCGAGGCTGCTGTGGCTCTGTTCACATCAGGAGGCGAAAACTTTTGACAAAAGTTGGGAAGGAAAGTGGGCTCTTAAAAACACTGTCTACGCCCCTATTTACCTGAAGACTCAAACGTGTCAGAGAGGGAAGAGACTTGCCCCTTCACCCCACCCCCATTTAACAGATGAGGAAACTGACCCCAGTGGGCTAAGTGCCTGCCAAGGTGACGTCCTTTGCCAGGCTCATCCCTGGGCCCTGTCCCCGCACCTCCCGCCGCCCGCTGTGGCGGGGGCGCCGCTGGAGCCGAGCCCCCGCCTACCGGCACCATGGAGTAGGTCATCATCATCAGCATGTCCTGGCTCTCGGCGCGGATGTGCGGCGCGGGCTCGCCACCGTGGCTGCGCTTGTTGCGCGCGGCGCTCGCGGGGTCCGGGGGTGGCGCGGGCGCCCGGCGCGGCGCGCGGCTCAGCTCGGCCAGGAAGGCGCGCAGGGCGGCGTCCTCCTGCTGCTCCCTGCCCCGCTGCGCCTCCAGTGCCCGCAGCGCCGCGCTCAGCCCGCGCCACTGGCACAGCGCGAACACCGTGCCCGCCGCGTTGAGCGCCGAGAGCAGCGCCACGGCCGCCAGGGCGCCCCGCATCCCCCAGCCGCTCGCCCGGCCGCCTCCTTCCGCGCCTCGGGCCATGCTCAGCGCGCCTCGGGCCGGGCAGGGCAAGGCTCGGCCGCCTCCGGCCCCGGGCAGTCTTTATACGCCTCGGGCAAGCCGTGGGCTGGTGGCTGCGCCGTGAGTCACGTCGCCCTTTGGCCCGCCTGGCGGGGCGGGTTGGGGACAGTAGTGGTGGCGCCCGAGCAGCCCAGAGGGACAGGCGGGCAGAGCGGGGAGAGGAACCAGTGGAGTCAGCCTACGGGGGAGGGGCAGGCAGGGCTGCGCTCCCAGCAAACCCGCCTCTCCCTCCTTTTCCCGCCGCTGTGCCCGTGGGCATTGCCGTGGCCCAGACAGCCACATCAAGAGGCAGACTGAGGGGGAGAGCAGGAATGCTTAAGTCTATGGATTCCACCCCCTCCTCCCCTACGCTGCCCTCTTTGGAGAAAAGGACCAGCGTGGCCAGATGCCAAGGCATGGTGCCCACTGTCCCTGGAAGGTCAGCTGTGGGACCCAGCCCTAGGCTGCCCATCTCTCCTCCCTGTGACCTTGGGGCCCTACGTGGCCATGAAGCCCCCAAGCCATCTTTCCCAGGAAAAGGATGGCTAGGGACAGGGAGACAGTAGGCACTGGAAGGTTAAAAAGGCCACCCATCATCAGAACCAGAAAAGCCCAGGCCTGCCTAGAAACAGGAGTCATCCCCAAAGGGACATTTCCAGGACTGACAAGCCAAGCACTCTCTCCCATGTGACCCGTACTTCCCAAATCCCTGGGAAATGGCAGCGTGATGAGAAAAAAACCTCAGGAATCGGGAGACCTGGTTCTAAAGACACCCTGCCACTCCCCAGCTGGGAGGCTTTGAGCACATCCAAGACCGTGCCGAGGTGCTTTCTGGCTGAAGAGAGCCCAGTCAGTGTTGGGACCTTACTTAACCAGGCTTGCAGGTGTCCCATGCTTCCTGTGGACCCCTTCACAACACCCTCACTTTTCTTTCAGCTCTGATGCCTGCTCTGCCTCAAGGGCCACTGTCCTCCAAATGTAGAGTCACTTCAGAGCCTCCTCAGTGGACCCCCTCACTTGTGATCTTTCTCAGCTTCTCCCAAAGTGGCTGTGCTTCCCTGTGGCCCCAGGGTTGGTGGGAGGCCCTGGTCCTATGAGAAGACCCAGCCAGAAGCCAAGATTGCTGTTTCCACAGCCCAGGAACTCAAGGAGAAGGTGGCTCCCTGCCAATGAGCCAGCTGGAGCCGTCAAGAGAGAAAGGACTTCCTCTAGTGTCAGGGCAGACCAGTAGGATGGCAGGGGAACAAGCACCTTTTCACTTGATAGGCGCTCTGTAACCATCTACTTCCCAAGGATTTGCATTCCAATTCTTGCAGGTAGATTTATGGGCACAGGAGAGAAAGCCCAGGTGATATCAGACTTCTTGCCCCCTACTCTCCAAGGCGAGCCAGGATGGACTGTCCCAGGAAGCACAAGAAAACATCTCAATCACAAGGTTGTATTCCTGAGTTTGAATGGGAACATTGACCAACCTGAGTATTCTTAGAAGAGTATCCAGGATGAGGAGGGATAGGAAAGCATGAAGGTCCAAGTGGTTCATGTAGGACCCCAACTATGGGGACATGATGACTGGGAGGGGATGGCAGTGATGTAGATAACTTTGTCTGGTTCCTCCCAACTCTAACACTCTAACCTGCCGTGACCTACTTGAAGAATTGTCATGTATTCTTTTTGATCTCTTTTCATTCAGGTGTCAGGCTTAAGGCCAATAGGGAGAAGCAGAGTTGGGGCGCAGCACCAGTAAGAACTTCATTTTTTTTTTTTTTTTTTTGATAGAGACAGGTCTTGCTCTGTCACCCGGGCTAGAGTGCAGTGGTGCTAAAATAGCTCAGTGCTATCATAGCTCACTGCAACCTTGAACTCCTAGGCAGTAGCTGGGACTACAGGCAAGTGCCACCATGCCTGGCTAATGTATTTTTTAAAATTTTTCAGAGACTGGGATCTTGCTGTGTTGCCCAGACTGGTCTTGAACTCCTGGCCTGAAGCAATCCTCCCAGCTTGGCCTCCCAAAGTGCTGGGATTACAGGCGTGAGCCACCATCCCGGCCAAGATCTTCACTTAATTCAGTAAACACTTAACTGTGTGTCAAATTCTATGATGGGCATTGGAGATAGAGTGAACAATGCAAGCAGCTTACAGTGTGAGCAGTTGGAACACCATGGAGTCTTCTGGGCTTGTCTTTATCCTAACAATCATTACAGTTACTGTTGACTGACCATCTGTCACCAATACCTACCATTAACAGCAGAATAAGGCTCCTGAGGTTAGGGACCACATCTTGTGTCACCCATATCACATAGCACAGTCCCTGCCTTGACACAGGTATTCACTGTTGAATGAATGAATAAATGAATGGCAGGCTGTGTAGTGCACATAGGGCATTTCTATGTACATTATGTAGAAAAGTATGTATGTGGTGGGGTAGGAGGGCTTAAACTGTTCTTATGCCACAGAACGGGCCCCCATTTTCCTTGCAAGGCTGGCGTCCATTGGTCAGAAGAGTAAGTGGTAGCCTGAACTGGCACCGCCACCCCAAGTTCAGAGCCCAGAGCCAGTAGACTGAGTGGAGATGAGGCCCATTTGGAGCCAGCCGGGCTCTATCCGACAACCTCAGGCCAAGAAGCTGCCCGACTTGGGATGAAGCACTCTATGCAGACTTGTGGCATGGGCACATGAGCTGGGAGGGTGGAGTGCCTGAGATATTGCTCTGGGGCCAAGAGAGGGGCAGGGTAAGGGCAAAGGAAAGGCCAGACTCCTTTCCCACCTTACCCCTGTCTCAAATCGCTCTCCAATTCTTTCTGTGTAGGATTATGACATTTTTCGTGGAAGAAGGTGAGGCGTGTTGATATGGTCTACAAGGTAGACATCTTCACTCATCCTTTACTCCAAAGTGCTGTATCCAAGCAGATGCCTTAATCTGTCCTCTTCTGCCTTCTCTGTCTTCTGTCTACAATGCTCTTTCCACCACAGTGCTGAGCATTGGCATGTCTCCTTCACTGGCCTCTCGGTGTTGCCCCCATTAAGGCCAGCTCAGAGCCCCCTTCCTCACTGAGCCTTACCTCCCTGCCCCAGCTCCCAGCGCTCCCTCTCCCTGAGCTCTGCAGGTGTCAGGGTCTCAGAGGTTGTGCACCTGGGCTTTGGAATCAGACAGACCTGAACTTGAAACTGCTTTTCAACTGTGTAACTTTAGGTATGTTACTCATCTTCTCTAAAGAGACTGTAATTGGCTGCATGCAGTGGCTCACACCTGTAATTCCAGCACTCTGGGAGGCCGAGGCAGGAAGATTGCTTGAGGCCAGGAGTTGGAGACCAGCCTGGGCAACATAGCAAGACCCTATCTCTACAAAAAATAAAAAAATAAAATAACCAGGTATGGGGGCACATACCTGTAGTCCCAGCTGCTCAGGAGGCTGAGGCAGGAGGATGACTTGAGCCCAGGATTTTGAGGCTGCAGTGAGCTATGATTGGGCCACTGCACTCCAGCCTGGGTGACAGAGCAAGATACCTTTTCTCTCTTAAAAAGAGAGAGAGGGAGAAACTCTAATTGTATCTGTTTCATTTCATAGGATTGTGAAGATTTTAATGAGAGAATACAAGTAAAGCACTTGGCGTATAATAAATGTTCAGTGTAGGTTTGTAGTGTTGGCTGTGGGCTGAATGAACTTGCTGAGACTTAAACAGTGCCTTGTGCCAGTGACCAACATCTTAGTTCCGCCACATCTATTTCTTCAGTTGGGTTATAGTATGCTTAAGGCAGGGACTTATCTTCATGATGTCTCTCATAGCAGGGACTTGTGCCAAGTAGGAATATTTGATTAATTAATTGATTAGCAAATCACACTTCGTTGATGCTTTGTGAAGAACAGAGCTTCCGAATGCAGGGTGAACGTGGCGATCCTTGCTGAATACAGTGGCTTTGAGGTTGGTCATATGGGCCCTTCGCTGCGGATCCCTAAGCCTCCCGAGACTTGTTGAGAGGTAGATATGTCTATGCAGGCTGCCCTGCCTCATACTTCTCAGGACAGGCTGATACTTCTACTTTTTATTTTTTTAAAAAAGTTAGCTGTCAATCTGGTCTGCTTTGTTGACACAGGGGGCTCAAGAGTTAGTGAGGACACAGGGAGATATCTGAATTCCCTTTTCTAGAAGTCAAAGAGGCCAAGAACATTGTGTGCTATCTTTACAATGAGAAGTAGTTTTTCCATTAACAGACAGATGCTTCATTTCCAAAGGTTAAATAGAATGGTCCTTAAAATATGATTCCAGCTGGTTAACTTTAGGGCTCTGAAGAATAAAATCCAATTCAAGAATATACTCCAACTTTAATTCCACACAATTTCCTCCTGATTGTGAAGTGAATAATTTTCATTGCTCTAAGGGCTGGCACTTGGGTATTTTGGTCTCCAGTGATGAGGTTGGCAGCCACACTGTGACTTCTGATGGTGCTTTGCCGCCTGCACTCCCCTGCCCTTCCTCCGCGCCAGTGGATAGGGAGAAAGTCTCTCTAAAAGTTGTCACCATGTACATCTTCCTCTCAGCCTCCTCTAGTTTTAACTCCCCCTTCCTACTTCTTAACCCCAACAAACTTCAGACCACCCAACCAAAGTGAGCGATTCTCTCTCTCTTTTTTTTATTTGTTCATTCATTTATCCATTTGTTCAGCAAATGGGAATTGGGTGGCTGCTATCTGCCAGGAACTGTGCTAGGAGCTAGGAATAGAATGGAGAAAAAAACCAGACACGATTCCTGCCATCCTGAAGCCGAGAGTCTAAGTGAGGAGACAGATTTGCCAAGTAATTGTAGACACGAGGGCATATTTCTAAATGAGACCATGAGATAAGCGCTCAGAAGGAAAGGAGCATGATTCTGTGAGATCATATCACTGAAGAACCTGTCCTAGACTTGGGGTGCAGGATCAGGGAAGTCTTCCCTGAGGAAACGATGCTTGAGTTGGCATCTGAAGATGAGTAGTTGTTAGCGAGGCGAAGGTGTGGCTGGGGAGTGGCAGGCAGAGGGAACAGCATGCTCAAGGACACATGGCAGGGGGTGGCACGTCTTACTGGAGGAATCATAAGAAGGCCACATGGGGCAGCGTGGAGAACATTGGGGCAAGGACAAGGGAGGAAAAGGAGGCTGGAGCTAAGTCAAGGGCCACACTCTGTGGGTGGGACCTTGTAGGGTTGGCCCTTTACTGTGAAAGCAATGGGAAGTCAAAGAGGTGTTTTAAGTGTGTGTGTGGTGGTTGCGGGGGGAAGATTGGGTGGATGAGTGACAGAGTTTCATTTTTAAAAGATCCCCTTTTATTGCCAGGACTTACAGTGGCTTCTGCCACTACAGAAACTATGTATGATCTCTGACCTTCACCAGGGTCAGCCTCAGCCTGCGAACCCGTCTTTAAAAACGAAATAAAGAAGTATCCAATTCTGGAAAATGTCATTTTCTCTTTCATCTGTACATACAAAGATACTTGAAATACAGAACTGTGACTAACATTTAGATTATCTGGCCAATCTTGATATTAGCTGGGATTTTGGATTTAATATAATATCCAGCACATTTTTTTGTATTTTCTTAGAAGTCAGCCTTTGATGCTTCCAGGTGAGAGCACCAAATCGGGTTACCTCTAGGGTCAGGAATAAGAATAGATGATATTGTTGCCCTTGTGAGATTTTGATCTAAGCTGGGCGGGTAACAACAGATTTCCATCCATCATAAGGTATCACTATCTTACACCTTTCAATCTCTCATTTATTGTTAGACATGGAGCTGTCCGTGGTTGTAGCAGTGGTGCCATTTCAAATCTACACCCTCCCTCAATTCTGTTTTTTCTTTGTTTGCAATAATCATGCCCTCCTCACCCCACCCCGCCCTTCTAGTGCATTGTAGCTGATTGTCATAGCTTGGGTTCTCTGGAGGCAGATACTGAGATGGAATTTGGGGCGCAAGATGTTTAGTAGGGATCAGCACCTGTGAAGGAAAGAAAGAGGCAGGAGGATTGGGCAGAGGGCAGCCCTGTGAAAGCTCAGCCAAGCCATGCAGAGCTCTGGATTGTGTATTGCCTGTGCGTGTGTCCCATGTCAGCCTAGAATGGCTGGGCTTTGACCTCTGTCTCCCTGGGTCACAGGGCAGATGTGGGCTACCCCAGAAGGGTGTGACCTTGGGCCAGGAGGCTCTCTGTAGCTGAGGTACACCCTTCCCTTAATCCCTGCAGCTGGGCAGCAAATCCTTTCTAGAACGGGGACCTGGGGAACATCCCCACGTCCACCACATCAACCACCTGATAGCGCTGGAGATGGGTCTGCCAATTTCAACATTAGTAGACCTTAAATCGTAACCGTGAAAGAGTGTCGGAAGAAGTATTTTCCTTTTTCACCTGGAGTTAGTGGCCTTTCAGTGAATAAAAAAGTGATTGTCTTCAAAAACAATGAAAATATGAAGAGAAACTCTAAGAGCGGATTCTGTGAGATCATGAGAATCACTCATAAATTTGAAACTGCTAAATCCACAGAAGTAAGTTAATACTGCAAAGCCCCACTTAGGAAACTTGAGCCACTGTTTTTGAAAGGTTGAAAGAAAGCCTTGCACGTGTAGAGCGCTTTGGTTTTCAAAGTAATTTCTCATGTCATTTGAGTCCCTTAATAAGCCTGTGATGCGGGCAGGGCAGGTCTTGTAACCATCTCACGGATGAGGAAGCCAAGGCTCAGGCTGTGCCGGGATCTGCCCAAGGTCGTGCCTCTGACGCCTCATTGGTGTTCACCTGTGTCCTGTTTATCCACAGCAGGGAACTTTTGGGCTTAAATCTTGGGCTATTCAGGAAGGCATAAATGATGGACAGGAAGTGGAAGAATAGGGCAGGGAAAGGATTCAAAGTGAGGAGGCGGGAAAGGGCTCAGGGTGGCCCTTGGCGTCAAGGCTTACGAACAAAGCACTGAGTGCTAGAATGTGCAAGCCAGGCCAGAGAGGGCCAGGCCCGGAGCGATTGACGGAGGGTGTGGAGAGAGCAATGATGTAAGAACATCATTTCCTCGAGATCAGGTATGGGAACTATCTCTGCAGCTCGGAGACGAATAGGGTTCTGAAAGAAAGATGAACCTGGGACCTGAGAACCTAAGAGCTTTCCTCCCTGGGTTCAGAAGGCAGGGTGACAAGAAAGATTAGATACTCCTCCCCTTTCCAGAGGCTCAGTGGAAGGGACCAAAAGGGATTCCTGCCAATATCAAGCTGGAGAAGATGACACCCCATCTACGGAGCCTGGAGACTCAAGCCAGGAGAACCTCAGGTCGAACTACGGATGGACCCTAAACTGGATGACTTCTTCAATGAGACCCGTGCTACTTCCTTAAAGCTGTGTGAGTAACCAATCTGCCCCCGATTCTTCATAAGGGGATACCAGTGTCTGGGCACCTGTGGGTGTCCTGGCAAAGGGGCTTGGCTTGATGACGGGCGAGGGAGCTGTACAGGTGCACTGAGTCTATCTCCACCGCTAAGGCTGGGAGATGTGAGAAAACAGGAGAATGATATTCTTCTTGCCTTGATGGGGAACTGATAACCACCACTCGTGGGTCTGGATCCTCTTAAGGTGCCCCAGCTTCTGGCACTGAGCCCGGAGAGCAGCCAAAAGCTAACATTACCATCATCGCTAGAGGCCAATAGTGCTCTTAGAAGAGGCTTACATGAAACCAAGTCACTAGAGAACAGTGATCAATTTAAAAATAATACCATTAGGACATATGGATTCCAGTAGAGCACAAAAGGACTTCCTCAAATCGAAAGACAAGATCTTCAGACAAGTTCAGTAGGTGGAAGAAAAAAAGGTAATAACTAATAGGAAATAAGTTTCTCAAGCTAAAGAAAAGGCCTAAGTCTGCTGACTGGAAGGTTTTGCAAGTTCTTTTCAGGACAAATGACTCACAGTCTGGGAAATTCCTGAGTCTAAGGACAAAAAGATAATCTTACAATTCTCCAGACAGAAAGTGCAAGTTACTTATGGAGGAAGAAAGATCGTGGGCATCAACTTTCTCTTCTATGGCACTCGAGGCAGAGAAGATTGCCGAGAAAAATACTGCAACCAAGAGTCCTGTGGCAGGCCCTGCTCCTCTGCCAGGGTGAAGAAAACAGACTTGGGGATATGCAAAGATTCAAAGGACATCTCTCCCACATCTTCCATCAGAGAACACGTCCGTAAGACAAGACCTAACCAAACAATAAAATAACAAGCTTAAAGGCTTCAGGAAGGAGGGGAAAGGGAAAAGAAAAAAAATAGTGATGAGCATGGCTCCTTACAATATATCATTAGTGAAATTCAGACAGATAATAATAGACCATTTAGGAATGTGTAATATAAGTGCTGGAAATAGAAGAGACCTATTTCAAGGGAAATGTTAACAATAGCCTGGAATGAAAAGTACGAAAGGGAACAGAGGGGAAGTGACATTTTGCACAGGTCTCCCGTCGGTGTGTGCGAGTGGGAAGTGAAAGCCTCACCCCACGCGGGAGGAGGGTCGGTGAGAGGACAGAGAAGGTCGGGAGGTAGTTGGACTCTTTTCTTCACATAATGGGAGAAAAGAAATGAGTTTGACTATGAGTGAGAGAAAAGAAGAGGCAGCTGGTAGAATGGAAAAATGGAGGGGAGCTCCCAAATTAGCAAGAGAAATAAAAGAATGGAATAGCAACCTGAGCTAACTAATTAGTACAAAGGACATGGGGTGGGGGTTAAATGAGTACTAAACATTAAGTAAAACAGAAGAAATAAAATGAAGTCTATTTTTTGCTATACTAAATGTGAATAGACAGAATTATTCCTTAAAAGAGAGGCTATCAGATTAGGTATTTAAAAAAAAAAAGCAAAAACTGTTATATGCTATATACAAGAAAGAAACATATTTAACAAACATGATAAAGAAAAGTTGAAAATAAAAAGAGAGGCAAAAAAAAAAAAAAAAAGAAAAAAAGTCCCAAAAGATACCAGGTAAATGCAAATAACAAAACAGGAAGAATTACTATAGTAATACCCAGGAAAATGAAATTTAAAGTTTAAAGTTAAAAACTTTAAAATTTAAAGTTAAAAGAGTTGCTATGTAATGATAAGATAATGATTTGCAAAGAAATCATTGCCAGTATGTGTTAAAAATCAAATGTGGAAAACAGTAAAATGAACCATGATCCCATTACGTTTGTCCTTTATGTACAGCAAGAAGTTGTGCCCCTCGGCCACACGCCCTTTCCATCCAGTCCCGTCCTGCAAATAACCATTCTTGGTCATATACATGCATGCACTCTTGCAAAGATGCGGTCATACTGTACTTATATCCCCTGGGTCAGTATATACAGGTTTGCTTGTTGAGTATTCCCCCATTTCTTGTTTCCATGAGGAGGAATTTCCCCAAAATACCCTTGTTCTCTTGCCCTCCTTCCCGCTCGCTTCTGCCAGAGAGGAGGAATGTCTTAGCGGATTCTTCTTCCCCTGGCTTCCTTCCTCCACTCCAGCGAGCTCTCATTCCGGTCCACTCTCACATGGTTTAAGCTCTCCAGGGGTGGCCTCTGTGCAGGGAGGCCTGGGGTGTCGCTGCTGCCTGTGATTGGTGGGTCTGTCTTTCTCAGTCTGAAAAATTGTTGCTGGACACTTAACGCCACATTCTCCAATATCAGCTTCATCTCTAGTAAAGGTGACATTTGAATCTCTGTCTGCCTTGCTCTCTTGTCCTGCCACTCAAGTGGTTTAGAATTCTGGCAGGGAAAACAGGAGCTCAATTTTGGAGGTCTCCTTAGAATTTCAAAACCACCTTATTTTTCT
>NW_012151618.1:182675-281981 GCF_000956105.1 Propithecus coquereli | reverse complement strand
TCCAGGAGAATACAAGAGGTGCTATATCACCATTGCTTCTTAAAGTTGAATAGTACTCCATGGTATACATATACCACATTTTATTAATCCACTCATGTATTGATGAACACTTGGGTTGTTTCCACATCTTTGCAATTGTGAATTGTGCTGTTATAAACATTCGGGTGCAGGTGTCTTTTTTATAGAGTGTCATTTGATCTTTTGGGTAGATGCCCAGTAATGGGATTGCTAGATCAGTGTTTTAACAGTCGTAAAAAGAACAGATAAATGTAATCTTATGCAAACACCTTCAGAGAATAAAACACGATAATGTTCCTGGCATCATTTTATCAGGATAATACAATCTCTTTTTTTTTCTTTTCCTAAATTTCAGAATATTATGAAGGTACAAACATTTTGGTTACATATATTGCCTTTGCATCGCCCAAGCCAGAGCTACAAGTGTACCCATCCCCCAGACAGTGCACTTCACACCCATTAGTTATGAATTTACCCATCTCCTCACTCTCCCCTCCTCCCCACTCCCCCCCTGCCCGGCACCCAATGAATACCACCTCCATGTGAGCACCTAAGTCTCGATCAGTTAGTACCAATTTGATGCAACTACATGTGGTGCTTGCTTTTACATTCTTGTGATACTTCAAAGAATGGGCTCTAGCTCCACCCAGGATAATATAAGAGGTGCTAGTTCACCATTGTTTTTTATGGCTGAGTAGTACTCCATGGTATACATATACCACATTTTATTAATCCACTCAGGTACTGATGGGTGCTTGGGTTGTGCTGCCATAAACATTGGAGTGCAGATGTCTTTATCATAAAATGACTTTTTTTCCTTTGGGTAGATGCCTTGTAGTGGGATTACTGGATTAAATGGTATTTCTATTTTTAGTTCTTTGAGATATCTCCAAATTACTTTCCACAGAGGTGGTACTAACTTGCAGTCCCACCAGCAGTATAAGAGTGTTCCTATCTCTCCGCATCCACGCCAGCATTTGTTGTTTTGGGACTTTTTGATAAAAGCCATTCTCACTCGAGTTAAGTGGTGTCTCGTTGTGCCAAAACCACCTTATTTTTCTGAATGTCAACCAGCCATCTTGAGTGTTGCTGTACTTCTCTGCACTTTCTCACCCCTGGTTCATTCCTCAGATCAGCCATGTAGCTTCTACTCCCACCAGGCACTGAACCCATCCCACCAAGGCTGCTGATGACTTATTTGCTAATACAATGAAAACTTTTCGGTCTATAGGTCAGTCTTATTTGCAGACTTTGACCCTTTCCATCACTTCCTCCTTCTTGACACTCCTTCCTCTCGTGGCTTCTATGACGCTACTTTCTCTTCATTTTCCTCCTGCTTCTCTGACCATTCCTTCTCAGCTTCCTTTCACTGTTCTCCAACCTCTGTTCACCTCAACTGCCAGTGTTCTCCGGAGTTTTGCCCTATGTCCTCTCTCTGTTGACTCTTCTCTGTTGGTTTCATCCACCTCCGAAGCTTCCAAACACCACCTGCCCAAACCCTGTCTGCTGCCCAGGCCTCTGCTGAGCTCCGGGCTCACAGGGCCAGCTACCAATGGCATGGCTCCACTTGTAAGCCCACAAGGGCCTCAAACTCAATGTGTCCAAACCTTCCCCAAGTCTCCTCCTCCATGTTCTCCTCGCCAAAAAATAGCCTATCAAGTTGATAGAAGAAAGCACTATATCATTTTATTTTTATTACTTTATTAGTGATAGCAAGATTTTTCTTCATGTTTTACTGACCAATTGTGCGTGCATGTGTGTGTGTGTAAATCCTTTCCCCCTTGACATTTGTTATACCTCTTCCATCCTCCCCTTTCTCTCTGCCTTGCACCTTAGTTGGATCCCCAACACCCCTCAAGGACACTTTTCCTAGTGCACCTTCTGCTCCCAGTCTGCTGGTTTGTGCACTCAGACTCGATTCTTCCATCCATGTGACATGTTCATTGACAAGTCTGATCATGTCACTCCCTTGCTTAAAATATTTCAGTGGCTTCCTATTGGCATCAGGGTGAAAACCAAGCTGCTGGTGTGGCCCACACAGAGCCCTTCATGACCCCATCCCTGCCTCCTCTCTCTGCCTCTTTCTCCCCATTCCACCTCCATGTTCCTTCTGTCGGCTTCTGGGAAGGGCCTGCTCCCTCCTTGCTCCGGCTACTGCAGCACTCTCTCTTGGCCTGTTTTCTGCTTCTCCTCTTCTCTGACTGGCTAACTTTTATTCTTCAGAACATACCTTTGGTGTCGCATCTGAGGAGCCCTCCTGCCTCCACCTCCCTAGGAGGGTTGGCTGCCCTGTGTGTGTGCTCCCACTGTCACTATGTTCAACCACCCTGCGGTACATCCCATCCTCTCATCATTGTTTTTGTATCTCTCTGCCTCCCCAACCAGGCTGTGGGCTCGTTGAGGCAGGCCTGCATCTTGCTCATCTAATTATATTCCCAGTACTTAACGCATACCTGGATATAGCAGACATTCGGTACATTTTTGAATGAGTGAATATGCGATAAAATGAAATGCCCTTACTACAGTTTCTTTCTGAGATCTCCTTTCCTGACGACAGGGTTCTCTCACTGAAGGGAGAGTAATCAGTTTCATGCCAGCAGTTCCCTCTGCCCAGTGAGAGATGGTGCTCCCTTGGGGAACTTTCTCCCTCCCGGTGATATTTGAAGGGAGCTCTCTGTATCTGTTTACCTTGCAAAATTTCCCTCTGTCTGCGGCCTTGGCCTTGCTGAGCTTCCCGTCACATTTCTTGGGGGTACTACTAACACCCACGTCTTCCCCAAAAGGCTGTCCCTGTTTCATAAGAGCCCCCAGACACTGCAAAGGGGCAGAAGTCCCAGGGCCAGTCAACACTCAGAGGGTGACCTGTTGACACCTTCTTCCCCTTTCTGTTTCCCATTGCCTGGTTCTTGCTGAATTTGAAGTGGGGTCCTGTGTGCTGAAACTGCAGCCTCCTGATAGAATACTCCAGGTTGTTTTAGGGTGGGCTAAAGGCTATGGTGGCCAAGAGCCCAGTGCTGCAGAGCCAGTGACCAGAGGCAGGAGGTAGGCCAGGGCAAGGACGCAGCTCAGACTTGTGTGGGAGTGTATTAGTCAGGCTTCTTCAGGGAAACAAAAGCAATAGGATGTGTAGATAAAGAGATTGATTATAAGGAATTGGCTCACACAGTTATGTGGGCTGACAAGTCCCAAGATCTGCAGGGTGAGTTGGCAAGCCAGAGACCCAGGAGAGTGTAGCTCCAGTTCGGGGACCAGCAGCCTCAAACCTGAGGAAGAGCCAATGTTTCAGTTTGAATCCAAAGTCAGGAAACAGCCACAGCCAACATCCCCATTTGAAGGCAGCCAAGCAGGCGGAATTCTCTCTCACTTGGGGAAGGGTCAGACTTTTTGTTCTATTCAGGTCTTCAACTGATTTTATGAAGCCCACCCACATTGGGGAGAGCAATCTGCATTACTCAGTCTACCAATTTAAATGTTAATCTCATCCAGAAATACCCTCACAAACACCCCCAGAATAACGTTTGACCAAATATCTGGGCACCCCATGGCTCAATCAAGTTGACATAAATTTAACCATCACAGGGAGCAATGAGGTGGTCAGGTGAGGTGACTCTTAACTACAGCTGTTGGAAGACACACCTAACCCCCCACACACAGACACACACATACACACACACACACACACACACACATCCCTGCCCTCTCACTCAGGATTCCCAGTGAGGGTGATTTCACCCTCTAAGAGGCACTTTTGGAAATTTATAAAGGCATTTGTCACAATGTCCCCAGTGATGGATGTGGGTTGTCACTGACGTTTGGTGGACGGGGGCAGGGATGTCAGATGCTCCGCAGTGGTCAGGACAGTCCACATCACAGGGGACTTTCCCACCTGACTTTCCAACGTCCCCCTGGATGTTCATGTCTTTGAAAACCTGTCCATAATTAGCTGGGTCTAGCATCTAACTTCATTTTCTATATAAACACAAAGGATTTTTTGCAGTTTTACAATACACTGAAATTTTCAGGAATGCAACATTGAACAAAGGTGGTACATTTTTGTTCAGGACTTCGTTGAGGCTTGGTCACCATTCTGGAAATCATGTATTGAATGGCAATGCCAGTCACAGTGTTTGAGCCATCCTTAAGACACGGGTGAATCTGCGTGCATTTATATCTATTGCATTCACAGCAATTCTACACGTAGGTGCAGACATCT
Source organism: Propithecus coquereli (assembly GCF_000956105.1). Taxonomy (NCBI): domain Eukaryota; kingdom Metazoa; phylum Chordata; class Mammalia; order Primates; family Indriidae; genus Propithecus; species Propithecus coquereli. The sequence continues at coordinate 277,750 of NW_012151618.1, read as the reverse complement.
AACTACCTGTCAGGTCCTCCAGTGTAGCTGTGTACAAGTTTTTTCATGAATTGAAATACTTATTTTTCTATAAATTTGCTTTTCTTTGTTCCTTAATTATAACATAGTGTATTATATTCATTTTTTTTGATATTATGAATTTTGGGAGAAAATTTTGTGTGTGGGTAGATTATATTATCTATGGGTTTCACTCAAGCATAACAAAGGGAAAGTTTCAAATTATTTGTTATAAAAAGGGGCACTGGGTCTGATGTGGCTGAAAGCCACTATTTGGACCAAACCGGTCCCTTTAAGGGGACATTCATTTGTGCGTTGGGCTGGATCCTAGCCCCAAGGGGCTTGTGTACAGTGAGGGTACTGGGTCCCTGATAACCTGATCTTTCACTTTGGGGAACCTTCAGAAATTAACAAGTTCCCAAGCAACTGGCTGGTGTGTCCTACTCCTCATTGTAACTGAGACGTTTCTCTGTTCTACCAAGAAATGAAAGGGTCAAGAGGCTTCGCACCTAGGTCCTCCCAGGAGCTTGTAGACTCTGTCTCCTCCACAAAGGCCTCCCTGATCAGCTCTGTTTTGAGGAACCCATCTCCCTCTCCTCTGATCTGCCTACACTTATTCCACCTTAACATTTTTTCATGAGTTCATTTCTTATCTCTTTAAATGACTGTATACTTGAGGGGAGAAATTGATTTGTTCTGTGTCCAAGTGGATAGATGGATGCATGGGTGGATGAATGCATGCATGACTTAGGGGAATATTAGATTGAGCCACTAATTTAATCCCAGTGTCTGTGGCAATCAAATAGAGGGGACTGCTTTGTGCTTTCTACCCAGCCAGCTTGCCAGCTGAGCCCCTTGTGGTGCCTTGGGCTTTAATCAGCAGTTTAATTAGCCCTGGCACTTGATTCTGGAAGAAATGGAGAACAGCGATGAACACAAGCAGGAGAGATCTGGGCTGTCACTAGCCCGACATACGGCGCTGTGGATCACCCACTGGCTTCGTTCAGGGCTGCACTAAGTCCTAGGTAACTTTACTTCTAAATGTTACATGTGATTAGTCTTTCAAGATGTTAGATGATTAAGACCTTTTATTGACTGTCCAAAACCAAAAATATGGATGCTTTTGGATGAATAATGAAAGTAGTTGGGGATGAGCTGGGCGTAGAAGAAAAAGTTCTGGATTTGGATCTGGGCTTGACCCCTGACTTTTCCATCAACCAGCTATATGGCCATAGACAAACCAGTTCATACTTCCTGGGTTAAGAGTCTGTGATTCAATGAAATGCAGTAAACAACTATTGAAAGGAACTACATAGCAACGTGTTCGTGGTAGATACACCATGAAGCTAAAAATGCTGAAGCTTCCAGGCTGCTCATTGCACTGGCCCCTTCTAAGGTCCTGTGTCTCATTTTGTCAGATGACATCACTACCCTAAACCTGGGTCTCATATTATGGTTTCTTCCAGGTTCAAAATTCTATTCTGGCCAATGGGCTTGGGGAAGGGTATTTTTTGTTATTCAACTCTATTCTATTTTGTAACTTGTGATTTTTGAGTTTCAAGGACACCATTTTTGTCATATATACATTGTTCCTGTCTTTCAGCGCTTAACATTATTTTGGGCAAATCTGATAAAGAAAACTGAAAGTCTAGATCCCTGGAATTTACTAGCATAATAGTCAAAGTTGAGCCACATTCTATACTTTATTGTAGTTGAAAATCCTACAGCGAGAATTGACTGCGAGCTCCATGTTTGGTTACTAGTGGTTTTGTTCCAGGCTCATTTCCCACTGTCCAGGAGTTCCAGACATTTGGTGCTGCAGATGAGCTTCTCTTCCTTCATTCTCCTAGAAGAGTTCTGGAAGCTGGGCCTTGGGAGGTACAGGAATAAACTATGCACTGAGCTGACAGTTCTCAATCAGACAAGTCCTTACTCTGTAGCAACCTGGTTTGGACACCTGCCCTAATCAAATGGGGGCAACTGGGGGATCGGGGGAGGGCCTCAGAAATTCTCAATTACAGATGTCCTTGACTTACATGTTTCAACTTATGATTTTTCAACTTTATGATGGTTGAAAGTACACTTCGAGTAGAAATTATACTTCAAGTACCTATCCGATCATTCTGTTTTTCACTTTCAGTACAGTATTCAGTAAATTACATGAGAAATTCAATAATTTATCATAAAACAGATTTTGTGTTAGATGACTTTGCCCAACTGTAGGCTAATGTAAGTGTTCCGAGCATGTTTAAGGTAGGCTAGGCTAAGCTATGGTGTTCAGTAGGTTAGGTGTATTAAATGCATTTTTGACTTATAGTGTTTTCAACTTACAATGGATTTATCAGGACATAGCCCCATGATAAGTTGAGAAGCATCTATACTTGGTAGGTAAGTACAAGGCATGATCTCCATGCTTAGTGTCATACTCTGCTAGCCCAAGAGGACAGAACAGAGAAAGCAGAGGGTGGAGGAGGAAAATATCTTTAGGCTGCAGTCCTTACAACAGAATCTTTCTTCCCAGCCTTCTCAGTGCTCACAACCCCTACACCCTGCCCGTACAGAGCACCCACAGGGCATCTGTCTTCAGCTTGCTTTTCAGAGCTACTACAAGGCCTACCCCTGTAACAACTTGGTTTGGACACCTAGCCTAGGCAAACTGGGAAACTTTATCTGGGCTCAGGAATTCTCTCAATTACTTTGTTTTTCTTGTAACTGGCATTTTGTTCCCTTTTGTGGGGAGAAGAGAAGGAGGAATTTTCTTTCTCTATGGATTCTTCTCAGTCATTTTCACGAAAAATGGGGTTACAGCTCTAACTTCTGACTTCAATTTGCATCAAACACAAAACCCAGAATTTTGTTATTTTTTTTTTGCCTTTGACTTTTGTTTTCCCAATATAGAATCACTTCCACCTCAGAATCATAAACCACTGCGATCTCTAGATCTGAGAGTAAAACCCCAGATGAGTGGACAGCTTAGACGGATTTCCAGTTAACATTTACTCCACCTGTCTGAAATTCGCCTTTTCCATTTATGCTTTTTCTCATTTAAGTTCCGTGTGTTTGTTTGTTAATTGAATTTAAATTGACATTTGGTTTTTAACCAGTTTCGAAGCTGACTTTTATTTGTTGACTTGTAGTTATGTTTTAGTTTGTGTTGTTTTATTGCCATTTCATTCTCAACCGTCCAAGAGCTGGATTAGAAGAATTGGGTTCTAAGCCAACTCTGACCAATGTGTGACCTTGTCACATAGATGCCTTACTTAATTTGTCAGACTGGGGCTTAATAAATGTGTTGGTGCCTCTCTTTATAATGTCCTAGTAGCCGATGAATTGGCTTTGTTTTATTCACTCTTATTTCTATGTTAGCATCTAGAAAAATTCCCAAACTTATTCAGGAACAAATGTTATCATAGAAGCCTAATGGTAACTAGGACTATCTAGAATAATTTCCAGGAAGCTATGGCTTTATAAAATATTAATTTTTGGAAGTGACCAGAAATGTCTACATTTAAATAAATAAGTGCGTCTACTCTTCCGAAGGCTGGCAGGCTGTCTTCTGACTGGCCTCTGTGTGTGGGAATAGCCCCGTTCCAAGTGTTGCCCGATTGTAAAACAGGAGCTGTCATCATGCTGCCTAGTCCTCAAGGGGGCCGAGGGATGCTGTGAGTATTATCAGAAGGCATACATCTTTGTGTAGGTTAAAAGAAAACGGAAAGCAGGATCCATGTCCCTAATTTGATCCTTGACGTAGAAGAGCTCCACACAGACCCTCCTCCCTTCTGCCCTGGCAGTGTCCTGTTGTCCTGCTACAGGCGGTGTCAGAAACCCTGTGGTGAAATTCAGCCTCTGGATTCCAGAAATTTGGAGTGTTTTCCTGGGGGGAAAAATCCACATACACAAAACAACAGTTGGAATCCCTGTGGTGAGTTGGGAGGTGGGGAGGGGATGCAGCATGGGGAAGGTTGGAAGCGAAAGCTGCCGGTGTGTGTCTCTCCCTCGTCTCAGCAGGGCTCTGAGTGTCAGAGCTGGCATGGAGAAACAGGGAGAGTGGGGGACTGCAGACACCCTGGTGGAGGAGGGGGGCATGGACACGAGCCTGTGGGGAGCTTGACGGTCGGGACTTTCACATTATCTCATGGGAGTAGGTCAGCGGCTCCACAGCGATGTTACAGTTACAGAAACTGAATTTCAGAGTGGTTAAATAAATTCTCCAAGACCTCATGATTAAAAAACAGTAGGGACACACCCAAATCCAAAAATTGGTGTTGGAAGCCTTCTATGCCATAAAACATTTTTCTCTCCATTCATCTTTGATGTCTCAAGTTCTACTATTTAAAATTAATTTCTTTGGGAACTTAATTGATTTTTGTTCTCCTGTAATACATCTGCACTTAAATTCTTTAGGAAGCCTTGTGCTGAGCATGGCTGCTCCCTACCTGAGAGCAGCTTCCTAGAGAAGAGCTTCACGGCAGGCAGGGGGTGGGCTGGAGAAAGGCCAGGCGGGGAGGGCAACCGTGGGCCTGGCCCCTCAGGGTGGTGATGACAGTGTGGGAGGGGTTTGGGGAGAGGTCCAGAGACAACAGCCCTGGAGGCCACTTGAAGGGAAAGCAGGAAGAAGGTAGAAGGTCAATTTCCTGTCCAGGGCCCTTGTAGCTCCAGCATTCACTTGGGACAGAAGAAAACATGAAATTCCTTGGAGCTGTTACTGAAGGCTGACAGTTTGGAATTTCTGTGTTAGCAGCAGTTTAGGAACAGTTCAGCCAGAAGTGGATGTGTTTCCCGAAGACCTAAAATTCTAGAAGCTGCATTGTTTCCTAATGGGATCACTAGTTATGGACTCATGGAGCTGAAGGGACTCCACGGCGGGAGAGAAACTTAGAGGTCCTGCATTCAGCTGGTGAGACCCAGAGGGACCGGGTAGGGACTGGCCCAAGGCCACACGGTAAGTTAGTGTCACCCAAGGTTGTTGCAATCAAATGCACCTTCAAATCCCTATGGGGAGGTTGGGCATAGAAGGCTGGAAAACATTTTGTCAAGCATCAGATTATGACAAAGATTCTTCCAGAAATTTAAAAATGTGATGACCGAAAGGGGCCTAGGATATATTTTAAAGCTATTTGGTGGTGTTACTGACATTTGAGTTTGCTTTTATTGTTTGAGAGATTAGCAGTAGCAACAAACTCTTACATAAAATTTATCTCTAAATGCCAAAGCACTTCCTTTCTCTAAATATAGTATACAAAAAGAGAGAGACATCTACATAAAGAAAGTCTCTATGGATGTTCTCTTGTGCTTCCAAATCAGGTAAGGGCTGGCTGCTCAGCTCAGAGAAAAGCCTGGGCTTGTTGCTTGTCCGCCGCTCAGCTCTCCTAGCAGATCCAGGCAAGAACATCCGCTTTGCCTTGGGATTAGGACACCTTCCCAGAAGATGGCAGAGGTCTCCAAACTCCAACAGGCTTCTTTACCCCCACACAGTGAGGAGGGAAGGGGCTCACAGGTTTTCATTCAAATTCAAGTGCTGGAAAAGCAGCCCCTTTGCTGGAGGAGCCCAGGTCCCACCCGTGGCCCGAGGCTCAGGAAGGACACACTAGACGGGGATGTGGGGAGGGAGCCATGGCTCCACCTTCCCATTCTCTTGCAGAAGGGGATGTGTGTGCTCCCTGACTTAGCTGCTGAGCTCAGAAATGTCATTAATTGCGTTTCTTTGCTAAACAGTGTTTCTCTCAGTGTGGTTCACAGTACGACGATGGGTTTCTCTTTGAGCCCCTTCCCTCTCCATGAGGGCCTAGGCCTTCCCTCTTCCAGGACATGGTCCAGCCTCCATGGACACTCTTTCATGAGCCTCTGGGGCCAGATGATGAGTCCCTCATGTTGTCTGTCCGCTCTGTTTATGTCTGCTCAATTCAGCAGAACTTAATTTTGCAGAGTGATCCTGGGAAGGATCCGGACTAGGCCTGGAGGATGTAGCAGTGGATGTGTCCCATGTCTGACCTTGTGGAGCCTGTAGACCAGTGAGGGAGGCAAATGGGACCGTTAAAAAATCATCTACGAGAGAGAAAGAGATGCGACCAAGTTAGGGAGGGCTTTCTGAAAGACCCAGAGATCATCTGCCCACTTGATGTATAGAAGAAACAAGATCCAGAGGGGACAGACGAATTGCTTTGGGAACTCTGAGGAAGGCACAATCAATTTCAAATCACATGATGCGGGAAGAGCATCCTGGAGAAGGTGGCTGCTGGGCAGGGCATCGTTAGGTGCACAGGATTCTGGCAAACAAAGACATGAGTGTTCCATGCAGAGGGGCCAGATGAGCACAGGGTGGGAGGAGGCAAGCCTGGATGGGCTCCAGGCACCATAGGCAGTCATGGGGGTGCAGGGTGTGGCTGGTGGATAGACACAGATGCTTGTAGGGTCCGTTGGGGCCAATTGAGAAGGGCCTGAATTTCATGGGCAATGGAGAGTCACTGGGAGTCACAGACGCTTTTTAGGGGAGGCTTGGTTGGCAGGGTGGAGAGTGGATTGGAAAAGGAAGAGCAGGAGCCGGTTCAAAGGCTTTTGCTTGAGTGTGAGCAAGAAACAAGCAGGCCCTGGAGAGGGGTGGCTAGAGTCGGGGGAGAGGGATGGGCTGAAGGCGCAGTGTGGAGGGAAGCAACCACTGGGTTACAGCTGCACCGTCCAATAGTGACCAGGGCCACGGTGGCTGCAGGCACTTAGGTGTGGCTCATCTGGGTTGCGATATGCTCTAAGTGTAAAACACACACCGGGCTTTGAGGGCCTAGTATGAAGAATGTGAAATTCTCTATCTTGTTTTATATTGATTATATGATGAAACAATAAAATTTAGGATGTGTTGGGTTAAATTAAATGTATTATTAAAATTAATTTCACCTTCTTTTAATGTGTGTGCTAGAACATTTCAAATGATAAATGTGGCTCACATGCTATCTCTATTGGACAGCACTGGATTAGAGGGGATGGGAGACAAGGTAGCTTTGGGGACAGGAAGGGACAGGGCTGAGAGAGGGACCTTCAAAGCAGGGTTGAGGGAGGAAGGGTGATAATGCAGATTTGGTGCCTCCCCAAGCTGAGGAGACTCTTGGGCCTCGTGGGGCCATGGGGAGCTTCAGACATTGCCAGTGTCTCCACGCAGAGCACCTGGAATGTCCCTCTGGCCTTGTGACTCGTCTGGCACCAGACCATGTGCTGCCTTGTGCTTGACCGTTGCTTACCTGTGTCTCTGAGTCCTTGCCGCAGCCAGATGAGAAGCCTCTTCAGGGCAGTGCCACTGAGTCCTGGCTGCTTCCCCCAGTGCTTGCTCAACCCAGAGCTGTTGGTGGCAGGTGCTCCCAAGGTCCTTGGCAAACATGCTCTTGTACAACGGACTTAGGCTGCTGGGGGTAGAGTGGGCTCAAGGCCAGTGGAGACCTCGGCGGCTTGGATGGGTTTCCTCCATCCCCCTCTTAGCGGTGTGTGGCTTTTGACAACTGATTTGACCCCAGACGTACGCCAGAGGGCTCTGTGATGTGACGCTCAGTGTAGGCAGATGACACAGCTGTGTTCAGAGAGATGGGAGCCATGGATTGTTTTCTAGCACAGAGGGGAAGAGCATTGGATGGGGAGACTTGAGTTTGCACCTCAGGTCCTCAAGTGCTTACTCACTTGAGCCTCCACATCTGTGAAAGGGGAGGATGGTATCTATCTACCTCAGAGTGTCGTGGAAATTAAGAGTTCATGCATGGGAAAAAATAATGGCTGACGTTTGAGTGTTGCTTTATGGCCTGCAAATCAGATCTCATCTGAATTTTGTGCATTATTATAATTTCTGTTTTACAGATGAAAACTCTGAGGTACAGAGAGTGCAAATGACCTAATAGAGATCACATGACTATTAAGAGGTAGACCTGAGTCTGGAGCCCAGCCTGACTTTTGCCACTGTCCTTTGCTGCCTATCTAAAAGAACAGCCTGCATGTGTCCAGTGATACACAGGGCTTCATAGTCCTTGCATGCCTGCCAACTGCTGGTTCTTCCTAGGAGGATGTATAAACCCAAAGAGTTGCGATATATGCACACTTAAGGCATGATAATCATGAGATTGTGGCAGCCAATGAAGAAGCCTTCATTAATCATGTGGCTCCAATGGTTTAATTGACTGTCACGTATGTGTGACAAGTTATGGGTTATGAGGATTGAATAAGAACTGTTTATAAGAATGTCTATAAGGTCTAGTGACAAGCTCTGGTTAGATATTTTGACCATGCTACAATGCATGAAAGTGTTTGTAAGAATTGTATGGGCTTCGGTAGCTGACAGAATCTGCTTGTGTCTTCAGAAAACTTTGTCATGAACAAATTTAGATGACTCTTTTGTGTCTGATCTTCAGATGCTTTAAGTGGTGCATCTGTGAATGAGAATGTTGATTACAGTGTTTACAGGGAAACGGATCAGAAACTATTAAAATCTGCTAGAGCTTGGGCTAAGTCTAATATAGTCAGTTATAATAAAATTGGGTTCCAACTTCAGCCTGATTAGGGGAGAGAATGTAGGGTGAGAGACTCAGGCTGAGCTTGAAAAGGAATGGAGGGAGTTTGGCCAATGGGAAGGAAGGCTGTGCCAGACAGAAATGGTGGGGACTGGTGACTACCCAGGGCAAAGCCTGGCAAAGGGCCTGGCCCCTCAGAGTTGGGCAATGAATGCAGAGAGGCTGAGGTCCATCTGTCGCCTTCGGCACTGCAGCCTACATCTCAGGGTGTTTCCTGTGGGAGTTCCAGAAGAAAGCGGATGGTCAGCTTGGGGGACTATGTGGTTCATATTGGAACACGGGACATACTACATTATTAAAAAGATATACCCTGGATGACTGACAAAATGAAACTTAACTTTCCAATTGTTGGCAACAAGAGCAGATTCAGTTCCAATGACCAGTTGTTTCCTGAAAGAATGTCAGCTCGAATCACAAATGCATTCTAACCATGACAGCCACAGGCAGGACACAAAGAACGGAGTGTCCCAGATCCCGTGAAACAGGCTACTGGAATCTGTGAACTCTAGAACCTAGACTGGGAGGACTCTGACACCCCTGCTCCCTGACCAGCCAAGACTAAGAGTCCTGGGAGGACTGAGGCCACAGAAGTCGGGTGTCTGAGGACCCATGTGGGGTCATGGACAGGGTGTGGGTGATGTGATTCCAGAACGTGCACAGCTGGAAACTGGCAGGAGGTCCCCAGCACTCATCAGCCCATCTAACTAGGTAAGTCCTTGGAGCCTGAGCAGGGACCGGAGACTGTTCTATGCTTTGGCAGGAGTGGGGAAGTTGTTAGAATGTGGTGCTAAGAACTTGTCTTTGGAGTTGAACAAACAGGGCTTTGTACCTCAACTTTGCCATCAACTCCCTGACCTTGGGTAGGTGCCTTCATCTCCTAGACCCTCAGTTTCTTCATCTTCATCTGCAAAACATGGGTATATTTCCCCTTTTTTAGGCTGTTGAGGGCAGTACATTAGATAAGGTGTGTAAATCACCCAGCACTGTGCCTGACACATTGGCACTTATGACATATTAATGGTAAAATAGCACCCTTGGCTGTTACAGCCTGGTGGGGGTGGCCGAGCAGAGGCCCAGGAAAAGTCCTCTGAGTTAAAGGCAGATCTAGATTCCAGACTCCTGGAAACCCCCCAAAGCCTCCTCTTGGAGGTGCTGGGGTGTGATGGGAGGTGGGAGACCATTCCCTGGCTGTGTCAAAGTGCAAGTCCTCCATCCCTAGTCCTTCTGCTCCAGACTCTTTCAAAAGCAGTGCAGAATTGCATGATGGCACTGGACCAAGTGTCAGGAGAATTGAGATTGGTTCTGCCACTATGTGTTTGGGTGGCCTTGGGCAAGTCCTATAACCTGCTGAGGCTCGGCTTCTTCATTTGCACATTGGGGGCAAGGTTATCTGCTCTGTTTGTCTGTGACAGGATGAAGTCCAGCCTCATTAGCCTGGCATTCAAGCTCTTTTCCATTATATTTATTCCCTTGTTGCATGTCCCATAACTCCTCCTCCCTGCTTAACCAAACTCTTCATGATGTTTCCCTCAACCCTGGACAGAACCTCGTTGCCCAAGTCTTTGTGTATCTGAATCCTACATACCTTTGCCTGCCCTGCAGCATCTAGCACAGGGTCTTGCATAAAGCAGATGATTGTTTTGTCAGTTAGGGATTAGATTTAGTTACATGTGACAGGAAAACAAAAATAATAGTAGTTTAACAGGATAGAAGTGGTTTCTCTCTCATGACAAAGAAGCCAAAAAGGGTAGCCCAGGACTGAGACGGTGGCTCCTGGTGTTGGGGACCCATGCCCACTCTTTCTTGCTGCATCACCAGTCTTGGCACATCACCTCATGGGCCAGTACGGCTGCCCAGGTTTCACATATCTCATTCTCATTTGCCCAGCAGAAAGGATCAAGAGGGCAGAGTATGTATCGTTCTCCTTTGAGGGAGGCTTCCTGAGCGCCACACATGACACTTCTTCTATCTTACTGGCTAGAGCTTAGTCACGTGGTGAATAACGGAGGCTGCAAGGGAGGCTGGGGAATGTAGTTTTTAACTGGGCATGTCATCATTTCTAATAAACTTGACAGAGAAGAGGGGGAGAATGGATATTGGCATACCCATATGGTTGCTTCCGCCACAGTGATTGAAAGAATAAAAAATATGAAAATTCACTACAAAGTTTAAGGCCCCATATAATATATGAGGTTATTATTACAAAACGTGTAACTCACTTCTAAGGAGTTAATTGTCCTGATTTTTAGGTTGAAAACAGTTCAATTCTTCTTTACCTCTGGTGGAAATGTGGTGACGTGTTTTCATAGAATAATAACTCAGAGTTGTAAGTGAAGATAAATGACTGATCCTTCCCGTTACTGTATTTTGCTAATGAGGAAAATGAGCTCCAGAGAGGCTAAATGATTTGCCCACAGTCATGTAGCTGGATGGTGAGGGGACCAGGACTAGAACTCGAGTTCCTGGTTTTCCTGCTACTCCTGGATGAGTGGCCCATTCAGGTTCTACTAAATGTCACATAGATCAGAGCCAGTGTCAGACCAAAACAGCCCAAATTCAAAAGCCTTGAATTCTGTAGGTCTCCCAGCCCTGACTGGGGACCCTGTTCGGCCAGCACCCTTGGAGGCAGATCTAGGTCACCGTGGTGCCAGCCACATTCCCGCCAGCGCACAGTTCAAAAGCCTTCCGTGTGAACACAGGGAACCATCAAGAAATAGAGGAGCGTGCTGTTAAAATAATGAGGTCTTTGTGCTAAGAGCAAATAATCACTTCCTTTGCACCTAGAATCCACAGGGCCCTGAGTTAGGCACTAAAGGGAGATACAGAGAAGCACCCAGATCGTCAAGGTACTTCCCTTGAGGATTTGGGTGTATAGATTCATTCTTTTTTATAGTCAGTCATTCAAAAATTATTTCCTAAGCATCTACTGGAGGCAGACACTGGGCCTGGCACTGGGATACAACAGTCCACTGTGCAGATATAGTTCCCGCTCTGAAATCACGTGTAGTCTAGGCAGATAGAGGCAAGTAAACAGGCAACTACAAAAACGAATGGGGACTGCAGTGGTGGGGAGGGGACAGGGTACTCTGGGTATGTCGAGGCCTAGGGGGTGAGATAACGTTAGAGCGGAGACCTGAGGACCGAGGACACGTGGGCCACATATGCACTGTGTGGGGGGCGGGGCGGGGAAGGAAGTGTACTCCAGGTGGAGAGAACGTGCAGGTGCTCGTGTAGGTGTGTGTAGGTGCTGAGAGGGCCTCCTCTTGGCCAGAGTGTGGCAGGCCTTGGTGACGGTGGTGGAGCAGGTGGGGAATGTTGAGAAACGAGATGGAAAGGTGGGCAGAGGCCAGTGGGTGAAAGATTTCGAAAGGCCTGCGGGGGAGTATATGTTGTAGCTCAAGTCCAGTGGGATAAAGGGCTTGAAGCAGATTTGCAGGTTAGAAAGAGTCCTCTGGCCTCGGGACAGAGAGTGGGTGGAAGGGGGCTGGGCCGTATCCGGGGAGGCCAGTTAAGAGGCTGCTGCAGAGATGGTGGCTGGAACTAGGAAACAGTCCTGAAAGGTGGAGACAAGTTGATGGATTTGAGAGATCTTTGAGAGGTACAACCAATAGGCTTTGGTGATTGGTCAGAAACAAGAAATGAGAAAGGTGAAGGAAACCAACATTTTTGAAGAAAAAAATTAAAATAACAAAGACAGAGGCCAACAAACAAAGCAACAGAGTAAGAGTTACCCAGGAAGAAAAATGGCAGTATGACCGTGTGTTTTGAGGAAGGGACAATTGCTGCGGGCTATAGAGATTTTGGAGGGCTTTCTGGAGCTGAATTGGGATTGGAGCTGGGCCTTCTATATGGGATTTTGAAGGGTAGAGAGGACATTCCAGGCTGAACAATGATGCAAGTTAGCATACCAAAGCAGAACAGTATGTGATTTGTTTAGCAGTTGCTTTTGTCATGGTTTTGTTGGGAAACCACGACAGGAGCCCCAAAGAGCTGATTCTCCAGGGGGAATTTCTTGTTGAAAGGAGGGACTGGATAGATAAATCCCATCACTCTCCCTGAATGGTACAGAGTTCTTGGTGTACCCCCAGGCCATCTGTGAGGGAACATCAAGAAACTGAGTAAGATTAAATGACTTTGTCCCAGGCTAGACAGCATGACTGAAACCCCACAGATACTGGCTTCCAACATGAGAAAGACAAAAAGTTCTTCTTTCCCCAAAGGAATGCGTTTGTGCTCCTAGGCTTTGTGCTGTGACCTCGTCCCATGTTGACAGCTGTTGTCCCAGGGTGTTGCTTCACTACTTCTAGGCCCCTGCAGAGCACTGCCTGGCAGCCTGCATTGGTGAGTGAGGCCTGCAAACCCACCAGGGAGACTGCAGGAAACCAAGGCCGTGGAAGGCACAGCTGCATAACTGGGTGTGTGGAGCAGCAATTCTAGTCCTGAGGGATGAGTCTCCTACGAGGTGCCGTGCCCTGCCTGGGGACCCTGCCCCACACCTCTGGGTGCTGGGCCTGGCCTGGATTCTGATGGTGCCTTGGTCCTACATTTTCTGGCTCATAACCCACTGGTGTCTCCTGCTTTGGCCCAGCCTCCAGGCTGTGACACTGGCTCTGATCTAAAGACTTCTGCTGTTTTCCCAGGGTCTCTTTTCTAGGGGCACTAGCCCCTGCTGGTGACCTCTGAGATAAGCAAAATTATAACCATGGTACCTCTTGAGGACCCACCATGGCCCAGTGCTGTGATGGAGTCTTTACTACATTCAAAACACTCTCATGAAAGCACATGTTATTATTCCCACTTGACCAATGGAGAAACTGAATAAGATTAAATGATGTGTCCAAGGCTTCCCAGCCTACCTGTTCACTGTACTACTCATCTTACATGTGAGTTGGGGGTAATAATATTGATTGTGGCAGGCACTGTGCTAGGCACTTCACAGATGTTATAGTTTATCCTCACAAGGACCTTAACCTCTTAACCGGGGATAAGTACTACTATTCCCCTTTTACAAATGAGAAAACCAAGACTCAGAGAGGTTAAGTAATTATTCCAAGGTCACACAGCCAAGACGTGGCAGGAGCGGGATCCAAACCTAAGTCTGTTTAACACCTAAGCCAGGAGAGGGTTGGACCTCCTTTCCTGAATCAAGGTTCCCATTCCTAAGTAGGAAAACACCATAATTCAGGGAAATAGTTACAGTGAGGTCATTGCCCCAGTCCTTTCCCAATCTGCTCTCATGTGATTCTTTTGGGGTTTTCATAGATGTGAAAACCAAGGTCCAGACATGAGCCAGGGCACCACCTGCAGTACGCTACCTCTCTGTTTCCTCAGTCCCTTCTGCACACTCTGTGCCACCTGGACATGGCTTCTGGGGTTCAGGCCCAGGCCCCAGTTTAGGGGGTGTTTACTCTGCTCCCCCCACCCCCAGCCTCCTATTTGAAGGCCAAGACTACTCAGCTTTGATTCAGGTTGAGTGAGTCACCGAGGGGAAAATGAAGAAGAGAAGGCCTATTCCCTTGTAGATGAAATGAACCCACCCACCTTTTGACTTCTTTTTGTTCTGAAATGATGACAGTGTGCGATGACTCAGAATTATCACACTCAGACAGACTACTTTGCAGTTCTCTTGCAAACGAGGAGGCAATGTGTGAAAAAGTGAGCTGAAAATGGTTGGAGAAGGGAGGGGAGGACGGCCCCCAGCGCATCAGTGCAGAGCGGGGCGAGAATGTGCGAGAATGGGAGGGAACAGCAACGCCTTGGCAGGGAGGAGCGCCGAGGGCCAGCAGAGGTTGAGGCCAAGCCGCAAAACCTGAAGGAGCACCATCGACCCCGAGGCCCACTTGACTGAAAGTCCGGCACATTCACAAGCAGCTGGAGGGAGAGGAGGAAAGACATTTTCAGAAGAGCCATCGCACGCAGGGTGTGGGGATCGAAAACTTTCTGTGTCTAACCCCAGAGAGCCTCTCGGAGCCAAGCGGTCTGGCTAGGAGCAAGTGAGAAAACGGCAGAGGGACCGAAGAGTCTTGGCGCTGATTCGCAACAATGTGTTCCTCTCCGGAGGACCTGGATCTTCTACAGCCTGTCCTTCAGATGCGGGGTAATTGGTCCCTCGCCCGGTGGCTGCAGCTCACAGGCTGGCTCTCGCATTGCCCAGGGCTCTGGGTCTTGGTGGTGGGAAAAGAGGACAGAGCTGGAAGGCTGACGAGCCGGCTCTTGCTCCAGCTTAGCGCTGGGTAGTCTGGAGTAAAACCCCCAACCTCTCTCAGGAAACAGAGGACTGCTACCACCTACCTCACAGGATGGCGGGGAGGAGGATAGGAGGTGATACAGGTGGAACTGCTCTGTAAATAGCAAGATGCTACACAAATGGAAGTGACTAATGCGTTTACAGATATAGGCAAATTAACATATCCTGACGGGACTTGAAGTCAAACTCAGCGCCTGAGGCAATGGGGTATTGTGTTCCATTCCTTAGCATCTGGAAAACATGATGAGATTGAGCATGAATGTAGTGAGAGTGAAAGTTTGCCACAGAGCTTCCTGTCCTTTCCAGGGAATCCCAGGATTCCCACGGTGCTTGCTGGGCTCTGTCGAAAGCTGCTGGGGAGAGCTGACTTCCATTCTGGTTGCTGTGAAACTCCATTTTTAGTTCTGTTCTGTGACCATCTTCATTTGAGACACACTTGCACCATCGGGAAGGTTGAAAAGACTCTTGGCAGAAAAGTAGCTTCTTGTTTCATAGCGTTAGGTTTTGATGTTATCGTTTTTGAATAGAAAAAGTTCACCTGGGAACTCATAAAGGATGATATTTTAGAGCTGAAAGGGACTTAGAAGACCATCTAGTTCAACTCCAAAATTTTTTAGAGGAGGAACTGAGGCCCAGGCAAGGAGCCTCAATTTTCTCTGGATCTCACACTTGAGTCATCCAGCCAGGATTATTCCCAGGGTCTGGCGTCTGACTCCACTCCTATTCCTGTGCTCCTGTCCCTTCTCCAGGGGCAAAGCTCAGATGCCTGTGGGGTCCAGGCAGGTGAGGATGAGGGCATGGGTGGGTAGCAATGTAGGGAGTTGGGGGAGGTTCACTTTCGTTTTCTTTAATTTTATCCTATTTGAGATTTGCTGAGATACTGGAATCTGTAAATTTATGCCTTTCTCCAAATTTGGGAAGTTTTCAGCCATTGTTTTTTCAAACACTTTTTTCTATACAAATCCCTTTCTCCTCTCTGTCAAAGACTCCAATGACATGCATGTTAGACCACTTGGTATTGTCCCATAAATCTCGGCGGCGCTATTCACTATTTTCCAAACATTCTTCTTTCTATTCTTCAGATTGTATAATATCTATTGTTCTACCTTCCAGTCTACTGACTCCTTTCTCTGTCATTTGCATTCTGCTATGGAGCCCATCAGGTGAATTTTTCATTTCAGATATTATATTAACATTTCTCAGTTCTAAAATTTCCATCTGATTCTCATTTTATATCGTTTGGGTTTCTTTACTGAGAACTTCTATCTTTCCATTCATTTCAAGAGTGTTCACCTTTGTGTCATGAAGGATGGTTATAATAGCTGATTTAGAGTCTTTTTTCTAACAGTTCTAACCTTTGTCTTATCTTTTCCCAGTTCTTATCATATTGGGTGGTTTTAGATGAAATCCTAGACATTTTGTGTAAATAGTATTAATATATTGTGAGATTCTGGGCCCTGTTAAAAATCATACAGCATGTTGATTTTGTTTTGTTTTGTTTTAGCAAAAAATCCACCCAGTTAAGTTCAGCTGCAAGTTTTGTCTCACCTTCTGTAGGCAGCGGTTCCAATGTCGGTTCGGTTTGCAAAGCCTTTGTTGTGCTGCTTGGGTGTGTTCCACATGTGTGGCTTGGAGGTGAGCTCAGGACTTGTGTTGGCTCATACAAGGAATCCCTTTCTATTTCCCCTGCAAGGTTTCCCTCACGACCTTCGGCTCCCGGATCCCCTTTCCCTGGTCCCCTGGCTAGCAGGATGGGTCTCTCTCAGAGCTGGAGCCGCTGGTGATGCCACAAAGTTTCATGCTGCCTGGCCTGGCCTCAGGGCAAAGTAGCAAATGGAAAAAAATAAGGACTCCCCCATACTCTTCACATGACAGGGACCCCTTTTCTGGGTTCCTCTATGCAGAGGGACAGCCTTTCTCTTGGGGATTTTAGATGCCCATGCCACTGCCCAGGTTGTGTCCAGCTTGGAGGATCACATCTGGCTTTAGGGATGAGCTGAGAGAGGAAAAAATAAGAAAAAAAGCCTAAGATTTTCCCCATACTCTCTATCTTGTGGGAGCCCCTTTCCGGGTCATCTGGCCAGGAAGATGGGCTGTTTCTTGGGGTTGTTGCTGTTCATGACTTCTGGGCAATTTCACAATTCAGCTTATCCTTGAGTCAAAGCCAGGAGAAAACAAATTCCTGGAAACTCACTCTTGCCATACCAGTCATTCATCAGATTTTGACTTCACTCCCCAATCCAGCTGCTTTTATTTTTTTTGTTACTTTTCAGAGTCCTTAGTTAATTGTTTTTTTTATATTTTGTTCAGAATATTTAGTTGTAATCAGTGAGAGAGATAGAGTAATAATACAATGCATATCCTCATTTGGTTGGAAATGGAAGTCTAGCAACACACCTGGAATCCATCTCTTCTGGTTCGTGTTCCCCTAGGACTTTCACTGACAGAGTCCCACTGATAAGACCTCTTATATTAGAATCCCATATTCCCTGGCCTGTGGGTACCAGGTCCCAGGAGTCTATGGCTCCAAGTTTTCTACCTTATTTGGATAGACACTTAAAATGGATGTTCACTCCACAAAGATGTAGTGGGTGCCCGCCATGTGCTATATCCTGGAGACACAAAAATGATTTGAACACAGCCCCCACCCTCAAAGAGCTCGCAGACTAGTATAATAACAGGTGTTTAAAGTAGAAATTTAGGATCCAAGCTTGAAAGTTTCTTTCCAAAGGCATCTTATGTGGCCCGACCACAACACATTATCAGAGATCATTTCCTGGCCTAAATTTGGGGCTTTGCATTTCCATAAACATCTTTGATCGCCTTTCTTCTCTGAGGGGAACCAACAGAAAAGCTCTTCTACAAGACAGTATGTAAAGTACTGCTTTTAATTTTGTGAACTCTACAAAATGCCTAGATTATTAAGTGTCACAGTCTTCTTGCCTACTAAACATAGCCTTGGAGGACGCAGTCTGGTTTGGTGCTCCAGAACTTGAGAGGGGAGTGAAGACATTGGAGAGTGTCCAGAGTAGCACTTGAAGTGGGAAAAGGATTGAATGTGATATTTTTAAAAAAATTAGAGTGGGGGAAGCTGGGGCCGTCTGCCAAGGAGATAATCCTTCAAAAAGCAGATTAACTGTTTCCCTGTCCTAGTCGCCTCAGACTGCTATCACAGTTACCGTGGACCGGGTAGCTTAACCAATACACATTTATTTCCCACAGTTCTGGAGGCTAGAAGTCCGAGATCAGGCTGCCGGCAGGGTCAGGTTCTGGCGAGGGCCCTATTCTGGGCTACAGAGTGCCAACTTTTTGCCGTGTTCTCACATGGCAGAAAGAGAGCTAACGAGCCCTCTGGGCCTCTCCTAACAGGGGCACTAATCCCATTCGTGAGTGCTCTGCCCCTGTGACCTCCCAAAGGCCAGCCCTAATACCATCACACTGGGGGTTAGATCTCAACATAGGACATTTGAAGGGATACAGACATTCAGTCCGTAACACTTCCCCAGCCCCTGCTTTTTCTCTTGGAAAGCGCTTACCTTCTCTTTCCACGTTGAGGTAATGCCAGAGCGTTGATCTGAGAAAGGGGGTAGGAGGCGGGAGGGAAGACTAGGGGTCCAGCCATTTAGCTGGCATAGTAGGTCCTACGTGTCAGCAAGGGCGCTGCATGCGCCAGTTACCTTACTCTTCTCACGACCACCCAGCAAGCCTGTGTGCAGGGTGCTGCGGTTCCCACCTGGGAGAAGAGGAGACCGAGACTCAGAGGGGATGTGCTTTTCTCAAGGTGTTAACTAGCAAATTGTAGACGAGAATCCAGGTCTCCTGAATGTCGGTTCTGCTGACCTACTGTGCCAGCCTCTAAGGCTGTGGGGTCTGCACGTGTTGCCTTCTCACACCTCCAGAGCCACAGCCGTCTTCTTAGGGACACGTGGGTCATATTGGGGAGGACTCTGGGGGAAAGAGACCGTACCACCAACAATGGGGTCTCAAGAGAGGAAGATGCCCACTGGGAAGCCAGATCCCAGGTTCTCTGGACTGACATCTCCTTGGGGTGTGTTCAGGCAAGTGCTTATCCCCCTTTCTGAAACAAAACAAAACAAAATAAAACAAAAATGCAGGAACCGATCATGACATGAACGAAGAAAAAGTGAGGGAAGGCAGAGATCGGATCGTTTCCCCAAACATTTTCCTCTGACCAGGAGAGTGAGTTGGGGACAGAGCACTGACTGCTTGGTGGAAGATCGGGGCAGTCCCAGGGTGGCAGGATCATTCTTCCTAGTTTCCCCCCAGAGCCCGCAGTGCTCGCTCTGGCTCAGAGGAGGGCTGGGGGCATTGACGTGGGAGGCTTCTCTGCTTCCTGAGTGGTCAATGTGGGGCAGTTTCTCCTCCTCCAGGAGGGTTGGGAGAACCTGCATGTTGCATTCCAGAACAGCCAGGGCTTCTCCTCACCAGTCTCCCACCTGCTCTTCCTGGCTCCTTTCCTCCCACCTCCTCATGCCCTCGTTTTTATTTGACAGCAGGGAGAAAGGAAATGGACCTTGACTGAGCCCTGACTGTGCCATGCACGTTGCATTCATTAGTTTCTAGCAGAAGATCTGGTACACTGTAGGTGCTCAATAGATGCTAGCTCTTACCCTTCGTGTCTCCATCTCCTTCATTTCAATAATCTCCAGGCACAAAGCAGAGGGTGATCACTCAGCTTCATAGCTGCTGCAGAGAGGAGGCGAGAACAGTGTCGGGATGGTGGGTGGGGGGGCACATTAACTAGCATTAGGGCTGGCCACACACATTTCTCAGGCTGCTCCCCTTTTGAGGCACTGTCTCCATGAGGAGGAAACTGAGGCAACCCAGACATTGGCAGCTTAGCTGGGGACCAAATAAGAAGACATGTGGAAGCCTACGGAAACCCAGGACTCAGCAGTGAAGTCTGGCCCCAATTTGCATCCAAAAGGCATCTTTAAAGGGTGGCTCCTACGTGCCTGGGAGCAGCTTTTTTACACCTTGCAAAGCTGTATGCCAGGTGTGACTGATTTTTAAATCTCTGACATTCTCATTAGTCATGAGCTAATTTTGTGAGACTGTCAGAGTAAGCCCACTGCAATTATATTCCTCTGCAAAGAGAAAAGAAGGTTGCCTGGGACCACTTGTCCCCCACCCAATAAGCAGGGTCCCAGCCAAAACCTTTGAAACCTTGAGACATCATTAGATTCCCTATAGTGGCACCACATCCATTTGATTTTTCAGTATATTATATTGTAAATGCCTCTTTCTCCTCTCCTTTCCACTGCCACTGCCCTGGCTGGGTCCTCATCCCTTTGCCATAAACTCTCACCGGGCTCTCTGCCACTGACCCAAACCAAACACTGCTGATCATGAATCTTCCTCAAATATTTGCTGTTGCTGGATCCAAAAGCCTTCAGCAGCTTTCCACTGCATGCTGGAAAGGTCTAGACCTGGCAATCAAAACTTCCACCATCCGTTGTTTTTCCAAAGATTTCCCTGAGATGAATCCAACCTTTGACCCAACTGGTTTGCTTATTATTGCTACACAAATATGCCTAGACCCTTCCCACCTTCTCGACTTAACCTGCCCCTTTGCAGCCCTCTCCTCGTTCCTCACCGCTGATGGACTATAGCCCTTCTTTCCAAGATGGGCTTAGGTCTGATCAGCTGGGCTCTAGGCAATTTCCCTCCTCCTTGGCAATGACACCTTTGATGGTCTGGACTCCTCGTGCCAAATACAATCATCCTGTATTGTTAATTGTCTTTATATGTCCCTAATTTGCTTCCATGTGTAGACATGACAGCAGCACCGTGCCATATTTTTCTCACACAATAGGTGCTTAATATTCTATTGCACAATCACTAGAGCTTTGCAATTTCCTAAAAATAATTTTGTCATTAAAAATGTCTTATTATTTCCAGAGAGGAATTTAGGGCTGTTGGAGTGATGGAAGAAAACGAGACAGAGGGTTTTCTTTTTAAAGCCATTTGTGTTTCCTATGCATATTATATAACCTCTAATTATTTCTAACATTAAAGAAATAGTCCCTCTGAACTCTTTTAACTGATTCAGACATTGAAATGATTCACCAGTTCAAAGAAAAAAAACTGCTGCGACTCTTCCAAAACTATAAAAAAGAAAGAAAGAAAGAAAACCCAAATATTGGCTCTTTTGGAGGAAAAATAAACCGGCTGTTCTTTTTTTTTTTCTCTCTCAATATTCTGAGAAAACTGAGAATGTACCACAAAATGGGAGAGCTTATTTTTGTGCCTTTGGGAGCAAGTAGTAAGATGAAAGCAAGTTCTAGGAAACAATGAAATTCTGAAATTCAAAGTTTCATGGGGCAGAAGTGAAGCATTTGCCTCTGACCGGAACGCACTGTTGAAGGCTCCCTGGTGTGTCCACTTCACCTCCGTCTGGATGCCATTCTCTCCGCCAACCTCTTGCTGGTCAGGAGATATTATGGAACTACAGCTGGCACCACTCACCTCAGCATTCCTCTCCCAAGGAAAGACTGTGGGTTTAGACTCAAGCACTCTCCCCCATGGAGGACAACAGGGTTTCTTGATTGCCTTTATATTAGGTTGGTGCAAAAGTAATCGCAGTTTCGGATCGTGAATTTTAAATCATTATGACTAGGCTCGAACACATCTTTATGAATCAAAACAGGAACCATTATAATCAACACATTTTTGCCAACGAGAAATAAGTTTGTTTATTCCCGTAGAGTAAAAATCCATGCTTTGGGATTCGATGAACTCTTGGAAAGCATTTTCTGCATCCTGCTGATTGTGGAAGCGTTTTCCCTGCAGAAAGCTGTTGAGAGGCTTGAAGAAGTGGTGGTTGATTTCGAGAGGTCAGGTGAATATGGCGGATGAGGCAACACTTCATAGCCCAATTCCTTCAACTTTTGAAGCGTTGGTTGTGCCATGTGCGGTCCGGCGTTGTCATGGAGAAGAATTGGGCCCTTTCTGTTGACCAATGCAGGCTGTGGGCATTGCAGTTTTCGGTGCATCTCATCGATTTGCTGAGCATACTTCTCAGATGTAACAGTTTCGCCGGGATTCAGAAAGCTGTAGTGGATCAGACCGGCAGCAGACCACAAACAGTGACCATGACCTTTTTTTGGTGCAAATTTGACTTTGGAAAGTGCTTTGGAGCTTCTTCTCGGTCCAGCCACTGAGCTGGTCATTGCTGGTTGTCGTTACCCGTCACAATCTGATTGAGAAATGGTTCGTTGTTGTTGCGTATGATAAGAGAAGGCAACACGTCGAATGACGATTTTTTTGATTTTGGGTCAGCTCACGAGGCACCCACTTACTGAGCTTTTTCACTTTTCCGATTTGCTTCAAATGCTGAACAACCGTAGAATGGTTGATGTTGAGTTCTTCGGCAACTTCTCGTGTAGTTGTAAGAAGATCAGCTTCGATGATTGCTGTCAATTTGTTGTTGTCAATTTCCGATGGCCGGCCACTGCGCTCCTCATCTTCAAGACTCTCATCTCCTTTGCACAACTTCTTGAACCACCACTGCACTGTATGTTCATTAGCAGTTCATGGGCCACATGCATTGTTGATGTTGTAAATTGTCTCTGCTGTTTTATGATCCATTCTGAACTCAAATAAGAAAATCACTTGAATTTGCGATTGACTCAGCCAGCGAGATGCTTTCTTGCTTCCCTGCTTCTTACAGGGCTCTAGATCTTATATTCGCCGCTGTCTTCAACATTTACCCTTGCTGGGTGCCTGTAATCTCAGCACTTTGGGAGGCTAAAGTGGTAGGATAGCTTGAGGCCAGGAGTTCAAGGCTGCAGTGAGCTATGATGATCCCACTTCTGTCCAACCTGGGCAACAGAACAAGATCTTGTTTCTTAAAAAAAAAAAAAGAAAAGAAAAAAATTTACTGTCTTCTTTACCCACTGTATTCTTTTTCTGTTGCTATGTAATTAATTACCACAAACTTGGTAGCTTAAAACAACATGAATTTATTATCTTACATGGACCAGGAATCCAGGCCTGGGTCAGCTGTCTCCTCTGCTCAGCATCTCACCAGGCTGAAATCAAGGTGTCGGCTGGGGTTGCAATCTCCTCTGAGGCTTGGAGTTCTCTTTCAAGCTCACTGCTTATTGACGGAGTTCAGTTCCAGCTCCTAGAGGCTACCTGCCATACCCTGTCATGTGGTCTTCTCCATGATATGGCAGGTTGCTTCTTCAAGGACATCTCTGGAGATGCTCCAAAACACTCTGACTTCTGGGAAGGCCTGGGGCCTTTGAAAGGTCAGGCTCATCCAGGAAAATCTCCCTTTTAATTAACTCAAAGTCAATTTATTAGGGACCTCAATTATATCTACAAAATCCTTTTCACCATGTAAGGTAAGTGACACAATTGCAGGAGTGAAATCATACTCGTAAGTCCTGCCCACACACAGGTGTGTGCACCTGGGGCAGGAATCTTGGGTTCATCTTAGATTTCTGCCTACTGCATCTAGTCCCCTCATGTCCTAGGTCAATGGGCTCAGGCTTCTGTTCAATGTTTTTGCAGAATAGATCCCAGATAATCCCCTTCATCATTCCTGAGCCTTTCTCTCGACGTGGTTCCCTGGCTTTCTTCTATGGCTCTTCCTACCCTGCTAGTTGACCTGATAAATCAGTGCAAGTGTTCTCTCCTTTGCACCCCTATTCCCTTGCTTGTTTCCTCACCACCCTGTCCCCAAAGCAGAATTAGGAGCTCTCTGTGCTCCCTCACACTCCGTGTGTGGCTCTGTGCCAGCAACCATCTGCTAACTGTGACACAGATGTGGGTCCTCTCCTCTTAGCTCAGAAGGCTCTTCAGGGGAGGGCTTCTTCCACACCAACTTCTGTCATCTCAGAGCCGAAGCACCATGCAGGGCACGTGCCAGGTGCTCAGGAAGGGTTGGATCAATGATTGGAAGTTCTGGCAGCAGGTCCATGGAGACCGTGGGGAGCACAGGGAGTTGTCAGCCGGCCCAGAGCATGGAGGTGTGCAGACGAACAGTGGAAGTGTGTGAGCTGCACTTTGTGCTTCAAAGGTCAAGTTCATATGGTTGGTATTTGGTTCTGAGACAATCATGACCTTACGACTTCTTTCTCCATTCTTCCCTGCTAGCTGAGTCTCTATTAGGCATATGACACAGGCCACACCCTCCCAATTCTATTCCCAGGCATCATCCAAAATCACATTTTCCTGCAATGCATTGAAGAGTTGATGCTCATCAGTGACGCCTTACATGGAAAGTTAAGAGATGTGGCCATTTGGGGGATAGTAAATGATCTATTTTGAACACAATCCTAAAGCTCACCTTGTAGAGTTTCTTGTCATGCATATTTTTAAAAGTAAAAAGAAATCTTGAATATTATGTTGAGGATTTTCTCTGGAAAGAGACGTGGAGGCATTGTCAAGTCACTGGGAGTTTTGTGGCTTAGGAGTATTCTCTTAGAAGACTTTCTAAGAGTAATAACTCCAATAATCTGCAATCTACTTCTCTTTCTTTGAAACAAACAAAATTAACTATAGAAGTAATATTCGGAAAATGCAGAAATTGTAAAGGAAATAAACATTCCCTATCATCTCACTACCCACTGAAAACCATTGTTAACATGGCCTGAGAGTGGGCTTGAGTTGGGACAAAAAATAGAGAGTTTTACTTCTGGAAAGTCTTGCTGGTTCCCTTCTAGACTTTACAGCAAATGTTAGCTCAGTGACACTGGGGGGACAAGAAGCACAAGTCTATTTTTTTTTTTTTAAACATGAAATCTCATTTATTTTTGTCTGAAGCACAAAGGAGCTCACTTAGCACAATATAACAATAAGCAAATCATACAAATATTGAGAAAAATGTCCCCACGAATACATACACATATATTCTTAAGAGCAGCAATCTGGAGTTTAACAACAATGTAAGATACTTTTCTGTAAAGAATGCTTTCTGACAGGCCTTTGAGTAGGAAACGGACAAGTAATTCACTGTCACATATCAGATGAGCTAAGAATAATCTCTGTCCTCTGAGTCACTTGAACCCTGTGGACTGTGATAGTGATCTTGAAATTTATATTTAATTTCATCATTGGCCTGGTTGGCATTTGCATTTCACCAAATTTGGACCAGATCCACAAACTAACCCCTCAACTCTCGATCTCACACACTCAGGGCTGTCGGGGGGAAGGGAGGTGAGGCCACACATGAAAACCTGCACAGGGACCCATGTCAGGGTTTTCTAACAGTGTCTTTTCATGTGTGCATGTCTCTCCATACTTTTCCTTTAGTGACATTACAAAGTGTGAGGTCCGCAGTCATACCTAAAGTGGCTAGTAAGTTTGAAATTGTAAATATCTTCTTTGTAAGAAGATGTAAAGATGTAAAGATGTAAAGATGACTTTATTTGGCAAGATTTACTGCCTGGCTGGCAGCTAAAGGGAGAAGAATGAGGAGAAAGCAATGGTTTCCACAATCCTCCAGAGACGAGGGGTGCCACTTGTGTGAACCCAGCACCGGGGAGAGGGGCCAAGTGGGAACTTCAACTCAACATTTATTGAGCCCTCACTATATCTCCCAACCCAGAAAAATAATACAAATGCTAGTTTTTGAAATCACTAAATAAATGCAATGGCAATATTACTTTTTTTTTTTTTTTTTCTGAGACAGAGTCTCACTTTGTTGCCTGGGCTAGAGTGAGTGCCATGGTGTCAGCCTAGCTCAGGCAACCTCAAACTCCTGGGCTCAAGCAATCCTTCTGCCTCAGCCTCCCGAGTAGCTGGGACTACAGGCATGCACCACCATGCCCGGCTAATTTTTTTTTATATATATACTTTTAGCTGTCCAGCTAATTTCTTTCTATTTTTTTTAGTAGAGACGGAGTCTCGCTCTTGCTCAGGCTGGTCTCGAACTCTTGAGCTCAAACGATTCGCCCCCCTCAGCCTCCCAGAGTGCTAGGATTACAGGCGTGAGCCACCACGCCTGGCCGGCAATATTACTTTTAAACAAAGTTGCCCTTAGAGCATAGTTAAAGTTTCTAATGACCTCCTCCTCCCCCGTTCTATATTTTTCTCCCCGGCCTTATCTTTCCTGACTTTTTACTGCAGCTGGTGAGCCTGGAAGAGCTGAAACCTCTATTGCCACTACCATCATCCTTTGAATACCCCGCTGCATCCTGCACCTTGCCTTTTCCTTTGCATGTGCTGCTCTGGATGATCTATTCACTCCCTGTGGCCACAGGTCCCACCTCTCACCCTCAGCCTGGATCTTCAGACTCCTGGAAGACATTTCCTCTGATGACCCACCAACACATGCAATTGCAGCCCAAAGTTCAATGTTCTATTAAGTGTCCCTTCAACTGGGCTCCTGTCTCCCCTCCCATTGCCTCCTGCGTGTTGTTCTTCTAGAAGGCCCGTCTCTTCAGTCATTAGCCACCCCTGTGCACATATGACCTGCTGGTTTTCACTTTGCCTTTGCTCTCAGGCTGTTTCTACCACCAGGGAGGCAGATGCCTCAAAACCCAGATGGACACTGCCTTGCAGAAACTTTGCCTAACAAAACCCACCTACGTCTCCTACTTGGCATCTCCAAGTACTCGTGAGTTTAGGATGAACTATGTATGTTTTCACCTGTTTATGTTGTTTATGTCCTTGACTTTATAGTCATGACAATAAGAATAATTATTATTTACTTAAGGGCTACCATGTCTTAGGATATATATCTTTTTAGAAAGGGCCTAGGCAGAAGAAGAAAAGCCATTCAGAGTACTAAGCATCTATGAAGGGGTGTCAAGGACCAGCTCTCTCTCCCTCCAAGTGCTTCTTACCCAGCCTATTCTGCCTAAATCCTCTAATAGGAGCACATGTTGTTTCAACACTCGCCCCACCCCCATCGCCACCATCCAGTGCAAAGACTCCAGGGAACTGCAACATTCTAAGCTGTTAACAGCTGAAGCCTTCCCAGAGGACTCTGTTCCCCAGTGACAGTTGGCTGAAGACAGTGTAAGAGAGAGGTCCTTTGGAAAGGGCTTTGGAGTGAGAAGGAGAGGGAAGGGAAATGATCAGCCGTAGGAAGAGGCGGACTCGCCACCTGAGTGCCTCCCAGCCTATGGGCAGAGTTAGAGCCTCACTCCTCCCAGCCATTCTGTGTGCCTCCGAGAGGGGCTTGGGGGGGCTCAGCCCCAGGGGATCCAGAGATGAATCAGACATGAATCCTGCCCTTGAGGAGCTTACTGTCTAGTGGTAAAAAGTGCCAAGTATATAGCAAAGGCAATTCTAATTTAGTCATGGACTTCAGAAGAGAGAAAGATGCAGGCTGGACGTCAAAGAAGGCCTGTAAGACGAGGTCACATTTGAGCTGGACCTCGAGAGATGACAGGGAACTTTCCAGAGGCAGAGATATTCGAAACGGTGGTAGTTATGACATCAGACACCTTCAGTCCGAGGCTGTAATCTGTGAGGGGGGATAGCTGGAGAAAGTAAGAGGCTAAGGAGACGCCAGCACCTTCTCTAGGGAGAGGACACCACAGATAACACTTTGCATTAGCATGTTGCCCGGTGTTGCCCTGATGAAAATAAGCTGCTGTTTATGGAAAGCAAGGTCTAAAAGTTGAGAACTCAGACTTAGATTTGACAAGTGCCCCGTGACCAACCCTCAGCGCCACTCTACTATGAGACCGTGATTCACAGGTGCAGCCAAGGACACACCTGAGGGCCTAGGCAAGGTCCCTCAGTCAGTGAACTCGCTCAAAGTGAATAATACTCCTGCATGGGTTCAGGACTGTTCAGTTAAATTTGCTATAGTTTCAGGTCATGTCTTCCAGAGGAACCAGTATGGTCACATATCTTGAACAGTATGTGGGCAGGTAGAGGTGAAAAAGAGGACTGGAGGTGACATTGAGTGGGGAAGAGATGGCAATAAGTCACTTGATAAGAATAAAAAAGAAATGGTCAAAAAGGGGTCACTGGGTGATAAAACGGGAAACTTTTATGCAGTTCTTTGCCTCTTTTACAATGTGAGAAATGTAGTTCTAGCATTTTGTGGAGATTATAGATGGGATCTTATGAAATTTTTTCTCTAGTAGGGAAATCATTACCGAAATCTTAACTCTTTTGATAACATGTGTGCCACTTTCAAGAAGAATATTTGTTGAATTTTTGGTGGCATCACACCCTTTGGACCTTTGTTTTTGAGTCCCAGCATAACCAGTATTTTCCCCAGGGTTCTAGTCATTCCCAATGGGCTGAATTTGGGCTGCAATAAAAATACATTTCCAAAGAAAAAGCAACCAAATGATACTTTACGGAAAAGAAGCTGACAGATAAATCAGGTCTAGTCAGTCAAAGGAGGAAGAGGGAAAGACTTGGGCCAGAGAGAGCAGTAGCACGTCTTGGGTGGCAGATAAAGAAGGGTAGGAGGCATGGGGGGTCAGCCAGACAGGGGTCAGTGTGCAGGGCTGCAGCCCCCAACCCCTAAGAAGAAGGAGGGAAAGGGCTTTCATTCTCTGCTTGACCTTTTATACAACTGGCTTGGCAGAAGGCACCTTGGCCTTGGAGGTGTAGCCCCTGCATCCAAAATGAGGTGAAGCCTGCCTCTGGTCAAGTCAGGACCAGAAAGGCTCAATTAACCTAATTTGGAAAGGAAGCTTTGTGCCATCTCAATTTTATGCTCAGTGTCAGCCCTTGTGGGGCAAGAGCAAGCATAGAAGGGTACAAATAATCTCAGGGTATCAGAGAGAGGAAGAAAGTTACAAGGGACAACGTGGCCAGGTCCAGTGTGAGAAACTGCTATCTAGGGATTTCGATTCAGTCTTTCCAGCTTCTGTCTGCCGCCAGTAGGTAGCCTCAAAAGTCTGGCTTTCCTACGCCCATTCCAAGAACAAGCAAAATACCTCTTTAACATTCAAGTGGCGGTTTCCTTTGGATCTGATTTCTCTTCTGACAGCTTCTCCACCACCCTGAACTGGCTGCATTGTCTTCCCTGGGGAGGTAGTTTCCTTTCTTAGCTTCCTGTTCACTTCTCTTCGCCTCTTTCTCCTTCCTGCAGTTTCTCCGATCACACTTTGCCAGCCTTGAATCATATTGGTGTCCAGTTCAGTTTGTGCCCTACTCTCGTCTTCTGTCTCGGGGGGTGATGATTTTCTCAGGGGAATGTACTTGTTACCATATATTTTTAAACAAAAAAATGGACACAAATAGGGGTCCACAAGCATTTGCTAGAATAAGAAAGGCACAGAAGAAGGATGTAATTTGGGGGGAAGGCTGTCTCTTATGGGAGGGAAAGGCAGCGGGTGCTGGTTCCCAGTAGAGGGCCAGAGGGGGAGCTGGGGGGTTGGAGGGTATTGCTCAGACTCTGCAGGCTTCTGGCACAGGAGTCCCAGAGCTCCAGACCTGGCAGGGGTGGTCGGTGCAGGCCTTTGGGGTCTTCTTCCTGAAAAGCTTTGCCTTCCTTGACAGTTGACTGGGGAGCAAGTGTGAGTTTCACTCAGTGCTCCCACAAGTGACTGCAACCTCTTTCAGTCACACCTGGCTCTCTGCCCCAGAGATGATCTCCTATGAGAACAGTTGAATGACTTCTCAGGAGTCTGAACCCTCAGTGAGAAGCTAATAGGCTGCTTGCAGCCCTCTTGTTAGTTGTGGTTTCGGTTATAGGCATTGAACACTCAGTAACTTATGCAGGAAAATGTTGGAAGACTCCAAAGAAGCCTAGACAGGAAGTTGAGTTGAGATCATGGAGTTGCCTTCTTCTTTAAGGACTGCTTAGGAGTCACTTCTCACTCAAAGCCCTTTTTTATGGATTTCTGTAATAAAATAGAGAGTTTTGCTCAAACTGGGCTCAGTACTTCCTGGTAGCTCAGGACTCTGGGTGGGCTGGCAACGCACTGGAGAAGCACATTTGTGGTGGTTTGGTCCTGCCCCATCGGCTGCTGTCCCTCCTCCCTGCTGCTCAGATGGGCTCTGCTTTCTGTTGCCTTGACGTGGATGTAACTGCGTCAGTGAAAGTGCTCCCATCCCCATTCCTGCCCTGTGAAATCCTCCCTTTCCTCTGAGCTCAGTCCAAATGGCACCTTCTCCTTAGTGTCCTTCTTCCATAAGTGTCCCATGGGAGGTCAATGTTCCCTCCTCTGGTCTCAACAACCATTTGGTTGGGCATTCCCTAAACTCTAAAAGTGAGACAGCATGTTTGCGAAGGACTGGGCTCTGAACTAGAAGTGAATGGGAAATTGCTAAGCATTGAGGTTATGATAAGCCAGAAAGGTGGCACTTGTTTCCTCAGCCATTACACTCCTGCAAAGGAACTTCTCATTGAGATTGCTCTCCGTGTGGCAAAGTGCACAAAAGGGCTCCTCATGGCCTTTTCTTTGCCGAGGCACAGTCGGGTCTGCGGATGTAGAATGTGAGCAGCTGCAGCAAAGCAGCCCTGAGCACATGGCCCATCTTTTCCATTCTCCAGCTGACCTGGCCAAAGGCGACTTTGGGAACAGCTGTGTTCTAAGGGCCACTAGAGCTGTGGAGGCAGGAGTAGGGGAGGAAAGATAAATGTCAAAATTCTTGGATGATCCTGGGTAGCTACTGGCCAAACGGGGGATGAGAATGGGTGACAGAGCCTTTCACCTTTGGGGGCAGCAGCATGCCTGGCTGCGGGGCAAGAAGGCCAACACATCTGTCAGCTGGGCGGCAGCTCCTGTGAATGAATCGCCTTTGTCTTGTTGGGGGCAGGGACGCGTGTGTGTTTATTTGCTCAACAGAAAACCATGTAAACCAGGAACCAGTAGGAAGCCCTAGTGGCGACAAGAAGCCCGGTTGTCCTTCAGACAGAAGGCACCATTAACAATGGCATCTTCAGGAGGACACAGGCCCTCAGAAGGAAGGGTCCTGGATCTTGGCAGAAGGCGCCTTGCCTCTCTATGAAGCCCTCTGAGCCAGAGGCTTGAGGAAGCCAGAAATGCCCTTCTGGCTCCAGCAATCCCACACGGAACTGGCAGATGGGGGGCCCTGGCCCAGCCACCTCCTCTTCCGACTTCCTACTAGCCACGTGGGCAAGCTCATGTTAGCCATCAGCTCAGGCCTCATTTTCTCATTTGAGGAAAGGCGGTGATCCCATTATCCCAGGGGTGGGGATTCTTTGCCCCAGACCCAGCTACCACAGCCCTGCTGGCTCCCTCTGGACCATAGCTATAATGGGAGGATGATCATTACCAGTTGAGCAATTTTTAAGTCAATAAATTACCAAACGCCAAGAGTTTCAGGGAAAGCAGGAATTCAGAGCTTCAGAAGCAAATGCTGCACGTGATTGATAGTCATGGAGGGGAATGTTCTGGGCCATTGTTCAATAAAGGAATCCCTTGAATGTAATCCTAGAAATGGCAGAGCTGGAAGAGTCCTTAGAAGCCATCTATTCCATTTTTGCCCTCCCTAGGCAATTGCTTCCTTTCTACAGATGAGAAAGTATGTGGTGATTTAGGGACAGGACACTTAGTGTTCAGAGCTGAGCCAGAGCTAGCAGCCAAGCCATCCTGATTCCTATTGGAATGTCCTTTCCACCAAGATCAGTAGAATATGTTTCTGGATTTCTTTGTTAGTTTCAGTGAGCTTTTAAAACAGAGGCTCATGACATAATCTCGAACTAAATGCCTTATCGTAAGGGTGTACCATAAAGTGGTTGTATTATTACTTGTCATCATCACCCAAGGGTATCAATGGTGATGAGATGTTAACATAACACATCTAACTCATCAATATAACGGTTAAAACTATTTCTTATACTTTATTTTTTATAGAATGGGCTCCATAAAAATTATTCTACAAACTCTGAACAAGGTAATCAAACAAGCCAAAAACACAGAGTAACTTAAATGATATTCGGGTGTTAAATCTCAGTTTATAGGCAATGGAGAGATAACTTTGTAATATTAGCTGGGGGCACATCCCAGGTCAGTAAGGAAAGACCATCTGGTTCTTACACTACCCCAAACAGTAGTGGCATCCCAGCTGGTGAGTCCTCCCTGGCTCTCAATGCAGTGCTCCCCTCCGGCCCCTGCTTTGCTCTCTAGAGTTGATTCCATACCTAAGGGCAGGGATCTGGATTTGGAAGGTCCTCTCTCCACCTCTAACTCATGCTTCAAAGCCAGGCTCAAACGTCTTCCCTGTGGAGCTTTCCTGGGCCCTCCCCCATTCCTCAAAGTGGCCCAAATCCTCCCGTATTCTAATGCCCCCTATCCATAATGTCCCTATAGTCACATTGTAAGGCCACTATGCTAGGCCCCCACCAGCCCTAAAGGAGTTTTTGTCATTCCGATCTTTCTCAAAGAATACTATGAGAATTTTAGTGCCAGTATGAGAGAATCAGGGCTCACACTAGGTAGAGTTCACTAGAGACAAGATGCCACTGCTGGGGGTAGTAGCTATTGAACAGGGAGAGAGGGGAGGAGAGGGGGTGCAGGAAAGCCTTGTGGAAATCATGGAGGCCCAGGTAGACTGTGAGAGCCTGGGCCTTCGAACTGACCCCTGGGTCGTTGGAAGAGAAGCCCCTCTTGGAGGGGACGGAGAGACTGCAGCAGCAGCTCTGAGTCACACACTCGGGAAGCCATTGAATATTTGAGGCAAACAGCCATTATTACAAAGGGAAAAAGTCACTTTACTCCATCCTAGGCTAGCTAGGCCCGGCACGCTGGGCCAAGGCTGCTGTAGTCTGGCGTGGGCCTGTCTTTTGAGGAAGAGGAGGCTGGTGCAGCCCTGAGCTGGGGGCGTGTGGAGAACGGGAGAGAGCTGGCCGGGGTGCTTGGAGACTGGGCCTCTCTCTCTCTCGGCTCTGCCACCAGTTGGTTGCGGTAAATCTGCTCCCTCATCTAGAATAATCTAGACAAGATGAATCCTCAAGTTCCTTCCACGTCTAAAGGTCTGGGACCCCAGGGCTGCGTGAGCCCAGTTCCTACCTCAGACATGTTCATTGGTGTCTCTGGAGAGAGATGTAAGCAAAAGTTGTCACTTTTGGCCCTTTTGGAAATAGTTGAGTCAAAAAGTCTTGACTTCCTGCTCACCTTTAAGCTGGGCCTCATGGAAAACAATTCATAATCCAACGGATACCCTGGCATGCGTTATAAATCCTAACCAGGGAGAGCAAACCAGAAACGTCTCTCCTTGGATGTTCAAAAATACTTCGTTTTTAAAAAATTGTCTTTTAAAACTGTATTTTGGAGGTGTGTGAACATCAGTTTCAGAACAACGTCTCCCCAGTCATTTATTTTACAAACAGGAGCACGAAAAATAAATGGTGATGGTGGAGGGGGGGGCACCCACTAGGAACATCATTTTTTAATTTTGCTAAGTAAAGACACTGAGGGAAAAACTCTGATCTACCATCATTGTTTCACGTTCGGCAAAGAAATATTTTAATACCGAAAAAAGTGAGGAGAATATTGTCTCAGCATAAAGGAAACCGTCCTTTAAACTAAATTTAGCTTCTCTGAAAAAAAGTACCTTGTTGTCTTTATTTTAGTGCATGGACTGGCACTGGGGGTCACCAGTTTAGAGGTGATGGTGTCATCTGATGTAGGTCTATGGATCTATACTACTGCGCATTTGTTCTTTTTAAAGTCGAGCCCGCACTGCAAAGGAGTGATCTTGAAAGGTCCCCATCCCTGTCACACCGCTCCCCAGCCCGCTCGCCCTGTGTCATCTTGACTTGGGAGAGGGATACTCACGACAGCATGTGAAATCTCCATCTGTCCTTTTCTATTTCCCTCCAGTCTCCGGGGAAGAATTCTTTTCCTCTGCTCCTCAGATTCTTTCTCTCAAGGCCTCTTCTACCAGGACCCCCGCCCAGGGCGGGTGCAGCTAAAATCAGGCTCCAGTGTCTGCCCCTCCCCCAGCCCCAGTTGGACCCAGATGCCTCTCCCAGCTGCTGCCCCCTCCTGCTTTCTCACGGCTGGCTCTGGAAATGCATGGTCTTTGTCCCAGGCCTCAGCCCCTCTTTTCTCCCACCATCTAGCTTCTAGCCGCACCTCTCCGGAAACTACTGGCAGCTTTTCTGAAATCCAGGAGTCTTTCCTTGGTCGTCCTCCTCCTCGACCTGGCTGTGGTCTTTGAAATGGTCGCACCTCCTTCAAGACATTCTCTTGCCGACTTTCTGTGGTCTGGCCGCGTTTGACTGCATCACTCTCTCTTTTCTCACTCTTCTCTCCACTCCCCAACCCCCGTGCTGCCGGAGCTTTCCAACTGCAGTGTTTGGCTATCTTGCTCAAAGCCAACCAGAACCGGACCAGAGGGACCAGGCTCGATTTTGCAGGTCACTTTACCTTCCCATGAGACGGGAGGATGTTGAGACTGGGCCTCAGTGATGTCGAGCGGGATGGAGGAGGCATCTGTCTTTCTGAGTTTTGGACTTGGTTTTTCCATTTTTACTCTACGATCTCTTACCTGACTCTAGCTTTCTAAACCCAATGGCAATGCTTCCCGAGAGCCTCCTCAGTGTCAAGTACCCTGTGGCATGCTTTTGAGGACTGGGATGCTAATGAGGCACAGTCCCTGCTTTCAGAGGGCTCACAAGCCCACGGGGAGAATAGGTGTTCTGGTAACAGTGGGACAAGGCAATTTGGCAGGAACCCCAGAAGACAGGGACACTAGGGAGGGGGCAGTATAGTGGAAGATCCTGGGGAAACTGAGACGAGAGTCGAGGCTGGTTTGGGCTCCTGTGTAATGCTCTGGCTAACATTTCACTTGTCCTTCTCAATCACCCTGGCACTAGCAACAAAGAATAATGTGTGATCCTTCTTGGAGTAAAAAGCATTCAGCAAGCGCTTCACAAAAAAAAAAAAAAAAAAAAAAAAAAAAAAAAAATTCTATTGTAAAATTTATGTCCTATCTCAAAACTAATTAAAAAAAAAAAAAGAACGTTGTTAATTCAGTCCAAGCCCACTCAGCTGCTGAAGAATTTTGAGTATTCAGCTAGAGATCTTTGTAATGAACAAGTAGCTCAATTATTCTAGTTTCATTATACAATGTAGCAGACATTCTTTGGCATCAAGGAATTAAAGCACATTTTCTCTGGCAAATGGCAACAAGACTTGATTTGAAGACATATCCTACACAAGTGGTTCTTGACTAAATGTAGTTCCATTTAAAAATAAGAGTTTTCACTTGATTTAACCTCTTGTAGGCTGGTCTCAGCTGGCTCATTCAAGGGGGTTTTTTAGCTCAGACTTGCTAATATTGTGTTTAAAATGTGTGCAAATTGTGCAGTTGATAATAGTTCTCATCAGGCGTTGAACTCTTAAGGCTTGTTCCTATAACTCAGCATGTGATCTCAGCCCCTTTCCTCTATTTTACCCCCAGAGAATGAGCTTTTCCGCCCAGGACTGACACGGCCATTGGAGCACTCAATCTGAGCTCTTCCAGGCATGCCCCTTGGTGCCAAACAGAATACCAGAGCAGCTGGTGTTTGGGGACCAGGCTAGTGTCCACTAAAAGGCCCCAGTCAAAGAAAATGGCTTCTCTTGAGGAGAAAGCAACTTTCCACCCACCAAGAAGGCCCCCACCTTCTTTCCCAACACAAAAGTGTAGGCAGGGCCCCTACTAGCCTGAGCTCCTTTGTGCCATTTAGAAAAAGGTGTCCCATCTGGGTGGACACAAAGCTTGGTAAGAAAGCAGGGGCAGGATTTCAGCCCCCTTGGCCCAGGTATGAGTGAAGGGGACCTTCCCTTCTTAACCCTGTTCTCCCCAGACAGCCCTCTCCCCAATTTGAAGGCTGAAGATCTTTGAAAGGCATTTGCCAAGAGCAACAAACTAAATCCGTGAAAGTTAGGTATGATTTGCCAGTTTATGAAAGTGCTCAAAGCTTTGCACAGATTTTGGATCTACAAGGCACTTTGCCATCACGTTCCGAGTTGTTCCCACTGCAGCGCAGAGTGTGCTGAGAATAAATTACCTTGTAGGCCAGTGGTGGTAGCAAGAGTTGGGGTTGAAAGCGAAGCATCATAAAACTGTTGGCACTAAAGTAGGGTCTATTCAGGCCCAACAAATAATCTGGCTGGGGATTTCTCTCTTTGAGAGCTGAGGGACTAAGCCTGTCCCATTCAGTTGTTCTGGGGTCCAAAGAAGAGTTTCCCTGGCCCTCATCACCTCTCCCTGTTCTCTCCTCTTTCCTTCACTGCCAAATTTCTTGAAAGAAGAAGAGTCCTCACTTGTTGTCTCATTATCACCTCTGCCCACTGCCTGGTTGACTTTGATTGATGAGAGGTCACAGTGTGTTTGTAACTGCTGAAGCCGAGGGCCTTTTCTTGTTTCCCCAACTTGCTTGTCAGTGTAAAGTGTTCTGAGCTCATGGCTTCTCCTTCCTTTTTTTTACACCGCCCTCCTTGGACTCCTGGTTTTTCTTCTACTCTCATGGCTCTTTTCTGCACCTTCGTTAGTTCTTAAGACTAGGGTACCTCTCGTGGTTCCAGCCCAAGATTGTTTCCCTGCTCTCTGTCTTCTTTCTGTGTTGGAGATTTGACCCACTCCCAGGGTTTCCATGAAAGCGGCTCCCCGCTGACTCCGTCTTTGCCTTGCCGTTCTGATCCATTTCCAGTCCCCCTTGCCCACGCTTCTACCTGCTGCCTATCCTGCCAGCCACTCGACTCGTTCAAGGCTTCCATCTTCCCCCTCTATTTTCCTCCTCCTCCGGCCTCTCTAGGGAAACACTCCAAGACTTTGGGGTTGCACACCTACGGTTGAAATTGTGGTTCTACAATTTTCTGTGTAGCCTTTGAAGCAAGATCCTTTTTTCTCACGTTCCGTGAACGCTGCTACCAATGCCCATTATGTATGCAAAAAGCACTTGTTAAATGCTGGTCCCCTTCCCCATTTCTTACTAGCATGAACACATCCCCTCTATAGCGGGCTTGGAATCATCTAGTTGTTTAATGTAATAATGTACATTCCCTTCTCCCTACACCTCCCCGAATCCATGTCAATTCTCTCACATTGGGCCCCCTCCTTTCCAGTTTGAAGGGAAGTTATCTAGGTCCATGCAACCAAACTCTTTGCCTTTAGGCTCTGCCCGCCTCCTTCCCCTCCCACCCCCAATCCACTCTGCCTACTACCACTGCCTGAAGCACAGTTCTGATCATATTAATTCCCTGTTCAAAACCCCTGACCCTTGATTCCATACCTTTACTTTCAAGGTTTTTTACAGTCTGCCTTAAACCTAGTTTTCTGCCAAACTTAGGCTTGCTCAATCACAAGGCATGCTGGGACCTCAGTGATATAGAATCTGAGGGGCAGGGCAGCAAATGTTTATCCAAAGGTATCCAGTTTGGAGGTGGGGCAATGCTCTCGGGCCCTGGCAATGCTCAAAGTGAAATGGGGCTTCACCTGCATCTAGGAGCTGGGCTTTAGTCCTCACAGCAAGAGCTTAGGCGGAGGATCAACCACTGCACCCCAGCCAAGCAGCTTAAAAGTAAAGGCAGC
Source organism: Propithecus coquereli (assembly GCF_000956105.1). NCBI lineage: Eukaryota > Metazoa > Chordata > Mammalia > Primates > Indriidae > Propithecus > Propithecus coquereli. Next base: position 240,526 of record NW_012151618.1, on the reverse strand, counting down.
ACTAGAAGACCACGTGGAAATCCAGGGAGTCGTGGGAAATGGAGGCAAAATTCCAACCACTATGTGCAGAGCAATAGGACAGAGGGAGGGAAGGAAGAAGGCAGTGCAGTGGTCCTGGGCTTAAGGAAGCAGGGTTAATTCCGGACTCTGAGAGCAGACCTTCAGCTGTTTATCTTTCTGTTCCCTGGCTTTAGGCATATTTCTTGCAAATAGTGTTAGTGTAATTGGGTTGACACATGTCTCTAGACTTACCTCTTCCCATAGAAGGTGCTGGGTCCTCCAGAAGTTCTCTACATCACCTTCCTGACTGGAATTTTCATGGCCAAGACAGAAGACAGGTGGGGCTTCGGTTGTAAATCTTCATCATAGGCATTGAGCAGGGCGTTTAGTCAGTGTGTGGAAAACCTTTTTCATTCTCCTGGAGATTTAAGAATAATAAGGGACTCTTACCATTATCACTTGGCCAGAAGGCATTCTTTCTTCCACTTTAAAGAGCCCAAACTCCCTTCAGTTCGGAAACATTAAATGAATGGTTCCCAGTGTGTGCTGAGACCTGAACCGTGTACCACTGTCCTGGTCCCCTGTCCACTCCCAGCAGCCTCTGTGCCAGCATCCCATGGATCCCGTTCTGGATTTATTCTTTTTATTATTAATAGCTAACATTTACTGAGTGCTTACTATGTGCCAGGCACTGTGCAAAAGGAAACACATTGCCTCATTCCCAGGTGGTTCTTGGCAAACTGAGCAGGACCCCAAAGTAAATAGAAACCCTGAGGAATTAGGGGAGCATGGGCTTATGCAGGCCGGGACCACCCAGGGAAGATTACATTCAAGAGACGGTTTTGCAACTCAGCCTCTGTTTCAGGCCTGCTGTCTGCCTTCCACTGACTCAGCAGTGGGCCTGGAGTTCAGTGGTGCGCAGGGGCAAAGTGGGGAAGGTGAGGGCTGTCCAGGCCTGACCCAAGCAGCATCAGTGTTGTATAGGATATTGGGGAACTAGAAGAGGACCCTTCCCCAGCTCCTCCCACTTTATCCCAGAGCCCTCCAATCTCCCTACCCCTCAGGGTTAAATGCTAAAAATTCCTTCCATGGGGTGAGCTTCCATTCCTTGGTTCACTCCAAAAAGGCTTAAAATGCAAATAGCTCTAGAAAAGGTAACAGGGTTGCCTCCCATTTACAAGAAGAGATGAATGACTCAGGAAAATTTTCCAGCAAGGGGCGGGGAGAGGATGTCCAGGAATCCTGGCCGGCTGAAGCAGAATGGGGAGAAAAGGGGGGACACGGTGGGAAGCTGAGAACCTGGCAGGCAAACCCCTGCCATCAAAGCACTGCAGAAGGCCCCACAGGGACCTAACCAGCCTGAAACAGGTTGGTTAAACAGCCTTCTATGGGAAGGGGCCCAGAACGATGACAAACAGAGTCAAGTTCACGTCCCTCTTGATGAGAGCATGACTCTTGGAACCCGGAGCCTGGGGCGGGAGTCAGGGGCGGGGATCCAAGGAGAGCGCCTCCGTGCCCACAATTGTCCCAGGAGTTGCAAAGCAGTGGCCCAATCAGCTACTCATCCCAGGCCCCTTGCTCCCAAATTTATGATTTGAAAAGGAATTCTTTTAAAATGTTTTTGGAATTCTGTGTGAAGTCTAACAAGGCACTTGAAATGTAAAGATTTGTGTATTTAGTAAAGCTGAGGGAAATGACCTTCACTGAAAAAAATAAAACCCCACAGAAAGTAGGACTGTCCCAGACAATTCAGCAAGTCTGGTGGTCAGAGACCTGTCCCTACCACCCTCTCCTTCTGCAAAGAATGAAGCTAACCCAAAACCCTGGTTCTATAAAAATAACCCCATGTTAGAATGCCCCACCCGCTTAGTTCGCCTTCCAATTTTCTTGACGGGTGGAAGAAGGAAGTTGGAATACAATTGCGGGGGCTGGGGGGGGTCACCGCCATATTGCGGATCCCTTTACCATGTTGAAGGCTGGGAGACGGAGGGCAGGGTGCTCTCATCGGCAATGGGCCAGACACCAAGCGCAGGCCAGGTGGGAGGTCCGAGGCACAGCCACCCTCCATCTTGGTTTAGATGAAGGGCTGGCACCGGGAGTCCAGGAAGCAGAACAGAGCCCCAGGCCAGGGCAGAGGGGCAGCCGCCATGACTGAGGATAGTCTATTCAGCAGGGAGCCGGTTGTGGGCCAGGGGTCAGACCTGAGCTGAGAGGAGAAGAGGACATTTCTCTGCAGTTGGCCACAGGTTCATGCCCTGGGTGAGAAGGGGGCAGCCGGAGCACTTGCCACACAGCTCGTCTGGAGGGAGGAAACTCAAGCAGAGGAACCAGGTGCCTAGTGATGAACCCAGAGGGGAAAGACTCCAGGTTTCAGTAGCCCCAAAGGGCGCGGGATGGCGGAGAATCTGTTACTCAAATAGCAGCTGTGGAACACTCGTGGCCAGCTCCCGGGCACCAGCCCCCAAACTAGACTCCTGGGGGTGGGAAGTGAGTGGACGCCATACTTTGGGCAGCGAGCAGAGCTGTGGCTGCTTGAACAGGAGTTCCTGTCTCACATGTGGTGAGATGAAGCATGCAGATAACTCAGCTGTCAGGACCTGAGAAGAGCCAGGGGAGGTGGGGCAGGAGCAAAGGGTGAGCAGTTTCACTCATTCAAAACTCACTGCAAACCGCTGAGTGCAACGGCATCAGCAGGACAGGGATAGGAAGATGAGTAAGACATGGTCCTTACGCTTGAGAGGTTTGTGGTTTTTTATGGCAGATACACTGGGGAAAAAAACAGAAACTCCAGTGCCTTAAGATGCTTAGTCGAATTCATGGTGCTTTAAATTTATTATACAAAAGCAGCTTTCTAGTGCTTACATTGTACTCCAGTGATACTCTTTAGCTTATGTATATCAGATTTAGTCACCCACAGACTATTCCACTGAGGCATTGAACAACATTCCACCTTCAGCTTGCCTCCAAGATGCACACAGGTTTAGCGGCCAATAAAAGCAGCTGGTCACCGGGAACTGCTTTGGGTTGAGTGTCAAGGAGGAGGTGCTTCTGTTTCTTTCTTTTTTTTTTTTTAATTTCAGCATATTATGGGGTACAGATGTTTAGGTTACATATGTTGCTCTTGTGCTTCTGTTTCATTTCATAGTTTTAGCTCCAAATCATTGAAGAAAACCAGAAGTCAGTTTAATAATTACTTCGGGGGTTTTAAGTGAAAAATAGGAGGGCGGGGCAGCCATTTGAGAGTCGGGTGGAGATCTGGCCAGAGCAGAGTTAGGGGGAAAGGTGTCTGGGCCCAGGAGATTAGGAGGGGCCTGGAGGGCCTGTGTGGGAAGAGGCCACCTTCTGCAGAGTGATACCAATGTCTGAGCTGCAGCTGCCCAAGAATCCCAAGGAGGTTTACAACATCCTCAAGGAAGTGGCACTTGCAGAATCTCAGATGGCGCCGTTTGGAGGAGTCTCAAATCAAGTGGCCTCAGTTTCCTGCAGTTGCAAAGCAGACCTGCCCTGATGTGCAGAGAACACACTGGCATCCAAGTTCACACTGCGCTGGCAGTGTCTCTTGGAGACAATCATGCTAACCCTGCCATAGTCTTTAGCCTCCTTCTCTCTCTGCTGAGGAGCCCAGGGGTTTTTTTTTCTTCATTTCTTAAAGAATATATTTTCTATTATTTTGATATTATTATTTCTTGTTTTTCTATTATTCGTTTGGCTCTGGTCGACCAGTCTATGGGAAGAACACCATGGTTCTTTCTCCAAGGAAAGCAGAGAAATTGGACTGTGTTGGGCTGCTTATTAGGCTCTGATCTTTTTTCATGTTTATGATCACACAAATTGCAGTCCAAGAGTGTCCTGCCTTGAGTGTCTGGTAACTAACAAGACGAGTCGTGCACTTGTGATGGTTCCGGAGCCCAAGGTGGTTGGTGTGCTGTACGTGTCAGTGGTGTCTGGGGGGGTCTTCCTGGAAAGGGGGTTGTGTGGCTCCCCATGGCCGTCTGGCTCGGGGGAGTGTCGGTGTGACCAGAGCTCTGGGATTTGCTGGGAGTGGAAGCCAGATTTTCTGTGTGTTGGGGGAGGGTGGGAAGAGAGAAGGAGGGGAGGGAAGGGATGTTTGGGCAGGAGAGAAGGGGCAGAGTTGTCACAGGTGACTTCTCCTGGGTACTTGGATCAGGCCCATTGTGGGTGAGAGGGCAAATCTTTCCCAAAAACCCAGTGATACTGTCTGTATGGCCTTCTCTTTAGGTGATTATTAGAGAACTGGTGGGTGAACTGGTGGGTGTGTACATGGAGACAGGTAGCCCCGACAAAGCCAGGATACAATCTGGATGGGGAGCCAGGTGGTCAGAGGTCTTTCTACAGAGTCGGGCTGTGGTGACTGGTGCCAAAAAGAGAAGATGGATGTCATGTCTTCAGGCCTCCATTTACAAGCATGTGGCAAGATTAGAAGAAGGGGTGACAGCAGCCACGGCCGCTGTAACCATGTGTCTCGAGGGCTGCTCCTCCTTGAGCCTGGCCTCCCTGTCTCAGGTGTTAGCACTCCAGAGGTCCTGTGCACTGTGACAAAGATTTTTCAGAGTTCAGAGAGGCAACCAGCACAGGGGTAAGCTTGGCTGCAAGGACCTCTGGCCAGCCGAGCAGCCAGCTGTCCCCTGGGAGGGCACACTCTCCTCCCCGCCCCTCTGGCCTCCCAAAGTCACCCTCAGATTCAGCTTGAGGCAGTTGTGCTTGGCTGCCCTCTGCTGCCCAAATCCTACTCGTTACTAGTGGCTGTTGCGCTGGATAGCTGGGTGTGACTTTTTCAGGGCAGGCCCTCCTCTCCTGCCCCCTGGTGCTCTGGTTTCTCAGAGCAGGTTTCTGCCCAGCACAGGGCGTCTACCAGTTGAAATGGCTTGGAAAAAGCAAGCTTGTGTGGTATTGGCCGAGCTCCCACTTGCTTCCTAGGTTTGAGAACACCCGGCACAGCCTCCATTCTTACCTAGGAGGTCATGTATCTCCACAGGCCACTTGGCCTCTCCTGGGAACAGTTTCCTGGAGAAAGAGGAACATCTTCAAGGCTCTCATCCCTTTCGCAAAACTTCTTGAACCACCACTGCACTGTCCGTCCGTTAGCAGTTCCCGGGCCACGTGCGTTGTTGATGTTGCGAGTTGTCTCCGCTGCGCTATGACCCATTTTGAACTCGAATAAGAAAATCGCTTGAATTTGCTTTTTGTCTAACATCATTTCCATAGTCTAAAATAAATATAAAATAAACAGCAAGTAATAAGTCGTTAGCAACAAAACATAAAGAAATGCGCCTCGAAATGATGTACAACGTCACCACGTTTATTGAAGGACGTATTCCAATATCTAAGGTAGAAGAGGCTGCGCAGTGAGGAGGCTGTGTGAGCCTTCCTAGAAATGGTGTCTGCTGAATTTTCAGTCAGGAGAGGCCAAGACCTGCGGGATTTACCGGCAGCTGGACAGGAGACAATAGACAGCACCAGGCTCTCTTGGATGTTCGGTGACGGGTGGTATCAGATCGCTGGTTTCCCCCGAGAGGCACCTGTGGTGGCAGTCACTTCTACAGGGACTGTCCTGGGGCTCGGCCATCTCTCACTGTACCATCTCCTTGTTCTGGAGGCAGACGCCCACTGCTCTTGGTTCCCGTGGAATAAGAGAGCAGCTCCCCCATTCCTGCGGCTGGGACATGGAGCTCACATGGTCTGGGCAGCTTCCCAGTAGTCAGGGGTGGGGGTCAGACTGTGGGAACTCTGTGGTCCAGATACCTGTGGACAAGTGGCCTGCCACTGTGTAGGACCCAAAATGACGCCGACCACATTCCTTGGCACAAGCAGTTATATCTGTGCTAAAAGCATTTTTCCAGGCTTCAAGTTGGAACTTTTGTAAGCCGAGCCCTCATGGGTCCAAGCCTATTTCCTTCAGCCACACTGAGTGGGGACAAAGGGCCTTCATCGACCATTACATCTGCCCACCTCCACCCAAGCTGAGGAGAACCTGGAGCCTGCCAAGGCTGAGTACCCGGAGTGGTGCCCAAGCCACCTCTCCCTAGGTAGAAAGTGGCCAAAAGGCAGATGTGGGGCCTCCTGTCCTAGAGGTGGGAGCTAAGGATCCAGAGCAAATGGCTACGGGCAGAGAAAGCGAAATCAGAACCATAAGAGTGAGAAAGCAGGGGTTGGATAGGAAGGACGGGCTTTCGTTGTTAGATCTAAGTCCACAGCACCGAAGTCTGCAGAGCAAGCTCCTACGGAGGGTTCCAGTCACCAGTCACGTGGAGTCCAGGGCCGAAGAATAGTTCGAGCCCCTTAGGCCCATGAGGTCTCTCTCTTTTTCTCCTTAGACTTAGAACGTTACAAAAACATTTGATTGTGTTTTAAATGCAACAAAAGACCTGTGCCGAGTACTTGGAATTGGGAGAAGAGTGAGATGATTTCTGTGGCATTCACAGCCCCTTTCTTCCTTAACCTTCTGTTGCTACTCTCTTCCTTCCTTCAACTAGCACTTCCTAGACAGCCTCTATGGACCCAGACATTTGTATTTCTCTTGCCTTTTTCTGCCTCTGATTCCCTCTGTTTCTATTTCTATCCCAAAATAGAAGCAGCAAAGAGAAATTTGGGGGTTTAGAAGGAAGAAAGGGACTTTGAGAGAAAATGTACGCTTAGCTGGCATATCTGAGTTGATTCTGCGACACCCAAAACTCCGTGTCCATCTCCACTCATAGCCTGGGTCAGGGGAAGTCAGTGTTTTCTTTCCTCTTGCCATGAATTTCCGCCGAATATTGGCCACGTCCCACTTGCACAGGGTGTCAGTTTTCTCTCTTTACCAGCATATATCTCTATCTAAAGAAATTCAGACCGATCGTGGGGCTTTCACCTACTTTGTAGGTGAGATATGGGTTGATGCCAATCTGACAGGGCCAGCGCTAAAGAGTAGAATCAGAAACCGATCGTCTCTGCATCCTCCTGCCCGGCCCCCGCCCCAGCCCCCAGGGCCTCTCCTCACCTCTCCCTTGTAGTGGGTTCAATCCCAGATGCCTTTCCAATCTCGGGGAAGGCACGAAGTTTTCTATAATGGTAAGCACTTTGGGGCTAGGAAAGGAACAAAGCTCTAAGGTCTTAGAATCTCTTTTTACCTCTTACCTTGATTTTAACTCCAAGTCTTTGGTCTCTTATTTGCTTACTTTCTTCTCACTCAAGACAGGGGGCACAAAGACCCTGAAGGATGGGGGAAAAAGCAAAGATGCAGGAGGGAGTTGTGTGGGGTTATATAGTGAAGGGCTGTGTCTAGCTTTATTTTGCCCCCAAACATCTCTCATTCTACCTGTTAAGAAGCTTGAATGCCACCATTCCTTTGAATCTTAAAGGCACTTAAGACTCTTTCATTTAAAATTATATTCCTAAAATGTAAATGTCCCTAGGAGGAGGAGTATTTAGCCAACAGTGAATTTGAGGGGAAGGTCTCAATGGGCAGAGCTGCCACGAAAGGGGAGAGGAAGACCCCCCCGCAAGCCAAACCTTGCATACTTAACCAGTTGTATTTATTCCTATCTCTTCGCTAATGCTATTTGTGAGTACAGGGAAGAAGATAAAAGGTAGAAAGATTTTTTTATCCAAGCACACCCCTCCTCCAACCCCCACCACGTACATACCTGGACCTGAAGCAGGGACAACTTAATATTCGTTCACACATAAAAATACCTGGCCGAAGGCTAAGATTATCTCAGATTTCCAACTTACATTTTCTTAAGCAGAGCATTTTTCTCTAAATTTCCCTTAGGAAAATACTAAAGTAGCTCCACGATCCCCATGTGTGTGCATACATCAAACTGCACTCAAGTTTGCCTGGGACAGGTGTCTGTGTGTGTGTGTAAACCCACACTCACGGCATAGACGTAGGACCCCCGTGAGGAGCCAAAGTTTCAGACAGCCTGGCGACAATGCAACTCCCATCAAAGGGAGACGTGGCATTACTCTCTGTCCATGGGAGCGTACGCACAGATCTTTTCTCCTCCTCATGGTCAGTTTTCTATTTGTGATTAATAATTGGCTTCTCTTGGTACGCTACGATCTATTACAAAAGCCAAACGTTCAGGGGGCGAACTGAAATGACAAAATTTGGTTATAATTTATGTTGGCCCCTGACATATATGTTTTCTTTAATGATTTGGTCTCTAAGCAACTGATCTCTTAGCAACAAGAAGCACCTTTATAAAAGATGGCACACAAAGAGTGATTGCCAGAAAAGCCACCCGCTTCTTAAACAGCCGCGCATCATTAACAAAACTCACCATCCTCAAGAGTCCAAAAAGTAGAAGTGACCAGCCGACTCAGGTAACCTTGATATTTGCACATTTTCCTGAGGGGAAGATAAAAACTCATGCAACTATTGAAGAGAAACAGAATTCTTTGAAATATGTTCATTTTTGAGGTCTTATTAGTTGGTCTTGGCTAACTTTTAATAATAGAATGTATTCTTTTAAATAATTGCTTCTTGGTTTTAGAAAACAACTGAATATGAATTTTGCGGTCAGGAAACAGTTCACTCAAAATATTTCATCGGCATGAGAATAGAAAGAGGGGAGCAATCTATCCTTTTCAGAGTTTATTTCTGTAGGTTTTCATTTGAAGGGGAAAACATCCTCATTGTGGCAAAATAGAAGCATGCAGAATGTCATCGCGAGTGGTGTGTGCTATTAGGGAGAGACTTGTATTTAATTTTTAGTGTCCTTTTAAACTGCTAAATGTTTAAAGAGTAGCAAAATTGTTTTACTTCCAAACTTCGGCTTTTTAATCCGGTGTCAGTTCCAACAGCAAGTGATGATCTTTTGTTGCAAATATTCTAGGACTGATTTTCCTGTTCTCTCTTTCATTGCACAAGAGCAAACATTTTTCTATTCTTTTTCATTGCCGTAAGAAAAGATTCATTCGGAAACTAAAAATAGGAGAAATTACAGCCATCTGTACCTTATTTGCTTTTTTCAGGTACCTAGGCATAGAAAATTGAAGTTGGAGATGAGAAAAAATTGTTGTTTCATCCGTACCCCTTCAATTAAGATTGTGTAATGATAAACCCACTTAGGGTACTCAAAGCACATAAAAAAGGAGATGTTTTATGAGAATAAAGTAAAAATCCTCCTAATTGAGCTTGGGAATAATGTTACATAGGGCTACCACAGATCTAAGAAAAGAGACTTTAAAAAATTGCAGTTTCAATAAAGACAAGTTGGGATGGTGATGCCTACTTTTGTTTTTTATAAGAACTGCTTAAGCCATTTTTCTCTTTCTTTCTTTCTCTCTCTCTCTCTCTCTCTTTCTTCCTTCCTCCCTTTCTTCCTTCCTTTCTTCTTTCCTTCCTTCCCTCTTTCTCTTGGTGCCCTCTCTGAGGTGTGAATGCCACTTTTCTTTAAATTGAACTAAATGCTGAATCTTCTTAGAATCAGAAAATGGGATACTTTGAATACAAAGCTTGGGAATGGGTCAGGGCATTCAAAATCAGGACGATCCCAGAAAATTTGACATTTATGGTTACTCTGCTAAGAAAAGGTACTTCGATAGCGCAATACAATTACATTTGATTTAAAAAGCTGCTTGTGCCTTGTATTTGTGTTACCGTTAGCAACTTAAGACAGAAAGAATTCCTTCTTGTGATGGCTTTGCGTGGAAGTTAGCAACTTGGGTGTTTTAGGTTGAATTGAAGAAACTTTTTTTAAAGCAATGTATAATGAAAGCACTGAGAAGCATGTAGTTTTGTCCTTTAGAACTAAATATTTTATGTACTTATAGTGCAGCATGGTAATTATTGTATAAACGTGTTTGTGGCTTTAAAGTTAAGGAATTTGTGTGAATAACCTTAAGATGTAACTTGTGTTGGCTGTGTCTGGATGCGTTTCCAGTTTTAACCATACTTTAGTCTTCTAAAATATGAAGGAGAATTAAAATGAAAGCAATTTATATTGCAAGTGGCAGCTAAGTTTTTGAAGTGGTTCTTTAAGATTTTTCAAATCCATTCACTATGTCCTTTGAGGTTCATGTCTTCTGAGATTTATCTACGCATAAGGAAACAAAGGGGCCGGCAGCACTGCAGAGCTTATTTTGGCTGGCTCGATGAGCCATCCGAGCAAGATGGACAAACAATTGCAAGATTCGATATAGACTGTGAAATATTCTGAATAGATTGGCCACTATAGACTAAGCCAAATCAATCTACTGTGTTGGGATTAGTTACTTCTGAGACACACACACACACACACACACACACACACGCGCGCGCGCACACACACATAAATGATCTCAATATAAATCAGGAAATCAAAACAAGCCATTCTAACAGTGAGAGCTTCCCAGGAAAAAGGATAGTTTTAATTGCATAAATGATAGTTTCCATCATAGTCTTTATTTGGTATCTAAAAATCCTAGACAAACTTGATGGCTCTTTTCCTTCAAATCTTAGGCTGGAATCGGGGTTGGGGTGGGTGGAAGGGGGCGCACAGCTGGCAAGCCCATTGCCAGGCAGTCCTGCTGCATGAGAGATCCATGCTGTGAATGGGATCCGTCTACTCTGGACACCTTAATACCTGAATTGAAATGATCAGGCAGGAACTTCTTCAATTACTGTACTGTTGGCCTTTTACAATTTTTTTAAACCCTCCTAAATGAGCTATACTTGGGATAATTTATCCTTTGTCTGGTAAGAGGGAAGCAAAAGGAAAAAACTTGAGCAGCCACTCTGGGCTAAGCACTTTATGAGTGCTAGGCAATTTACAATATGCAGTATTATTTAATCCTTGCAAGAACTGTGCAAAGGTATCGGTGTCTCCATTTTACACATGTGTAAGCCCGGTTCAGCAGTTTGCCAAGATGTTACCTAGACAGTGAATGGCAAAATTGGGATTTAAACCCAGGGACAGTCTGACTCCCAAGCCTGTGCACTTTCCTTGTGCCACGATGGCACAGTAGCTATTTTAAACTGACATTTAAATAGTCCCTCTGGTCATGGTAAAGCAAAACCTCTGTGTAGTTGGTCTGGAGGTATCGGGAGGTATTGAGGCATCTTTTCATAGAAGAAACTCCTTAAAGCCTGGTTTTGTTGGTTGGAGTGACTCAGGTCCTGTGTTTTCAATGGCTGCCATCAGCTGTGAACTGGAGGTGAGCACTCAGTTAGGCTGCGACAGTGGTGGCCACAGGGCGTGTCATCATTCCTTGCTGTGATGCACGTCCCAAATGAAGGCGGGCGAGGGCTCTTTGAGGTAGCTGATCTGTGCAAGCAGTTTCTGAGACACAGCTCTCTGGGGGACATCTGCAGGCCACAACTGTTAGGGACTACACAGGCAGAGAGGAAGCCAAACCAAGATCTAGAATGGGTCAAGTGACATGCCACCGAGCTAAGGTGGAGGAGAAGAGAGCCAGGGTTTGGCTGGGCCAAGTGTGGGAGTCAGGGTGAAGGGAAGGTAGAAAAAGCAGAGCTTTCTCCCAAAGACGTCATTTCGAAGTTGCTGGACTATAGCGCTTTGTCCCCTCTGGCTTATGGTGTTGCCCACTCTTCAAGTATCCCTGACAAAGGGATCAGTCTTACAGTGTCCACTTAAAACTGCTCTGAAACAGTATTTGGGTAGGAGAAGATTTGTAGAGGAGTGAGGGCCAGGGCTGCTGTGACCAGCCCTGGAACCAAACACTCTATGCATCTCTGTCTTTTGATCCTTACCATCAACTAGCTCAGAGCCCTGGAGCGTCTTGCCCACAGCCAGACAATTCATGTAGGTGGGACTGAAACTCAGGTCTTTGACTGGAAACGCTGTGGCTCTTTCCTAACAGTTGGGAAATACAATGGTAGTTGTAGGCAGATACAGATTCTAAGGTGCCATGTGGATCCGGAAAGGTTTAGGGTTGGAGGTGGACTGCCTTGAACTTGGTGTGACCATCAAATGAATACAGAGGCAGCTCTTCACCTGCTGTGCTCGAGTCCCTCCCCAGAGAAAGGACTAACATTCCCAAGACGTGTAAGAGGCGACCTCCATTTCTTTTTCCAATCCCTCCCTGCTGAGGTATACCAATGGGCAATTCCTCCACCCATGAGTCAAAAGGCTGATGGCAGCTTAGGAAGTCTGAAAAGAATGCCTAATAGTTGGTTCCATTTTTGTGCTAAAATTGATAATCCTTGTGTGAAAGTATCCAAGTCATCTGCATGCCTCCACTTCCCTAGGGTTCTTGTTGCCAACTGGATATGTTCATGCTCTTTAAGTTCCTGCCTGGTGTGTGGTGTTGTGACATTTATGGGGTGTGCATTGGTACCACATACATACCACGGGCAGCACGTGCCAAATCCCCCTCTCTGCATAGTGCACATGGAATCTCCTCTCACCTGGCAACTCTGGGTAGAAGAAGAGGGCCACTTAATTCATTGCTTAAAAAGCTTATCATTCTTAATCTTAGAGCTGACTTAGAGGTTGCTTAATTTGAACTTCTCATTTTGGAGGGGAGGGAGCTGAGTTGAAGTGATTTTCCCAAGGGCTGTGCAGCTATTCAAAGGTGAGGATAGAGCTCAGTTCTCTTGACTCTCAGCCCAGTGCTCCTTCCTCTGTATCATGATAGTTGCTATTCCTGAGAAGAGGGTGAGAGTATAGACCATTATCCCTATTTTACAGATGGAGAAACTGAGAGCATAGCTCAGTTTAGGGACAACTGCCACTCCAAAAATATGAAAACTATTAGGTCTATGAAAGTGGTTTAATAGTTCCTCAGAATTAATAACTTTCATTCTCCCTGCTCAATACAAATATGCAGAGTTCAATGTTAAAATGAGCACGTCAGAGTGCCCAACGCCTATTCAGCCTGTTGATCATATAGTTTCTCCCCTGCATGGAGAGTAAGAAAGGGGAGGGAAAAACAGCCCCTACCATTATGAAGCCTAGAGTTCAAAGAGTACGAATTTATGGAATCGCTGAAAAAGACAAGTCTGTGTATATCTGTATGTCTAAACTGTCACAGCCAAACCCCACACCAAGTATCATAACAAAGGACACTGTAAGCAGTAGTCCTTGTGGATTTTCCTCCTATTGGACCAAGTTTTTTTCCCCCTGCAGATTATTATACAACTTCCACACTTGAGTTTGGTACTATCCCAGAGGAGGCTTTGGCAAAAGTACCCTGCTGTGAAGGAACAATTATGGGAACTCTACAATTTTGATGACAATTTAAAAACTTAATGGAAGGTGTTAACTCAATACGTATTGAGTTGTCTCTGCCTAGTTTTGTGCTAGAACCTTTACATAGCTTTTCTTATTTAAGGGTCATGATATCAATATTCTGCACACCCTTTTGCAGGTGAGGAAGCTCAAACTCTTCTGCACTTAAAGAACGTGCTGAAAAGGGCAACACCATAAAGTGGTGTTTGTTTATTCAACATTTATTTATGGTACTCAAATGACGTACCTGACACTGGACTAGATGCTGGTGCTGTGAAGTTAAATAAGACATCCTTGCCCTGAGGAAGCTCACAACCAAATGATATTAGTTCCCAATTAATTTGGGAACTTCTGCTCTTCAGGGCTAGTTTAACAGCAAGTAAGATGTTTACTAAGTAAATCCTAAGATACTAAGTAAATCCTAAGAGATTTACTCGAAAATACATCTCTCGAAGGTTTAGGAAGGGTTAAAGAAGAAATGCTAAGACAGGAAAATATAGGGCTAGGGTTTAAAATGAAGGGAAAAGTTAAAGAGGGACAGAAAGCTGGCCTTTGTGGCATGTAGAATACAATGGGCAAAAGCATGGGGGAGAGAGTGGTCAGGTCACATAAAAAGGCCAGCAAGCCTGAAGTTTCTTCTCATGGCTGAAGGAGCTCTGTCTTGAGGAATAATATAAACAATGAGCTTGGTGATATAGCACAGAGGTAGAAAATCCTAAAGACCAGACAAAGGAGTTTGGATTTAGTGAACAGAAAATGTTCTGCTGATGCAGACTGCCGGCTTTTTAATATCACCTGACTGTGAACACCTAAGATCAAAAAAAGTGCCAGAAGAAAAGATTTTTGTCCATATAACATTGACCCTGATGGGGAGGATAATACAAATCAGAAGATCAGTCTTTTGAAATCCTTGAACTAATCAAGAATGGCAATAGCTGCAGAGGGTACAGCCTAACCCAAGGCTAGTTCAGAGACAACAGTGGGCTATGCTTTGTGATTAGATGGGAGAAGGGGAGGAGGAAAGAAAACAAAAAGGAGGTTGAAATCCCTAGAAGTAAGGGGAACTTTGGGGATTTCCTAGCTATTTGGGTAAAATTTGGTGGAGCTTATTTGTCAACAAGGTTTAGATTTTGTAAATGTGCCCATCCAAGTGGGAACATTCCTTGGAAATGTTAAATATGTTCTGCAAACTACAAATCAAGACACATTGGGTCTAGGAAAAGATTTGTGCTCTTCTGAGGGTAGAGAAGGAGGGGAGAGCAATCTGGAAAACACCATTTAGATGCTAAACTATTAGAAATTTCTAGCTATCCTAATGGTTTTATGGGGACAGCAGGGCTATCCTGGAAAAGCCAGGAAACCTGGTGATCAGAACTTTAGGCAACTGGCTGACTTGGGGAGAAGGGTCTCACGCCTACAGGTGCTTGAAAGAGCATATTTAAGAATGACTGTCAAGGGGACAAAAGAGAAAATCTGCAGTTGGGTGACTCTGGGGGATCCATGAGAGGAGGATATACAAAGAATCAGGACAGAAGGCAGATATAAGAAGTGACCAGAGACTTTAGAAGAGAACCATGAGCAAACTGAGTCACATGGTTCCAAGAAGACATTCTCTGCAAAGGCAGCAGAGAAGTAAAAAATGCTTAGGCTTGCAAACAGTTCATCAGACAGGGTGAGAGAGAGGTCACTGATACCCTCAGAAAGCAATGTGGGTGGAACAGGAAGCTGGGAGACCAGACTGGTAACAGAGGTCGTAGAGGTGGAATCCAAGAGCCTGGTCAGGCCTCCAGACCCACATGTCCACGTGCTGAATGAATGCAAGACAGTCAGTCTAAAGACGTGGGCCTCAGCAGAGACCCATTTTGGCATCTGTCTGCCTGTGTGGCCTGGGGATAGTCAGCTTGAGGTAGGAGGAAAGAGCATGAACTCTGGAATCAGACAGATGGATTTTGGTCCTTTCTCAGAAAGAAACCAACTGTGAGAGCATATGAAGGAGACTTAATCTCTATTTCTTCATCTTTAAAATGGATCTCCTTCTAATTATCTCATAAAGTGTTTTTTGTTAAACTGTGACAGACTAAAATGAAATAAAATGCCTATAAACTATGGGAGAAGGTACTTAGTGAATACCAACTTCCCTAGAATAATGGCTGGTTAACTTGTGTTACGTGGAGTCTTAGAGTTGTTCAGAAACTTATAGAAGCTGCTTTTAAAGGTGAAGGGCTTCCAGGCAGGGAGTTGGATGCTGATAGGAGGAGCTCCAGCTACCCACACCCCACTCTTACGAGAGCACTGGGATCTCATGAAAAGATTTTGTTTTAAAGTTTGGGAGGTGGAGAGCAGAGAGAAAACAACTGAGGCTAGTAATGAATTTAGCAAGGTTTCAGGATGCAAGATTAATATACAAAATCCAGCTGTATTCTTGTACACTAGCAGCAATCAGTTGGAAAATAAAAATTTACAAATAATTCTAATACATGGGTACCAAAAACCAAAAAATATATACTTAGGAATAAATCCAACAAAAGATGTCTAAGACCTCTACACTGGACATTGCAAAACATTGCTGAGAGAAATTAATGAGGACCTAAATAAATAATGAGATATATCATGTTTGTGGATAAGACTCAGTATTGTTAAGGTGGCATTTCTGCCCAAATTGATCGTAGAGCTGAGGAACTGACCCTTAAAATTCTAGCAGGCTTTTTTGGGGGGTAGAATTTCACAAGCTAATTTCCAGAATTTATAGGGAAATGCAAAAGACCTAGAATCATCAAAGTCTGTCTGTTCTAGGGACCTTTGAGAAGTGGGTGGCAAGACCACATTAGATATACAGCTGGTTTCTAGGGACAAATGACTGGGAAGGATAAAAGAGGAGGGAGCAGGAGTAAGCAAAAAAGCTTTCAGACCCCAGTGTAGGTCTGAAACCTGTGAAAGAAGAGAGGGAAGGAAGAATTTTGCAGAGAGCGCCTCAGACTGAAGTTTAGTTCTGAGAAAATTTTGGCCAGCATGGAGACTCCCCAAGCAAAGATTGTCTGTTGGAACAGTCCTGCATTGGCTGAAATGGGCTACCACGGGTGCCCCAACCCCACTCCTCACTGGATAGGAGCTAGCCAGAGAAGTGTAGCCTTGCTGTGAACATGGTGGTGAATCCATAGGTTGGGGCTATCGACATTGTCCCAATGACAATTTTTTTTTAAGGACATCTGAGCAGCACACCTCTATGGCCACCGCATAAAGTAATTTTTTAAAAGGATAAAGTTGGAAAACTTATTCTCCAATTCCCTAACCTTACCTTTATTTTTCAAGAGTTACTATAGCTACAGTAATCAAAAAAGTTTGGTGTTGGCAAAAAATAAACATATGGATCAATGAAACAGAAAAGAGAACTCAGAAATGTCTCCCATATATTTTGCCAGTTTTTAGCAAAGGTACCAAGGCAATTCAATGGGGGGAAATGGTCTTCTCAACAATGGTGCTGGATCAACTAGGTTCCTGTGAGAGGGAGAAAATAAAAACATTGTCAACCCTTGTCTCACACCATTCACAAAAATTAACTCAAACTGGATCATAGACCTAAATATAAAACGTAAAACTACTAAACTTCTAGAATACAACTGGAGAAAAATCCCTGTGACCTTGGAGTAGTAGGCAAAGGTTTCTTAGAACACACAAAAAAGCATGGGCCATAAAAGGAAAACTTTTTTTTTTTTGAGACAGTCTCACTCTGTTGCCCAGGCTAGAGTGCAGTGGCATCAGCCTAGCTCACAGCAACCTCAAACTCCTGGGCTCAAGCGATTCTCCTGCCTCAGCCTCCCAGGTAGCTGGGACTACAGGCATGCGCCACCATGCCCGGCTAATTTTTTCTATTTTTAGTTGTCTGGCTAATTTCTTTCTATTTTTAGTAGAGATGGGGGTCTTGTCTTGCTCTTGCTCAGGCTGGTCTTGAACTCCTGAGCTCAAGCAAATCCTCTCTCCTTAGCCTCCCAGAGTGCTAGGATTACAGGTGTGAGCTGCTACGCCCGATCAAAAGGAAAACTTGATAATTGGATTTCATTAAAAATTTACAACTTTTGGTTCTCAATAGACACAAAGAAAATAAAGCAAACTAGGAGAAAGTATTCAAAACATACACGTAAGACAAAGAACTTGAATCCAGAATATATATATATATGTATATAAATTCTTAACAGTCAATAAGACAAACAACCCATTTTTTTTTAAATGGGCAAAAGATTTGACCACATACTTTACAAAAGAAGATTTATGAATGGCCAATAAGCTCACTAGAAAATGCTCAAAATCATTAGTAATCAGAGCAATGCAAATTAAGACTACAATCAGATACATCTAGAATGGCTAAAATTCAAAGACTGGCACAAACTAAGTGTTGGTAAGAACATGGAGCAACTAGAACTCTCATGTACTACTAGTGGGAATGCAGAGAAACTTTGGAAGACAGTTGGGCAGTTTCTTAAAAAGTTAAACACAGGCTTA
Source organism: Propithecus coquereli (assembly GCF_000956105.1). Lineage (NCBI taxonomy): Eukaryota > Metazoa > Chordata > Mammalia > Primates > Indriidae > Propithecus > Propithecus coquereli. The sequence goes on along the minus strand of NW_012151618.1, from coordinate 222,854 downwards.
CTGTACAACACAGGCATTCCACTCTCAGGTTTTTACCCAAGAGAGATGAGACATGTCCACACAAAGACTTGTACACTAGTGTTCGCAGTAGCCTTATTTAAAACAGCCAAATACCTGGTAACAACCCAAATGTTCATTAAGATGTGAACTGGTAAACTGTGGGATAGCTGTACAATAGGATAGTACTCAGCAATATGAAGGGATAAACTATTGATGTGAAAAACATGAATGAATCTCAAAATAAATATGCTGGGTAAAAGAAGCCAGACGAAAAAGAGTACAGGCTGTATAATTACAACGATATAAAATTCTAGGAAGTGCAAACTAATCAATAGGGACATAAAGCAGACCAGTGGTTGTCTGGGAATAGGGGTGGAAGAAGGAGGGATGCAAACTAAATGTCTTGATATTGGTGATAGTTTCACAAGTGTGTATACATATGTTAAAACTCATATAATCACACACTTTAAATATTTGAGTTTATTGTATGTCAATTATACTTCAATAAAGTGGTTTCAAAGGGTTGAGGAAGGTGGAGTCTGATGTGATGAATGCAACCCCACCTCTGCGATAAAAAGATGTGGAGCGTACCCTAGAGGAAACCTAGGGGGAAGTGAGTCTGGTACTTTGCTTTCATATTTATCTATTATATTTAGTATCCGTCTCTCCCTCAGTCTGGGGAGGGGACTAATGGCCAGAACAATGCCTGGCACCAACCAGCTGTGGTGTTCAGGCTCCCTTGAGCACTCACCTGCTGGGCTGGGGTCCATACAGAAGGACCTTTCTCTGGGAAAGGGGAACAGAGCTGGCTTCAAGGGCGATCGGCCAATTCACTCACATTGGGCCGGCGCTCAGAAGCTGTCGCGCTTGGGGTTTAATGCTCCGCTGTCACCATGTTAAAATTCTTTGAATTTGTGTTTCCTAAGTGAAGTCAGAGGGAACAGTGCATGCTTCGGGAACTTGGACTCTTGCCTCACGCCGGGTCTTGGGTCACCTCTCCTGCCTCTTCCCAGGGCAGGTTCTGGGCTGCCGGCTCCTCCCCGCCCCCGTGAACGTTGCTGCTCCTGCTGCCCCCCGCCCTGTGGCAGTGGCCCAGGCACGAACGCGGGGGAGGGGCAGGGCTGGACGCACAGACTGGGGACTGAATCTCAGGTGGGGTTGCCTGTGAGGGTCTGCATGTGCCCCGGGAGCGTCCCTGTGCCCAGGGGAGCGCAACATTAAGTAGCAAGATAAAAACTACCCTGACAGGTGGAAAGAAAGACGGTGGAAGGAAGGGAAAGGCATTTTTTCTGCCTTTTGAAAAGGGGATTCAGCATTTTCGTTTTGCATTAGGCTGCCTGGCTGCAGGGCAGTCTGCTTGAGATCGAAGCCCTTGTTCTCAGACCGGAATGCCGGGGTGCTCCAGCTGTGTACTAACACAGAGGAACGGGTTTAGATCCTGAAAGCTTCCAACAACTCCCAGGGGAAAGATTTGGCGCAAAACGCCTGGCCGGGGAGTGACAGAGACCCCGGAGCCCTGTAATGAAAAGTCTGGAATGTAGGACTGACTTGACCTCTGAAACAAGGAAGCATGTCAGGGTAGAAGCCAGAAAAGTCCTGCTCTCCTCAGATTTTCCTCTGGATGCAGACTTCCCTGTTCTTTGATTTCCTCTCCAGTGTGTGTAATAAGGGGGAAGGTCCTAATTTGGTGTTTTGAAAAAAGTAACCATGACAACAGCCAAGTCCATAGAGAGTGGTAAAATGCAGAAAGCTCACTTTCAATGCCCTGCCTTTCCTTCCAGAATGAAAGCTCCTGGTCAGACAATGACCGACAGCAACAAAAGACCGAAAGGCAAGACCAGGCTTGGACAACGTGCCCTCCTGCCCTTTATAGATGAGGAGAAGCCCCTTGATTTGTCAGTTCTTTGCCTCCAGCTGTCTCCACATGGTCCAGGGAAGCTTTTGAGAGCTTATCCTAAAAGGGCAAGAGCAGAGATGAGCTCTTTTTAAGAAACACTCTACAACTCTCTTAAACTCATGGAATTTAGAAATAAAAAGAAACTTGGAAAGTTCTATTGAAAGTGTCAGGGCCTGACAAAAATCTTGCACTAATCCTTGACTCCAAGGGTTGAAGAATGACTGGCAGGTGCTTCTCCACCTGCATCAAGGTGAGGAGGGAAGTGCTTCTCCTGCCACACCCAGGTCTTCCCCTATGCAGGGCAAAGCAATGTCACCTTCAGGGGCACTGGCTGGGAAGAGAGGCAGGTGGTCTGCGTTCTAAATTCCGTCACTAATCAGCTGTAAGACTTTGGCTACACAGTTTAACCTCTTAGGATTAGGATACTGCTCTGTCAGTGGACATGTGACACATTGTGCACATAACATGACATGTGGGGACATTGTCATATATTCCTTTTTGCTCTTCTCCCAGCCTGGCAGAGAAGTGTTGGATCTGGCAGCTTTGGGGAGGCAGGAGCTAAATCGTTCCTCGGCTGGATCTAGGCTGCACATCTGGGTGGTCTTTGGGAGAAAGCAGAAGCTTATTTTACCTGCGCTCAAATGAAACAAATGAGCCATTTCCAGCAGGTTTGGAGGAAACTAGATTTGCCATGTCTCCAGGGCTGTCACTGTTTATCAAGACTAGTCATATTCTCTCTTGCCTGTGGCCTGACACTTCGCTCAGCTGGGATCAGGGGATCTGAATAAAGTCCAAAGAGCTAAAAAGGGCCAGCAGGTGATGATGACAGTAGAATAAACAGTGGGGAATGGTTGGTACCGAGGAGAAGAGAGAGTGCCTGCGGCGGGAAAGCAGGCAGTTGTTGCTCAGGGACAGTGGATTGCTGCTGCAAAGGCGTGGGGAGTCCGGTATGGCCAGGTCTTCTGATTTTTCTGGTTTTTTTTTTCAAGAGAGACCTGCAATCTGGACTTTTAAAATTTAAGATATCCAAAATTTTAAATAGTGTCTGTGAAAGCATATTTAAAGTACGGTGTAAACCAAAATGAGACAGGTTAGCAGGTTAAGTGGGTTCATGACAGAACTGCAGTCAGGACTGGAAAACACAACAGCAGTGTGGACTTTGGCTGGGGGTCCCCCAGAGTCCTGAGAGCAGGCGAGATCCTAGAGAGTCCATACCCAGCCAACAATCTCCCATCTCAGCCTCTCCTCCTCCTCCAGCCTTAGGAGATTTTATGTTTGTCCTCCATTCCTTTTTCCCAAGCCATTGTTGTGGCCAATCCCTGCCTACCCCGTAGGGCCTAGATTTTGAAACTCAAAAGGCAGGAAAATACCCTTTCCTTCTACATTCTGCTTCCCTGAGGCAATGAAAAATGTTCAGCTGACCTAACCAGGAGAGGGAATAAAGGGTGGCCAGGTAAAATTCTTGGAGGGAAGAGAGGACACAGGAACACAAGCTGACCTGCCCCCCCCTTTCCCCCGGCGCAGGGGAAGGTGGGGTCCAGGTTGGGAGGCTATACTGGGGTGGAGGAATGTCACACACAGCCTCAGGGGCCCAGATGGGGTCGTGTACTCAGGAAGTTGGGCCTAGTTTGGTACAAGTGGGTGGAATGTAGGACAAGTGGCAGGGAGTGAGACTGGACAGGCAGATGAAGGAAGATTTATGTGGCAGAAGAAAATGTAATTGGCTCAGATGTCTGATGACTTAGGCATTATTTTTGTAAAGTTGGTGACCCCATCCTACATCTGTTTTGTGTAATTTATCATCTGTGTACTTTCAAGTGACATAAAAGAGTCTTCAAAGAGCCTCCAAAACCATGACTTGGAGACCACACCAGTCCTAATTTAGTGATGATACTGATCTCTATGAAGTATCTAAACTGCTAAACTCATTTGAGGATATCAAGTAATACCAGACTTTACTGAGAGGTGTGCCACAGCGGTCACCAGGGAACGGTTCCTACTTTCCACCTGTCTCTCTGCCCCATCTCCCATTCCCTGTTTCCCCAGCTCCATCAAACCTTTCTTTCCCAACGGTCCTTCCAACTCCATCTCTTCACCGTACGTGGGCTGACCCCAGAGGACCCCGTTTTCCCTGCTGCCCTCTCTAGTAGAGGATGTGTTTTTTTTTTCAATCATAAGTTCCCCAGTTTCAGTGTTGGGAGCTGGTATTGGCATCTTCCAGGCACCCCACTGCTGTCCCTTGACTGTTACTCTTCCTTTCTAAAAACCTGAAATCTCCTGCAAGGTTCTCACTATCCACTCATCCACCCCAGTGACTGACAGACTCACTGACAGCTGCGGCATCTTCCTCAGGGTCTTACTCTCCACCCTGACCCCTGCCATCATTCTAAGTAACTAAACATCCTTGCGACTGATCCAACAACTCAGTTCCATGACGACTGTACCTTCGGTGATGTTCCTCGTGCTTCCACCTCAGCACACACTTGCATGGTCACAACTGGGACCTTTTCATCATCACAGACTGTGTCTCCTGTGAAATCTCATTCTCTCACCGCCACCTTCCAGCTCCCTTGCTCAAGTCCCCGTCACTGCAATAGTACTCTGATCTCAATGAGATTTCCGAGCCAATGGTCCCTCCGCTTTCCCTATATCCGTAAACCTCCTCCCATCTTCATTTCCTTCTGTATCTGGCTCAGAGGCCACGGTTATTCCTACAGTGTCCTAAAAATATTACTAAGTCCTTTGTCCGCCTCGCTATTGTCCTTGCCTGGCCGAGGCTCCTGGGTTTATTCATGCCTAGTGCCCCAACAGACCAGAGTTATTGGAGAACCTAACATAACTGGATGTTTTGGCATGCCTCTAACTTCATGTTCTCCAAACTCCTCTCAGCCCTTGACCCTGCCCAGTGGTTTTACCGTACTTTTCTAGAAGCTTCCTCCAGTTCCATAGTCATGATTTCATTTCCTCTTCTCAGAGTTTGAATACTTGCAACCCCTTTATTCCCAGAGAAGAAGTTTGACAGGGAAAATGAGTCAGTTGCATTTGCCCCCATTCTCTCCCCCATGACATTACAGCGGAGCACATGTCCCTTCTCCAGCCAAGACGAGTCCTCCCACAGGTGCCTTTGATTCCATCCCTTCCTCCCTTTGAAATGGCCCTTCAATAACAGGGTGCGAGGTGAGAACTGTGGTAAGAGCCTAGCTAAAAATAATAATAATCAGTGACTGTCCCCCTATAATTGCCACTCGGAAGCCATGTAGCTGGTGGTCATAAAGATTCTTAACTTCTCCACGTAGCTGGTGTCCATAAAGATTTTTAAGTTTCTCCATAGATAACATCAACCTTTTCCAAACCTACAGGTAGTTTTTAAGACATCTTCCAGGCCCCACATTCCAGTGGATCTATTGGCCCACCCAGACCAGCGGCCCATACCAAGAAACTGATTCAACTGGAATCGTGACCCCAGGGACAGAAGCAACACAAGAAGATGATTTCTACATCTCTATAATCTTGCCCCAATTAACAAACCTAATTGCCTAATCCCTTGCCTACCGAACTATCCTTAAAAACTCCATCTCCCAAGTTCTCGGGGAGGTGGATTGGAGAAATTTCTCCCGTCTCCCCGCTTAGCACGACATGGAATAAAGACTCTTTCGCTGCGCGAAACCTGCTGACTCAGCATATTGGCTGCTTCTTGGGCAGCGGGCAAAGGAATCTGGTTGGGCGGCAGCATCTAGTCAGGGCTCTTCTTCTATTAGCGGTCCCTTCTCCTTCCAAGTCTTCAACCTCTTCCTCACTACTGGATTCTTCCCTTCAGCACTCAGACACATGCTAGGATCCTTTGTTACAAACAAAGCCAAGCAAGTGGAAACGGCCCTTAACCGCACACTTCCGTCAGGCTGTCACCGGCTCTCTCCACTGTCCACTTACAGCCATGCTTTTTGACAGTTGTCTGTAGGCGCTGCCTCTGCCTTATGTCCTCTCCTCCTTTCCATTCTGGCTTCCTGTTCTCCACTTTGCAGAAACTGCTCTTGCCGCGTTTATCAACAGTCTCTGTGCTTTAGCCAGTGTCGATGTCCCACCTCCATCTGACTTGGCCTCTCAGCCGCATTTCTGTGGGTAATCGTGTCTTCCTTCTCGACACACTCTGTCCTCTTGGCTTCGGTGATAAAAATAGATGTTTGGCCTTCTTCATACTGACTGTTCTTTCTTAGGATTTTTTGCCTCTTCCTCCTCCTCGCAAATTCTAAATTTTTTAATTCTTTGAGAGCTTTTTTCACACCACACTCTCCTTGGCAATTTCAGCTTCTCCCAAGACCTTAAATACCATCTCTACGGTGACTGAGGGTAGGTCCATGGTTTGATCTTTCCCAAAACCTTACTTTTTTGAACACAGATTGAAATTAAGTACTTATTTGTGTGATCATCTGTGTTTGTTTGTCTCCCCTACTAGACTGTAAGCTCCATGAGTACAGGCAATATCTTCATTACTCACCATTTCCATAACCCATTGGGTAAGCCTACAAGAAATGACTGACTTCAATGTCAGCTTCTACCCGATGGGCCCACACGCTGCCTGCCAAAGGAGAAAGCAAATGTCCGCTAAGACCTACGATTGCTGTCTTTTCTCCAGGCTTAACTGTGCAATCATCTTTTCCTTATTGTAGAACAGGAAGTCCATGTACTTTATTTTGCCAGAAGTGGGGGAATACTATATTAAAAATAATATTAAAACCCTGCCATTGGCCAGACATGGTGGCTCACGCCTGTAATCCAAGCACTCTGGGAGGCTGAGGCAGGAGGATTGCTTGAGCCCAGGAGTTTGAGGTTGCTGTGAGCTAGGATGACGCCACGACACTCTAGCCCAGGCAACAGAGCGAGACTCTATCGCCAAAAAAAAAAAAAAAAAAAAACCCTGCCATTGAGAAGGGAGGTGTCTTCAAGTCTTTAAGTACAAGAGTGACATGGTGAGCTCTATAGATTTTGGAAAGCTAACTGCCAGCCACAAGGAGGAAGACCTGGTGGAAGAAGAGAATAGGGACAGGGGGATTCGTTGTTATTCTGTTCCGGAAGAGAGCTGGTGAGAAAGCCTTAGCTCACAGGTGGCATTGAGAATGGAGAGGAAGGGGAAGAAGTGAGACTTTCAGAGATAAAATAACAATTGATTGGGGGTGAGACGGTGGGCAGCAAGAGATTGCCCAGACTCAGATACACCAATACTTAACAGATCATCCTCTTTGGGGGGCCCTCACATACAGGCTGTTCTCTCTCCCTGGAAGGACCCTCCCCACACTTCTTTCTTGTAATCCTATTCCTCTGTCATGATCTCTGTGAAGCTCTTCTTGCCTATCCCATGGAGAATGACTCTTTCCCTCCTCTTTACCCGCCCAGGACTTTGTTTACATGGCCGATAGTATTGCCAGTTGTGTGGAACACGGTGCTCATGTAGTTGGCTCCATCCAGGCATTGTGTCATCTGTAATGAAATGGCTGGAAAAAACCCATACATTTGAAGAAGTGTATTTGCTGACTTTATTTCCTTGACTTGTAACTAATTGACCAAAGGCATCATCTTTCTCCTTCTGCTTTTTACAAAGTTTTGATGGGTCATGTTAATAAATGCTTATTCCTTATTTCTCTGATAAGATTATATTAATCCAAGGTCTCGGAGGATCCTGGCTTGCTCCTTCCTTTGATTTTGGAGTAAACAATCTCTTAACATCAGAATAGACTGAGACACCACCTCTGAGCTTCTAAATGGCTCAATATCCTGAAATCCCTCCTAATCTCACTCCAGCTCATCTGGTTCCAATTAACCCCTTCCCAAGCTATCTGTGTGTGTACGCCCTAGCAATGTAGCCTTTGAAAAGGGACCAGATATTTTTAGTCACACTGGCTGCATAGTATAGCATGGCTTAACTCAGATATGCTCTGGGTTGGCCAACACAGACTTCTTTATATTTAATGCTTTTCCTTACTTCTTCACATTTAATGCTTTTCCTAAAATTTTCCAACGTTCACTAAGGCTTCAGCAGCCCTTTAGGACCAATATTTCTGGGAAAACACTCAAAATACATCTACGTTCATGTCCTACATCATCCCCAAGAGCACTCCACCACCCAGTTCCAGCAGAATCCTAATGATTCCTCAAGACCAGAACGACAGCCTCACCGGGAGACAGTTCCTGACTTCCACTGCCCTCCTCTGATCAGAGTCAATCCCTTCCCTCTTCTGCTGTGATAATTTGCAATGCATACTTCTTTCCTGTGGAGTTTGTTAATAAAGCCTTGCTAATTATTTATTTTTATTTATTTATTTTTTATTTCAGCATATTACGGGGGTACAAAGGCTTTGCTATTTTTATCTGCATTCATGTCCTTCTCTCTTGAAGTATCATAAGCTCCTTAAAAGCAGAGACAATATTCCCTTAGTGTGCTTCCTATCTGCCCCCTCCCCTCAATATTGGAATCCTAATACCATACCTTGCCTTTGAAAGGAGTTTAGCGTTCTAGGAAAGCTAGTGAATGAATAAATCATAAACGTAATTTGAGTTTTTTTTTTTGTTTTTTTTTCACAAAATGTCCACATTGAAAGTCTCAGCCTCTTCTCTGCCCACTTGTACCAGCTTCCTGGAGTCTCTCCCCACCTGTCTGGCATTTCTCTCCCCCTGTAAAGAGCTCTCCAGTCGTCTGCAACCCTGGAGCCTGCACCATCACTCCCTCTTTGGATTCATTGTTAAAGATGTTGAATAAGGCTAGATCCATGGTTCAGCACTTTCTATTGAGAGAACTGTCCTAGCACCCTTGGTTTCTTCAGCCCTGATACAACTGTATCCCCTCCCCTAACCCACAGCAACGCCAGAAGAAAGCCTTACAAAATCTTCTTTGGCAAAAGAACTCATTGTCCTGGAGCCAAAGGAAGCTACGTGCAGTGTCCAATTCACCCCCCAAAATCTCCCTTGAAACTGAGAAATCGAACACAATATGGCCTTCTCCCTGGGTTCTTATGTGAGACCATGTTTTCTTGCACATAGCCAGAATGCTGCAGGTACCTCCAATTACCTCTAAGTGTAGCGTATGCCAGAAACTGGCCTTGTGTAATGGATACACTGTTATTTCCAAGCAAAAAACCCAAAAAACAAAAAACTTTTTTTGGCATTGGTGATGACTTGACAGATGTTCTTGATGATAAATGACCGCAGGAAGTCCCAGTGCTTCACAATCCTATGGGTGATTTCACTACCTGTTTTCTCCTCTAATGGTCATTTCACCTCCTGAATGGTAAGAGGGCCAAGATCATTAGCCTCATTATACAGATGCACAATCTGGGGCTGGGAGAGAGATTTCACGATTTGCCTAAATTGCCACAGCTTATAAATGGTGGTGACTGTGGGGGGTGATACTTAACCCACAGCTTCCCAAGACTTTCCCATTTTCTCAAGCTTTTGTCAAATTTGTCGCGAGCAGCATTTGCTGGGGTCAAACTTTGGTTCCTTGGATATTTAGTCATCCACTTAAGCTGGCTCCCCTATTTTTTTGAATTGAAACTCTTCTAATTAAATAAATCAGATTTACATTTTAAAAAGAAAACCACTCTAAAAGTCCTCTTAGTTTTTGTAAATCTTTGTAACAATTTCAGCAAGCCTTACCCTAGAATTTCAGCCCCACAGATATGTATTGTGTGCCTCTCTATCGGCCCTTCTGCTAGACATGGGGAGACTGGCACAGGGGTGGGAGATGATGGGGAATGGGGCAGGGGAAAGAGTGGGGGCACAGAAGGCCTGCATGCCAACCCAAGCTCTGCTGAAGGGGCACCTTTTCCAAAGTTGATCCTCCTAAAGGTAGAGGCTTTTTCTAGAACACACAATGTGCTGCATTTTCAGTAGAGGTCCTGGTGGAAAGGGGCTGTGGAGAGACACAGTACAGTTTAGAAGAAAGTCAAGTCACGTGCATAAAAGTTAAACAAGCACCTGGGCTACACTGGCATAAAGATGTGCTAGCAATGGGGTGACAAGGATGTACACTGAGTGCTGGATATAGTTGTAGATAGTGAAGGAAAGCAAGGGTGAGGGAGAGGTGCCAGAGGGCGGGGGAGAACTGCAAACTTTGTGAAGGAACTGTGATTTGGAAAATGTACAACCCCGGCTAAAAGAAGGAAAACATAGTCCCATCCACTGGCAGGGTCCCAAGGTCCTAGCTAGTGCCTATTCAAGGAGCCTCCAGTCCTTTGGAAGTAGGTAGCGTATAACTATAATGTCAGCTACCCAGCACAAAGGGGAGGAGAGAAAAGAAAGCAAGAGACGCTCAAGAGGATAAGGGTATGGTTCTGGGCCCTGGATCTGACGCCCTGGATCTAAGTTCTGTTCTACCACTCAGTAGCTGGGTGACCTTGGGCAAGCTGCTTCTACTTCAGGACTTCAACAGTAGCACCTACCTCCTAGAGTTGATATGAGGATTAAATGAGACTATTGCCTCTAAAATGCTTAGACTGGTGCCTGGCATAGAGTAGTGCTCAGTAAGTTTTAGCTATTATTATGACCATACATACACATACATGCTTGCAGTTTGTGTACCTTTGCCAGTATGTACTCATGTGCATACACAAAATGCCTATTGTGATCTGCAAGTAGTATAAGGATCCATAGATTCAAAGTTATTATGTCCTACAAGGCACCATGAAAGGTCAGAGAAAGATTTGACCTTCAATTGTTGCTACTGTTTTTGCATGATTCAGCACTTTGCAATAACATTTGGAGGAAAACATGGCAATGCAATTGGTGCTGTGTGAGACTGACCTTGGGGTCCTGGGCTCAGGTGCTAGAGGACAACATCCAAGAAACCAAAGCCAGTTTGGATGCCTCACACCATGGCATGGAGGCAAAGCCCCTATGGGCTACCAACCCAAGAGCCCATAGTCATTTGAACTTCAGCTTTCCCAGAAGTGTTTGTGGTCCAGGCCCTGGGGGGCATGGGAGACCGGTTTTATTGCTAAGGGAAATTTCCAGAGTGGCTCTGCTCACGCTTACTGAATCACCACCCCTCAGTCTGCTCTGCCTTGCCCCAGATTGGAGGGCCTACGGAGGCCTGCCGTTACTTCTCATCCAGAAGTGTAGTGAATTGGGGCCGTCATCCCAAGTTCTACACTTGGTGAAATACGAACTCTTGGGCAAGTTATCTAATCTTGCCAAGCTACATCTGTAAAATGGACATAAGAATAAAATCTACTTTATGGAGCTGATTGTGAGGTTTAGATGTAATAAGGTAATGCCTGGCACTCGATGAAAGGTAGCCATTGTAATTATTCGTAGCAGCAACCACTGCAGTGTTGATGCTGAAGGCAGGGAGAAGCAGGTGCCGCTGCTGCAAGCTGACTTGCGACTCCCATATAATTAAGTGACCATAGAATATATTGTCCAAACTGGGGAATTTTTGAGACTTAGGGGGGCTCTATTAATAATGGTGCCAGGACAACAGGCACAAACTGGGGCTGTCTTGGGCAAACCAGCCCCTGATTGTCTAGCCACTGCCCAGCCTCATCCAACTATACCTCTTTCTTCAAAACATTGTTCTTAGTGGAATATATGTCTCCTTCTTGATGTCTTTGTCTTTTGAAGGGTGTTGTTCAACCATTGATGTCAGCAACCACTTATTGGGAGGTGAATAGGTGTTAGCTCTTGCACTGGATGTTTTATGGAAATGAGCTCTAGGATCCTCACTGTCACCTTGGGAAGCAAGTGTTTCCCCCATCATACAGCCATGGAATCGGAGGCTCATGGAGGTTAGGTAACTTGCTCAGCCGAGGTCACATGTCTATTAAACAGTATATTTGGAATTTATCACGTGCCATTTTAACAAAAAACACTATATTGACCTTAACGGGACCAGAATGATTAGAAGTTAGCCCAGGATGATTTATGGGGACCCTCACTCCCACCCCTCCCCTGCTGTGCTAACGGGGTGGGTGCCAAGGCCTAGATCTTCCTCACATATTTACACTAATTCCCAAACCCCAGGTCAGAGCAGTGGGCTGAATAACTACGGGTGCCCTCTGATTTCCACAGAAATGGGAGCTTCATAAACATAGGCTGTTAAGCCTGCTTTGGGTCTCTTTGTAAATGGAATCTTGTGTAGTTTTCATAAGACGTAGGGATTGTGTAGATAAGCCTGCAGCAGATTTTATCCTTCTTTTTCCATTTCAGATATTCCCAAGGTGGGGAGGGGGGTGAGAAGCAGGATCTTTAGGGCCATTGCTCTTTATCGGTAAGCAGCACAGAAACACTTCTGCTAGGAATGCCCACTTCTGATTCTGCCATGGTGACACAGATACACTACCATGCCCATTCAGTGTTTGTTGGTAGGCATTAACTCTGAATGTCTGGTTCCGTGTGAGCAAAGCTAGGGCTCCCATAAAACTGGTCAATGATGATCTGAATTCAGTTGAACCATTTGGGCAACCCGATCATTTCAGGGGCCATATTTCCAGGAGGATGGTTCCCACAGTGCGGGAAAATGACTGCTTCTTACAGTGCTGGCGTAAGTGTGGAAAGAGAGCTTTTTAGCAAATGCCTTACTCGTCCATTCTTAAAGAGTTTTTCACCTCCCGGGTACTTGTCCAGAAGTAATCTTATTACTTAAATCATGTGTTAGCAAGTGGAAGATTTCCTCTGCACCCTCTGACTGGTTTCTTAGGACCACTGATAACAGCTCCCATGCGGTGGCAAGTCACAAATTTTGTCTCAGCTAAACTTGAGCAGCAGGGACGGTTTCCATTCCAGGGGCTTAAGGGCTTTCTAACCTTCAACAATGGTGTTGATCCCAGCTCTGATGAGTGGAACATCAGAAAGCCTCCCCTCCGTACCCACTTGCAAGCTTAATAAACTGAAATGAAACCTGCTCTCAAATATTCTGAGTAAAGATTTTTTTGAGTTACTTTAACTGGGTTTTTATAGAGACAGGAATTCCTCTCTGTTTCCTATGTCATAAGTGACTTTAATGAAAAATGGTGAAAATGTCAATTCAGAGAAGCCCACATGAACACGGGGCTACCCTCCCTTAGCCTCCCCATACCTGACAGGTCAAGAATCCATGCAGGAATTTATGGGCCAGCTGCTCCAGAGATCCTCAGGACATAAAGTGCCTGGAATTACTGGAATACTGCTTGCATAATTTGGAAAAACGGAGTTCTCCTACGTGTGAGAAGAGCATTGCCTTCCTCACCTTTGGGACCTTTGTACACACTGTTCCCTCTCCCTGGAATAAGTCACATCTTCACCATTCCTTCTCCTGGCAAACACTTACTCATCCTGAAGACTCAGCTTAAGGAAGTACCTGGGCTTGTTTTGGGGTTCTGGAAGAAGTTTTCTGTTCTATTTCTGTGGGCTCCCATGGGACCCCACGGCTCCATTGGATACACCTCATTTTTATAATGACAAATTCAAAGCCTGCCTTCACTACTGAGCCATGAGCTCTAGAGACATAGGGTCTTGTCTGCCATGTTCCTCAGGCCCCTTCCTCACCTAGCAGAAGGCCCCTGGGGAAGGGATGGGTCACTTAGGGGAATGCGTCTGGCTCACTGGCCATGGTGGTTTGGGACCTTGCAGGGACCCCTCAAATGCTTACCTGGGTTTGGAGATGTTTACTCTCTCTCTCTCTCTCTTTCAAGGAACACTGGATTTTTAATTCCTTCTCCTAAACTCCAGGAGAGTTAGAGTAAGCCTCAGGCAAAATTATGCCTGTCATTTATATCATATCACTTTCCAGTTTATATAGATGTCAAGGCAAGTAAGGTGCTATTATCTCCATTTTACTGACAAGGAGACTGACAGCTCAGACTAGTTTAATAACGTGCCCCTAGTCACACAATAAGGGGCAGAGCTGGAGAATGAATCGTTCCCCACTATGATACTGCTACATTAACAATATGTCATAAAAACTATTGCAATACTGATTATGTCTTACTTCTAAGTTCCAATTGGTCACAGATCATTCAGAGCTTTTTTCAAACCATCTCTATCACTTATTAAGGACTCGCCCATTGCCTCTTTGCAAGTTTACCCAGCCTCGTAGAAATTTTGATTAATTTATTGGAATTCTCCTTTGTGGCCAAAATCTCCCAGGGTCTCTCTTCTACCCATTCTCTGGGAAGCCATTTTTAAGTGTTTGCATTTCTGCTCGCTTCTCTTGCATTCCAGCTGGGTCTCTGCCCTCCCCGACTGGCCTATATTTGCTCTTTGGGGTGTCCAGTTAGTCTCTTTGCAATATTTGTTCCCTGCTTCCTCTTATGTTTACTATATCCAACTCTGGGCCCTCCTCAGGCGAGAGCTAGCGCACCTCTGATATCAGTGACGGTGCTTCGTTGTCACAGGATCCGGCCTCAGAGCCATGTGACTGACGAGTAATACATCAGCTATTACATAGTCTACAGATGATCTTCCTGTGCCACATAACTGCTTATTTTAATGGTATCACCAAAACATCAGTATAGCCCCTTCTTTGAGATTGCTGTCAGAAATATGTGGCTTTGTATTTTTAAATCCACAGTGAACTTCTGGTTCAAGATGGTGGACTAAGCATGCATTCCAGCCTCACTTTCTTACCCCAAATCTCTGGAATTGACAGCCGAGGTATTTTTTAAATCCACAACTGAAGTGTAAAATAAGAAGGAGAGCCCTTCTTGGACCAGAAATTCTGTAAGCATAAGAACTGATGTATTAGATCTGGTAAAGGAAACAGATCAAAACATACACAGGAGAAGAGTATTCCTACAAAGTTGGGACAAAATCCAAGAGGGCTCCACACCTGGAAATAGTGGATTATGAGAGCAGGAAGAAACCAGGGGCAACCAGTAGGTTGGGGAACTGGCTTCAGCAGTTCCTGGACATCTTCCTTCCCCTTCCCAAGCAGCAGTTGCGGTGGGAGCTCTGCCCGAAGAAGCTATGGGTATAGAAGGTTGGAGCTGGAAACACAGGCTACTCCCACACCTAAAAGTCTAACTGCCAAGATATTCTGATGAGTGGTGTGTCCCATCCCTCCCTCAGTCTTCCTGGAAACAGACTGGGATACAAGCTGCAGAAGGACATTCTGCCTTTCCTCCTCCTCCTCCAAAAGGTGGGCAAACAGAGGCAGCCACTGACTAATAGGACATTTCAGCCACAAATGAGCACAAGATTAAGAATCACTAAACATTTGAGGAGTGCTAACACCTTGAAAGGAAGTCACAAATGGTAAACAAATAGAAGAGGTATACCTGAGGAAACAGGACTCCAGAATACATTCAATTATTAACATCAGAGACACCAGCAGATATTGCATCCATAAAAACAATTAGCAGATACTGGGCATTAATATTTTGATTTTTGAAATAAAAATCCAAATGGATAGGCTGAAAAGCCATATAGATAACAGCTGAACAGCTGTTCCAATCAAGGAATTACCCCAGAATGCAGCACAAAGAGAAAAGAGATGGAAAATACAAGAAAGCCGGCAAGAAACAGGAAGGATGAAACCGTAAGACCCAATATCTGTCTAACTGATATTCCAGGAAGCAAAAATAATGAGAATAGAGAGGAGGCAATATTTAAAGACATATTAACCAAGAATTTCCAGAACCAAAGAGGACTGCCTGAATTCACAGCAGTTAAAAGAAAGTCACATATAGATATCTCACGGGGGCCAGTTCCTCACTCACTGAAGGTAGACTTGATTTGGAAAGCAGTAAAAGGGCATTTGAAATGAAATATGGCAGAAAAGATGGGTAATCAAACTTAGTTCTTGTTGACAATGCGATGTAAGTTAAATTAGATGAAAATTGTGAAGATTAATTGCAAGACTCATAAATGACTTCTGAAGATGCCCGCCCCTACGGTTAGCTCCCACAGGCAGTTTAGCTGGTAGAGTTTTCTCTGTCTTCTCAAGACTTCTTCTAGTTTCCTTACAGCACAGAATGGGAGTACCCGAACCCATTAAAAGCCAGGGCTCAACTAAGAGAGCAATGCCTCTCCCGTGTCCTCCCTCGTCATCCGGCCCCTGTCCACAGTTCCACTCTTGATTGGTATCAATTCTTCGCAACTTGAATCCGACTTCTTCAGTCTCAGTAACCCCAACTGCTTTACTCTCTCCTGTTTCTGGCATTTGCAAAGCCCTCCCCTCTCAGTCATAATCTCAGCCACATTTCAGGGCCCAGAACAAGTCCCGCCTTTCACACGAGTCTCCTTTGGCCACATCTCTATGCTACTGTCTCCTTGTATGTGGCAGCTGTACCAAGCTGAGTTTTCTCCCTGGCTAGCCTGCCGGCTGCCCTAGAGCGGAGAGGGCACCAAACGTTTCTTTTGTGCCTTCCCAAGAACTGCTCCACGCACCTGTTAACACCAAAATAGTCCCAGGAGGGAGAACAAGTTGACGGATTAGCCCCTGGACACTAATTATTTGGGTGAGATAATTTCCTCTGACTGGGCAGAGGAAAGTGGGTGGATGGAAAATGTGGGGAAATGCCACGGAAAAGGAAGTGTGCGTGAAGAGGGGCGCGGGCCGCAAACGTCAGCTATTCCCTGATGGTGTTCAGGCCACCTAGGCACCTCTCACGTGATTCCCTAGTATGTCAGTGACAAGAGGGCCATAGAGTCACAGAACCCTTGACCCAAGGGAACTTAGAGACTACTCCACTCCTCAGGCCCCTCTGGTACCCAGGAGAGAAGCAGTGATCTGCCCCAAAGCACGTAGCTCTTTAGTGGCCCCTGAGGGGACAACTCCAGAGATCTGTTCCTTCCAGCTGTTCCCAGGACTGTCCATCATTACCTCTTCTTTAGCTGGAGACTGAAGACCTAAATATAATGACTCTAATTGAACTTTTACTATGTGCTAGAAACTCGGATAAGGCCCCAATATGCTTTATCTCATTTCCTCCTCATTTCTCCCATTTTTGTGTTGAAGAAACTGAGGCAGAGCTGTATCAGTGAACGCAGTGACAGAGGGTGCCCCTGAACCCAGGAAGGGAAGTGGCGCAGAGAGGGGTGCAGGAGCGGCTTTGTGCTTCTGTCAATTCTTTCCTTATTCTCTTAGCCTGCAATGCCCTTCCTCCGACTTGACACCTTACAAAATAATGCTCCTCCTTCAAGGCCTGCTCATAAAGCCATACCCGACCGTCCCTGGGTGGTCACTTTCTTCTTTCTTCCCATAGTTGTTTATGCCTCTGGTTGAATTCTTGTGCAATCTGACTTATATTATGATAATATAAGTGGTTCTGTCTTGCCCAAATTAACTCCTTAAGGGCAAGGACCTTACTTTGCCATATTCCTGAAGCCTAGAACAGTGGCTAGGATACTGTAGACTGACTAACTTTGCCGGGTGAAGACAGTAGCTGCACACACATGTGCATTCCATGAGCTGCAACCCCCCACAGCAGAAGCCCAGAGATCCCACGTGCCTTGCTATCTCCTGCAGGGCTGTCGTGCAGTTGTGGACAGTGTCAGTCTGAGGAGGCCACAGATAGGATCTCAGGATATCAGATGGGCCTCTCAATCTCCCCTTAAATATTTTCATCGGTTGAAGAATCTACCACCTTATCGTCAAGCTTTCGATTGTAATTCGGGGTCTAGTTAAAATGGAAAATCCCCAAGAGAAATTCCATTCACTTGCAACCTGGGAACAATACTCTATTGGTCAGTGAAGGTGGTTTTGATCTGGAAAGAGCCTCTGGGGCATTGGGCACCTGAAGCAGAAGGTGGAGGAAGGGAACTAGGCACAGGAGCTGCTAGTTTGAGGTCTGTGAATGGGCCTCAGAGGGTCCAGGAATCCAGAATTGTATTCAGAGCACTGCATGTTCATTCCTGAGTGGGTTTCTCCAGGGGGAGATTCCACAGCTTTCATTGGATTCTCAGAGTGGGTCTGGGGCTCTAAAGAGAATGAGAAGAGATAGAGAAGGTGGCTAAGGCTGGCTATTTGCACCCCAGCCTCCCTGACATCCCGGTTTGTCTCTGGGCACCTGCGCCTACAGGCACCAGTGGTGGGCCTGAGCCCTGTGGAAGAAAAGAACCAAGGAAGCCAGCAGCACGAAGGGAAGGGTTGGGGAGGGGCAGCTAAGACAGAGGGGAAGAATGTTGGGCATCAGATACAGAGATAAAAGGGGCCATGTGCTCAATGCCCTTGTTCTCCAGATAAGGAAATGGAGGTCCTGAGAGGATAAGTGGCCCGGCACTCTGGGGTAGGCCAGGGGCTCCCTTGCCAGGGAGTGGCTCTGCTCTAGGACATTGCTGTGTCCTCACAGCCTGTTCATTAAACAACAGATAAGCTTCCAAGGAAAGGCCAGCAGTGCTACTGCTATCTGACTGTTTGGGTGGTGGCTATAGGCCACTGGGTTGCTGGGACTTGGCATTTGGAATCACAGATAAGATAAGGAAAACATCCCTCTGGAGATATGGGAATGCATCATTCTTTGAAGACCCCGGGGCTAAATGCTTAAGATGCTAATCATTTATTCACTTCGCTGACATTTGCTGAGCACTTACTAGCCTCCTGGGGGCTGCGAAGAGGAGTGAGAGGAGAGTCCTTGCCCTGGAGGAACTTACGCTGTGGTGACGATGGAGGATGTCCCACTGCGGAGGGACTGGGTGCTCTGAAAGGAGGGGGTGGAGTTGTTTCTGCCCTTGCAAGAGCTTAACATATCCAGGTAGATCAGTGGAAGCCAGGCCCCTTGAGACCTCGGTGTGGTAAATCTTGGATGCCAAGACTTAGGTAAGGCTCTGGATCTTGCCACAGAACAAGGTTCAGTGGCCTCTCTGGCTGGTGGCATCTGGGCTCCCCCGAGGATTGTGTATCCATGCGGAGACCTTCCACTGTTGCTACTGGAGTCATGGAATCACACAACTTCATGTGCCACAGAGACCTTAAAACCCGAGGAATGGCAAACAACACCACTGGTGCATGGGTCCACTTTATCCCTTATCTCAGTGCCCGGAGGTAGATAGCACTCACTTCCTCAGCCAGGGCTCAGGCAGGCTTGGGAAACGAACAAGGCCACAGGCCTGGTTAACCACAGAGCTGAGACATGGACTCAAGTCCCCTCACATCTCAAATCCTGCTTTTGCGTTGCTGCCTTTTCCCTCCTCAAGTTAAAAGCCAAAATTTCGTTGAAAAATTCCACTATGTTATCCCTTCTGGGGTCAGACAACATGTTAGGTCTTATAAAATTGGATTGAAAAGTGGAAGTGGTGGGAAACATCTTAGAGAAATGACTGCTGTTGCTGGAACAATCCCCAGCTTGCCCTTTCTGCTTTCTTCATAAGAAAGGGTCGGAGTGCTAGTGAGAAAAGTATGGTTTGGGTGTCAGGCAAGCCCAATACAACGGGATCTGAGGGCCCAGGGTGGGCCTCCAGTCCCAAAATACTCCCCTTGCCTTGTCTTGTGGCCTGAAATGCCTTTAATGATCAAGAAGGCTTTTAAGGCAGTCTCCACTAAATGGATGTGTTTCAAAACAAACTCTTTCTGGAGACAAGAGGCGCTTTGCCATGTCAGAGGGGCAACCATAAAAGCTGAGGTAAAAGGGGGCCCTGCAAACTGGCCCCAGCCCCAGGCTTGCTGGAGGTTGGCCCGTAAGCTATTGTGAGTAAAGGAGCATTTACACACACATACACACACACACACACACACACACACACACGCACGGAGCAACCTCTGTTCTGGGAATTGTGCTAGAAGTTATGGGGCCTCAAAGATGAGCGGGAACTCCACCCTGCCTGCCGGGCACCCAAGAGCTTTGGGCCTGCACCTGCACTCATGAGAAGTGTGGGTTTGGGCAGCACATGCCTTTCCTGCACTGTCAACTGTCTTCCCCACGTGGCTGGAACCCAAGGGGCTGAGTGGTACCACCCGGACTTTCCACACAAATGGTCAGTTAGGGACTGCATCAGGGGCCAAAAGTACCGGGTGGACAAGACAGTTGCCCTGAAGGCGGTCCAACCACACCATATTTGCCCATCCCAGTTTCCTTTGTTGGCTCCTTTTGTCTCTCTCCTGCTCCAGAACAAGAAATTCCCAGGGAATCACTTGGAAGCTTGCTGGGAAGAAAGACTGAACCTCCGGTGTCCTGACCCCAGTACCAGGTTATGGAAAAGCTGATTGCAGAATGTGCGCAAGGGTAAACCTTCCCTGCTTTTAAATCATCATTGACAAGTGACTTTACTTCCCTGGATCTCATGTAGTTGATTCATGTTTAAAGGGAGAGAGCTGTACTATTAGAAGAGGTTGGCATTTCCTTCCAGTTGCAATACCTTGTGTTTCCTCAGTGAAGAAGTTCATGGGCATCTCTGCCTGTCATTCTAGAGAACTATGGTTCTCATGAGGTGTTCCGGCTTCTGGCACCTTTAGCCTGTTTGCCTTACTGCCTCTCACATCTAGAAACAGAACTGAATGTCTGGATATAATACCTTGCTCAGACAAGTTCCTTAATAAATGTTTGTTTAATGAAACCCTTCCTGACTCTGATTTACACAGTGCGTTGGCAGTCAGAAGCATGAGTTCCCCAGGACAGTGTCGAGAGGAAAGAGCAGTTAAGAGCTGCCCCAGGCAAGGAGGGGAGGAAGCAGCCTTGTCGGGGAGGCTGGTGGGGCAGAACTGGATGAGTAGGGAGACATGGAGGGAGAAGAACTCGGCAGGTAGGTGTCTGAGGGCCACGGAGGGGTCAGACCTTGAGTGGAGACAGCTCAGAATAAGGCTGGGCAAGCATGAATTTGGAAGTCTTGAAGGCAACCAAAAGCAAGGAAGGGTCTATAGCAGGGGATTGATGGAACGAAAGCTGAGCTGAAAAGCAATCCAGCAACAGCGTGCAGGATGGAGTGAGAGGGAAGGTCTGAGGAGGGCCTCAGAGAGGTCACAATGGGGAGCAGGGGCTGGACACAGGTGGGCAGAGTGTAAACTCTGGTGACAGGTTTGTAGCTAGAACGTGTGAAGGCCTGGGCACTGTTCTAGAAGTGGGATACAGTGGTAAAGTAGAGAGACGCAGATCCCCATCCCTGGGGAACTTGCCTCCTTCTAGAAGGAGAGGAAACAGAAGGAGGGGTATGACTTTTCATGAATTAATGCCCCATTTTATTCCATAGGAGATTTGTGGAAATTTACAAAAATACCTCCAGGTCAGAAAGATAAGTATAAATGATTTTATCTATTGTCCTAGATGATATCCGTCCTTTAGATAAAACAGTGATTTTCTTTTCTTTCTTTTTTTTTTTTTTTGAGACAGAGTCTTACTCTGTTGCCCGGGCTAGAGTGCTGTGGCGTCAGCCTAGCTCACAGCAACCTCAAACTCCTGGGCTGAAGCGATTCTCTTGCCTCAGCCTCCCGGCTAGCTGGGACTACAGGCACGTGCCACCATGCCCGGCTAATTTTTTCTATTTTTAGTTGTCTGGCTAATTTCTTTCTATTTTTAGTAGAGATGGGGGTCTTGTCTTGCTCTTGTTCAGGCTGGTCTCGAACTCCTGAGCTCAAGCAATCCTCCCTCCTCGGCCTCCCAGAGTGCTAGGATTACAGGCGTGAGCCACCACACCCAGCCTAGATAAAACAGTGATTTTCATATGGCTGATCTTAGAAAGTCAGAGTCAGCTTAGAGCCTGGCACCAAAGCATCACTAACCAAAGGTAGTTGCGAAAAGGACACAAATGACTAGTTTCCAGCATGTGCCTCCATAGAGTTTACAGCATTGGATTCAGATACTAAGTAAAGGTGCAGATGGGCTGGAGCCTAGATGGGGCTTGTGGAGAGAGATATTTTGTTTAGCGTCATGCCTGACACTTTGAGAGGAGGGCTGTGCTCTATAACGTTCATCCCCTACCCTCCACATTCACGTCACCTGTGCAGCCCTTGAAGCCATTAGAGCCTGGGACTGCCAAGAGAGGACTGAGGGCCCACCAGGAATCCCCAGATTTTTCACAACAGAGGCTTTTGAAAATAAGTAGATATTAGAAAGTCTGAGGTGGGGTAACTTTTGGCAAGAGTCTAGAAGGAAGATATGTATTTGCCTTCAACTGACCACTGAGAATATGCTTTGATCCTGAATAGACCAGAGGGCAGGGTTAAGATCCTTTATAAAAATTAAGGTATTAGCCAGAAGGTAAAGGAAATTCCGGAAAGTACTTTGAGACAGGGACGAAACATTTTTAGGGACTATCCCTAGAACTCGGAGACTGGATCCGGTTTGGCTGGGATAGGGGAGGGATGTGGGTGGGGGAGTGAGGGGGAAAGGGGTAGCGAAAAGCACCAAGAACTTGAGGGTGCACAACTGCGCTAAGGAGGCATAAGAAGGCCGGGGTGTGGGGAGGAGGCCAGGAGGAAGGTGGGAGACTTGGTTCTCGATGGGGCTGTGGAGTAATGGTGACGTAGCTAAGGGCTGGTGCTCCAGAGGCCACTGGGGCTTCCGAGATGGAGAAGACAGGGCCAAGAAAGGGGGGAGGGTACCCCCACAGAGGTAAGAGCTGAAGACAGGAGAAGTAATAACGGGTTCTCACAAGGAGGATGAAGCGGAGAGGGCAGGCGCTTAGGCTGAGGAAATGCCCATGTTCCGGGGGCTGGAGGAGGAGTAAGAACAGGAGTAGTGGAAAGAGAAAAGAGAAGCCTGTCCCCACAGCCACAGGCGAACAGACCCAGGAGGGAGGGAGGGCCAGAGGGGTCCACCACCAGAGAGTGAGATCCAGAACCAAGACGGAGGGGTGGGGGAGGCACAGACTGGGCAGTAGAAAGTCCACGTATCACTACTGCTTAGAGAAGAGCATCTTGAGTGTGGTGAGGCAGGAGCCAGGAGGTAAGAGGAAAAGGGTAGGGAGGAAATGGAAGCAGCAGGCATGGGTTACTTGTTTGGAAGAAAAAGAAGAGAGGAAGAGATCAGAGACGTAGAAGGAAAATTGGGAGAGGCCGGTATCACGGAACCAGGAAAGGAAGCAGGTATTAGCGAGAGGAAGCAGAAAGCGTGGTGTGGGTTGAGAGAACGGGCGTCCAAGTTGGGCATATTGGTGCCCAGCTCCCACCTTCACTGCTCTCTCTGCCACTCTGAGGCTCGGTTGTCTAACTTGTGGAACGGAGGTGCGGTGTGAACTTATTCCATGAGACCGTTGGGACGATTGAGCCGTAATTCATGTGCAGCATTTGGTGGAACATTCCAGGTGAGAGTGGGACAAGTGCCGTCGCCAACAGATCTTGTCCACCCTTTTCAAGGGACTATTGACATCATATCTGCATTGTTTGCCCCTCTCATAAAACAGTAAGAACTCTTGTAATCTTTTTTTAAAAAAAAGCTTTTTGGAGGTTCATGCCTTTTGGACATGCTCTGACTTGCACCTCCCCTGCCTCCCAGCCGTTATTGTAACAGCGCAGCTGTGCCTCCTCGTTCATAACAGATGCTGCCACTTAGCCACAATCTGCTTCTTCTGGTCTCCTGCCACCCCTTGGGCCACTTCTCCTCTGCCTGCTTTGTAAACTCATCTTTTCTCCCCAGGTTTTTCCTCCTCTACTCTGCCAGTAAATTGTGGTGCCCCTCAAGACACCCTCCTCAGGCTGTATAGTCTCCCGGAGTGATGTCTTTCATAGCCCGGGATTTAATTTCTCCCCATACGTCAGTGAGTGTTTCTAGCTCAGAACTCCCCCCAGTGAGTTACAGGCTGTATACCCAGGAGCCTACTAAACATCACTACTTGGTTGTTCCACCAATTCCTTAAACTCAAAATTTCTAAAACCTAAATAAGCTTCCCACACCTCAACACTGGTCCTAGCTCAGAGAATGGCGCCACTGTCTTCTCCTCCTATGTCATTGGATTTAAATCACAACCCAGACATGTCAATTCAAACCGCAGACGTCTCTTGAACTGTCAGCTTCTCCATTTCCACCTCCCGAGACCACAGGACCCTCCTCTCTTGCCCGAAGAACTGTGGAAGACTCCCAGCTGGTCTCTCTTCACCCACTCCAACACCCATCGCCCCATGCTATTCTTCCCACTGCAGCCAGAGTGATTTAGATTTTCACAACACATATATGATATTCTTGACCTCTGCGTAAAGCCCTTCAATGGCTTCTCATTTCTGTTAGGATCAATTCCAACATCTTTTCCACGGCCTATAAGGCTTTACACAGGTGTCGCCTGCCACTGTCTCTAGCTCCAGGGCACCCCACACTGCCCCCTGCTCACTGAGCCCGGGATCACCAGCCTTCTCTCTGCTCCTTGCTGATCTTTCTGTTTGTTAGCATCATGCTCACTTATCCCTGTCCCCCTCCCTGTCCCACCCCCTGTTACCACTCAGCAACACTCCAGCCCCCAGAGACAGGGTGCTCTCTAGCCACAGCCTTCTTGCCTCCAACTGGAAGTTCTCACTCACTTGGGGAATTGTTCAGTAAGGGTCTATACCTATCCCTCTAAGACCCTGTTAGTCCCTGGGGGCCAAGGTCACAACTGTCATGCTCCTAGTGGCAACTCTAGCAGTCAGCCCCTGAGGACCCAAAGCAGAGCGTGCAACAGGGAGAACCAAGGTGCCTGGGTTGAGTTTCCCCTGAAGTGGGGGCATGAAAGAGGGATGGACCAAGTGTGCTGGAGTGAATTAAAGGGAGCGCAGGCTTGGCACCTGGCCCTTGGACCCAGGGTGACAGGGGTCATCTCCCTGCTGGACAAGTCATCCCTGAAACCCCCCTTCAATAATAGGGTGCAAGGCAAGAACTGTGGTAAGCGCCTAGCTAAAAATAATAATGATTAGTAACTGTCCCCCTGTAATTGCCACTCCGAAGTCACGTAGCTGGTGGTCATAAAGATTCTTAACTTCTCCCCATAGCTGGTATCCACAAAGATTCTTAACTTTCTCCATAGATAATATCGCATTTTCCAAACCTACAGGTAGTTTTTAAGATATCTTTCTGGCCCTGCATTCCAGTGAATCGATTGGCCCACCCACATCAGTGGTCCATACCAAGAAACCAACTCAACTGGAATTGTGACCCCAGGGACGGGAGCATCACAAGAAGATGATTTCTACGCCCCTATTAACAAACCCAATTGCCTAATCCCTTGCCTGTCAAACTACCCTTAAAAACCCCATCTCCCAAGTTCTCAGGGAGGCGGATTTGAGAAATTCTCACGTCTGCCCGCTTAGCACTATGTGAAATAGAGACTCTTTCTCTGCGTAAAACCTGCTGACTCAGCATATTGGCTGCTTCTTGGCCAGCTGGCAAAGAAACCTGGTTGGGCGGCAGCATCCCTGTGCTAAAAGGTAGGATTTAGTAGGGTCTGGCCAGTCTGGGCAGCACTTCTGTAAGGCCAGGGCCTGCCTCCTCTCCCTGCAGAAGGCCTGGGCTATACCAGGGTATATGGGAGTCCCTCCTCGTGCTGTCGGGCCCAGGACATGTTCTGACCCGAACATCGCCAGGACACTTAGGCTCTGCTGCGTCTCCACAAGGCCTTTGCCCTATCTCAGGCTGAGTACTTTTGTTGAAGTACTGGCATTTCCCTTCCCTGAGATTGGTAGGGCATTAAATGAAGGTGTTAGTCAAGACGCTTGCGATGCCACCCAGCACAGGCACGCAGGCCTGGTCCATCAGGTGGCCAGAGCCCCTGCTTGGTGCCAGGCCAGTGTGGGATGCCTGAGCAGGCAAAGAGTACCCTGCAAACAACAAGGGCGGGACCCAAGGAGATGACCCTCAGAGGGCAGTGGAGACCCAGGCATTTGAGATGGCCTTGAAGGCACGTGGCACTTCAGGGCCATGTGTGTATATATGCATGTTTGGAGGCGAGGGGGGATGCTACTGGCAGGGGGGACATATAAGCAACCTCTATGAAGTTCTGGGACCTTCCTATATTCCTGTACTACTATTCTGTTCAACCTGCCTGTGTGGCCCATCAGAATGTTCTACTGAACGGGAAAACCAATGAGCAATCAGGAGAGACTCTCCTGATTTCCAGCTGTGGCATTTCCAGCTGTGGCATTCCAGCTGTGGCATTCAGAGGTCCATAAAGCTTAATCCTTGAAAGGGAGTCTCTCTAAATAGCCCAGGAATGAACATAAATGATTGAAAAATACCTGCATATAGAAACTAAATGAATCCCATAAGAGGTAGCAAAATGGCATGATTAAGAGTGTGGGCTCTGGAGACAGCCCACCTAGGTGCCAATCCCAGTTCTGCCACATGTGAGTTGGGTGCCCTAGGGCAAGCTACTTAACCCTCTCGTGCCTCAGTTTCCCCATTTGTAAAATGGGGATAATTACACTTAGCTCACAGGGTTGTTGTGAGGATGAACAGCTTAACATTTGTAAAGTGTTTAGAACAATGTCCGGCACATAGCAAATGTTGTGTAAGTGTTTAAAAAAATTCTTATCCTGTTAGGTCTTCAAATGGTGCATTTGTCGGGGGTCTTTATGACATACTTTTGAAGAAGATGAGAAACCAGCCTTCTTAGCGCCACTAAACATTTAGACACACAGACAGCCCTCACTTTGCACGGTAGTGCAGGACTGTAAAAATGACCGTGTGGGCTGAAACTGTGCAGAACAGTCTTAAAAATCAGGACAAAAATTATGATTGTTCCACTTTAAATTGTTTGCCAAAGCATTAAAAAATCTCTTACTGTAGGTTATAAGTGTATAGGGAAACAAAAAAAATAGTAAAACAAATGTTTTAGTACACAGTAATTTAAAACATTAAAAACAGTGCAGATTTTAAAGTGTTTTCTTTCTTTGTAAAAAAAACTTAGCAAGAGTATTTGAACAGTTCTTGCTGTCTGCTCTTTGCATAGCATGTGATACTGAGGGAGCATCTTTTCCATGCCTTGGTGAATTGTTCTATCCTTTAAAAATTTGCATCAGCTTCCAACGTCTCATATTTTGCTTTCAATGCTGTGAAATATTTCTGAGAATTCCTTTACTGTGAAATTTTTTCGCTGACGTTACTTCCTCTGGGACATCGTCATCCTTTTCGTTGCAACCACTTTCCTCATTTGTGCTTTGAACAATGGTTTCAGGTTTCATCAATAGAAATTGAAACTTCTGGCTGTCAGAAAGTCACACAGAGCTTACTCAGAATGATATAAAATTCCATTCTGGAAATTTAAAAAAATCTAAAAAATAAATCTTCGCTTGTTCCAAGTAGCTACTCATTAACAAAGGAATCAGATGATAACAGACACAATGCTGACTTTTTAATCTCAACTTATATATATTAAAAAACAACAGCAGCAACAACAACAACAAAAAACGGCTCGACGTAAGCATAGACATTTTCGGTTTGCACTTCGTGTTAATTGTTATTTAAATTATGGAATGATAGAAATGCTGAAACAACTGGATGAATTCAACTATATTGTGAAATTTCTGTAGCTGGCCAGAAATCAGACTTTGATTGGATATTTAAGATCTCATACGGATCAGGGGAGAAATATAATTACATATTCCTTAAGAATCTGATGAAAGTTATGTTCTGTCTCCTCTCAAAAGTGCACAGGAGCCAATACAACATTTTATGCAGCATTTCAGGGAATTCACAGAGCCCCTGAAATCCAGTTAGAAGCCCCGGCTATGATTCTAGAATTTTATTCCTAGTTGAAACCAGACAAAGCCTGTTTCAGAGCCATTGCAAGTCCCCAAAACCTCAGGCATTTTCTAAGAAAAGGCAAACCTTGGGGCATGTCACCTGCCACCAGAAAATGCATTTAACGGTGACCCTTTCCTCACTGTACAAGTTTGTTCAACCTAGACCTCTTCAGCTACAAACTACCATGCCTGAAATTCTCTTCTGAGACTAAAGGGATTGCAAAACGTGGCTGAACAGACAGATTCAATGGCGTGTTGTTGAAAAACACAGCAGAACCAGCAAATCAAACTGGAAATTGATTGTCTTGCACGGGATGTTGGCCACTATTGTGATGAGGTTGCTGAGTGGCACCTGGGCCTATTGCAGGTGGCATTCTCTGCCTGTTCTTCCCTTCTTTCCTCCTCATTCCTTTTCTTTCTCCTCTCCCTTTATTCTTCCTCTCCTATTCTTTTCTTCCTACTACTTCTGACATCGCCCCCCGTGGATACTGCTTAGTCCAGCCTGTGGTACAAGAGATTTTAGATCCTCATTAAAGCCACTGGAGAAAGCCCTGAGTGATTTACTTTGAATTCTATAGACAACCTAATGGGAAGCTCTGAGAACACCTGAACAATGCCCCAGAAATGTGTTCTTGCTGTAGAAACTTACTATTTGGGGGAGGCAGTTTTGATCAAGGAAGGGGGTTGGAGGATTGCTTGTTTATTCATTTTTTTGTTTTTGTTTTAAATTGATTTGACTTCAAGGGGATAAGACGGTCTAAACAAAACCTGCTGACGAAGTCACAGAACAACTCCACCTTTGGAATGAGCTTTATTTCCTTGTATTTTGTTAAGAAATCTGGCTCTCAACTGGGAATGCACGTCACTCTACCCACTCAAGGGCAGGATGATAAGGTTCTATCAGACCAGGCCCCTAAATGAACCTGAGACTCTATCAAGGTCAGAAATGCTGTAATTCAATCCAAAAGGTCTCTCTTGAGCTTGCTTGTTTTGACTCGTAACCACAAATTTATCTTGTGTAAGTGTCCGATCACATTATAAAACGACGAGTGAATCTGTGTAGTACGGACACCCTCTTGAAGCAACAGGAGTCCTAGATGAACCTCTTGGAGGATTCTCTGATTTTTCTGCCCCTTTGATTTCCATAGGACTCTAAATTGCTTCCTCTGAGGTCAAGGAACACAAGATGGTTTTGGAAATGCTGAACCCAACGCATTATAACATCACCAGCATGGTGCCTGAAGTCATGCCTGCTGCCACCATGCCAATCCTGCTGCTCACCGGCCTTCTCCTCTTGGTTTGGAATTATGAGGACACGTCCTCAATACCAGGTAAGCCAGTCATTTATTTCCGCATCTAAGGAGATTGCTTTCTTGGGCTTTTGGTCCATGATGTTAAAGAAAATTTCACAAAAGGGAAAAGGAAACCTGGAAAGGTCTCTGAAGACCACGGCCATGTTAGCAAGTGAGGACTCAGGTGAAAACTTTTAGACCAATTATCTGCACATTTTAAACGAAAGCATTTACAAAAATTATTTTAGACAATCCCTTCCAGTCTGCACTCTGCTTTTGGGAAAGCAGACTTGGCACAAGTCTCCTTTAAAACAAGTTTGAGATAGGGTAGAACAAGGTAAAATTCTAGGTTTTTGTTGTTGTTAATTTTTTTCAGATTCATTCCAGTTTTGCTCTGAAGGCGAAAATGTCTCTGGAATGCCTTCTCTACTTTTTTCTTTCTCCCTCCCCCTTCACCTCACCTGCGGCCCTGCCCTGTCTTGTACTTCTGTCTTCTCTTCATCCCACTCTTCCTCTCCTCTTACTCTTGGCCATGTGGTGGTGGTGGTGGTGCCACCAGAAGGGCTGACTGAGACCCTGGCAGTGGGAGAAGAATGGGGACCACAGTGGTGCCCTTGAAACATCACACCCCGATAGAATCTGTGGGTCTGGGGGTCAATCAAAAGTAGGGAATGATATAACAACCAGATAATTCCAACGGAAAACCCCACTATTCCACCGCTAATGCTGGAATTATCAGATATCAGATTAATTCAGAAGTATTAGAAATTTCAGACTGTTTCTTTAGTCTTCAGTGCAAATTTCTCCTGGCAGGCAACTCCTGCCAATTCCATAAGCTCTCCGATGAGGTTTAGTTTCCAGAGCATAGTTATTACACGCTTGTAAGTGCGGTGGGCCTCATCTCCGTGTGACCAAGAGTGGGAGTATGGGGCTGGTACAAAATGCTCTGTGTCTGGATTCTTTTTAAAATTTTCCAGATAACTGCCTGTCTCTCAGTCTGATTCAGCCTGATATTTTAGATTACTTTAATGCCCACTTTAGTGGAACATTTAGTTAATCTTGTTCTCTGCTCCCTGACAGGGTCATCTCCGGGGAAGGGAGGCTCAGAGCTGAGGGATGCCTCTCCTCTGGTCTTTAACTTGAACTCTCTCCACGACGGCTGCCCCCTCCTCCCGTATATATAAAAGTATATATACTTGTAGTATATATAAGAATCACCCAGAAGGTAGAAGCATGTGAAAATTTCAGATCCCTGGGTCCTGCCCCAGACATTTTGAATCAGACTCTCCAGGCCTAGAAACACACATGTTTAACAAGTTTCCCCAGACGCTTACGCCGCATGCACTGGTGGAACTCCCTTGGACCCTTGAGCGAGGAGGTCAGCCTGGCTTTCCTGAAACCCCGGATCAGGAGTCTAGACAGCACCTCACTCCGTCCACCACTCCTGGGCTAGGGAATGCATACTGTCACGCACTGACAGGCGGGTCACATAATACAGTGATTCTCAGCCCTGTCTGAGGTAGGGCCCCCAGGTTGATATTTTCTTAAATCCTCTCCAGGTGATTTTTCATGAGCAGCCAAGGTTGAGAGCCACAGATATGAGCCTGACACCCTCATCCGATAGAAGGGGAAGCTGGGACTCAGAGAGGCGACCTGCTTGGCCCAGGCGAAGCGTTATGGCCAGTCTGAGAAGCCACTGGAGTTCAAACTCCTCATCACACAAGTGAGGGGCTAAAGCCCAGAGAAGAGAACTGGCTTATCAGCTTCCCAGCTAGAAGGGAAGTGGGAGTGCAGGAGGACACCAGGAAGCCCTAAAGCCCAAGCTGAAATCATTCTGCTAGCCAGGGAGTTTCTAGTTTCATGCTTTCGCTTTGAAAACATAAGGTCTGCTTAGAATCCTCTAGTGGCACAGACTGTGAGGTCTTGTGCTTGCTGGTTGGGGATGAGGAGATGAGAAAATTGGCCTTGGTAGGGTGGTTCTTGATCAGCAAGACTCCTGAACTCCTGCCGGCCCCTTTCAGTCAATGGCTGTCTGGGTTCTTGGTGTTAGAGGTTTGGGGGAAGCTCAGGGTCAGTGGAAGCCAAAGAGAGTCGAGAAGGTGTAATGAAGAAAAACCCTCAAGTAAGTTACAGTTTACAAAGTGGTTTTGGGCCCATGCTCTCTGGTGAGGTTAGTGTATTTATGCCTATTTCGTAGGTGAAAAAACTGAGACTCCAGGAGGGTAGATGTCATGCAGCTAGTAGGTGATGAAACTAGAGCTCATATCCAAGCTTCTCCAATCCATATTCACTGAGAAGCTCTGCTGTATTGGGTGCTTAGGGGTGGGGGTGGGGGGTGGCGTGCAAAGAGGAAAGAGATGCGTCTGCCCTGGGGGGATTGCATCAAAGTGGCAAAGACATCAAAGGCAGGGGCACCCACAGGCAGATGATTTAGTGCCAGGGAGGGGGCTCTGAAAGTCTAGGGGAGGGAAGAGTCATTCCCACGGGGGTTTTGTAAGCTTCAGCTCTGAGAAATTGCCCCCAGTCTACTGATCTGTGTCCAGGATTCACGGTCGCCTGACACCTGGCAGCTCTCCCTTCTGCAAGGACACACAGCCACCCCCAACCTTGAACGGGGCCCCTCTCCCTCCAGGTGCTGCACTCTGCCCTGGCTGCCACATCCCCAGAGCAGGGCACCGGGAAAAGGACATGGCAACACATTCCTCTTTCTTCCCATCAGGAAAATATTTCAAAGAAAAGTGCTCAGTGTGCTGATAAATTTGCTATCACAGTCCGGCACAAGAAATAGGATGTTAGCCCCATTCTAGACACTCCACATGTGCCTTCTTAATCACTACACTTTCCTGGATTTCGTGACTATCACTCCCTGCTTTTTTATAGCTGTGCCACCTAATTTCACATCCCCAGACAATATAGGTTAATTTTGCCTGGTTTTAAATGTTTTTGCAATCAAATCATACGTTATTTATTCTGTCTTGCTTCTTTTACTCAATATTATGTTTCTGAGATTCATCCACATTGTGGCATGCAGCCGTAGTTCATTTTCATTGCCATATGGTACTGAGTTACAAGAATATCTCGCGGTTTAAATGCCAATTCTTCTGTTGATAGACATTTGGGGTGTCTCCAGTTTGGGGCTATCGTGAACAGGACTGCCGAGAACGTATGTGTGCACAGGTTTCTCCAGGGTGTACACCTAGGCGTGGCATGCAACAGCTTCTTGATTAGGACAGCTGGCGAAAGGACCCAGCTGTTGGCTCCAAGGAGGCTGCGTCCACACAAAAATGCAGTGAAGTATTTACCGCTTCTCTTAGGCTCAGCCATCAATCACTGCATGCCTAGATAAACATTCTCCAGTCTGAGAAGCAAAGAACAGCTTAATGTGGTTGCACCAGAACATTTCCCTAATATTTTACCAAAGCTTCTAGAGCATTCTTCTCTCTAGCTGGAGGGTATAAGATATATATGTAAAGGAAAAGATTACATTGTGTTAGAATTATTTGATTTTGTAATTTTTTTTTTACATACTCTCCTGTCCTGGGAACTCAGATGGGGACTATTATACATTTTCAGACCCTAACTTGAAACTAGTGTCTACACCTTGTAGGGCCTCAGTAAGTGTTTGTTGGATGAATTAAGCTGACATACAGTTGATTACTAAGGACCCAAAACTCTGGTTCTCTTCTGATTAGAACATTCAGGTTCTTATCCTAAGCACAGGGTTCATCATGATCTCCCTTTTTCAGTAGATTTTGGCTCTCTTCTTTCATATTTTAAATTCGAATAGTGGCTGCCAAATATTAAGATTTTCTACATGGCACCAAACTTTTCGATAAAAGATGAAAAGTGCAATCTTTTATCTGTATGTCTTTGTTGCTCATAAGACTGGTATATTAAGTAAGTAAATGTTTATTGAATAAACCTATTCCCAAATAACTAGATACTTGACCTCCTGTGGATCAAATATACATTTTTTGATATTTTCCAATTTTTTTATCAAAATGTAAATACAACCTAAAATACCCTAAATGAGGATAGCATTTAAAACTTCATCCTTTATATTGTATGCACAAGCCTAATTCATTTTTAAAATTCATTCAGGAAACATGTGTTGAGCATCTACAATGTGCCCAGCTATAAATATCCAGTGAAGTATTTTATTATGCATATTTTAATTTGATTAAAGGTTAGTATATCTGATGACATTTTAAGGAAATATATATTCAATCAAATCTGCTTGTGTAAATCTTTAAAAGAACTTAATGGAATTATTTTACTATCAAGTTAGTCATCTACTGCATAATGTAGAGCTTTTAAAATTATTACAAGATTAATAACCCTTTGATAGTAATTTGGTTCCATAGATATTAATAAAGATGTTCTCTTTAAACAGAAAAAAGAGCCGGTAGTCTTGTTCATATTAACTCAGCTATTGCAAAGAAAAAGATTAAACATTGTTTGCTGTATTTGGGACTCAACATCTAATTCAGATGATTCAAGCAAAAATGTACACTATCTAATCACACAACTCTTACCCTTAGAGTGAGAATGTTCTCATACGGTTAGGTGTGTTTTGGCTTCAGAACTATTTCAGTGACAGAATGGAATCAAAGAAGACAGATTTGGTATAACTACTACTTTATAATGTAATTCCTAAAACCATTCCAAAAATTTTTTTATCTAATTTTACCACCACCAGTAAAATCAAGCTGCCAAGTTTGTTCTCTGATGCAAACAAGATCAAATTCCCCGGTTGTTCCCTGGACTCGTGTTCTTTACAAATTCTGCCATCCTATTCGTCAGCAACGGCACGAGTGGCCACTGCTCTTGGCTAAAACCAGATCACAGGACTCTAGTCTAGACACTGACCAGACTCGTTGCCTAATTCCTCAATTCTTAGCTTTATTTCGTTTAGTGAGATTTAGCTTAAGAGGTTTTTTTTTCTTAAACTGAGTCCTTTTTAAGAGAAAAAGAGAAATGGATGTTCTGAGTTTTGCAGGATTCCTCTAAAACCATAGCCTAGTTCTAACTCACCCATTCTGTAAGCGGGGGCACTCAAACCAAACATTTTCAGCCAAAACCAGGCAGCCAAACAGATCTATCAGCTTTTCACCAGATGGACGGATGGACTTATTTTTGAAATTCACTGACACTGGCTAGCATGGGAGGAAATTAGCACACATAGCCCAGTTCTTCCAGACTGAAATGACTGAGGCCAAACAGAACGAGGACAGCGTGGATACGGGACTGCTTTTTACTCATGGGGGAGCGAAGAGCCTCACGTTACGCGTGTTTTGTTTTGTTGTAAATCACTTTATTTGTGATTCACAGATAGACGTGAAGAACATTTAGATATAAACGAACAAAAACAGCAGTAACTCGAAGCAGTTGCTATTTTGGGGGTCACTAACAGCTGGTTGCCATCTGATGACTTTCCCAGGTCCCGGCTACTGCATGGGAATCGGGCCGCTCCTCTCCCACGGCAGATTCCTGTGGATGGGCATAGGCAGTGCCTGCAACTACTACAACAAGATGTATGGAGAGTTCATGCGAGTCTGGATATGTGGAGAGGAGACTCTCATTATCAGCAAGTGAGTCTGTGAATAATCCGAGTTATGTTTTTTGCCTTGAGGCTGGGGTTTAAAAAAATGATTTTGCTATCTTGACGTCTGTGTTGCTAAGACTATATTTTTCCTGCTGAAATGAAGGGGAGCGATTCCCAGGTAAAAATCTAACATTGCAGACAGAATAACTAGGTTTTGCTTGAGTCGAAGCCAGAGAGGTACATGGATAAAGAACTCTGGAAAGTTGGGAAATTATTCAAAATCTCTGCGAGCAGTGAATGTGGAAACATAGAATCCAGATAATTTGATTTTGGCAAAACATTACTTTAGGGAGAGGCATTATCTTCTCTGCTTTCCTAAGATTTTGGTCTTTTCTACAAGTGAACGTTAAAAAGAACAAAACAAAACAAACCTGTAAAAACCCAAAATAAAACCTGACACAAAGGTATCTGACTAGCAATTTGCCAAGGTGCTCTGATGCCAGGCGACTGCTGCTCTCGAATTTATGACTGCAGGCCAGTTTCCCCGCTGAGTGGTCTTAAGTAAACGAATCAGGAACAACATTGCCCATTACAGAAATGATGTCCTCTCTGCACTGTTATATTTTCTGGAAAACTAGCAGACTGAATTCACTCCAGGGTTAACCAAATATGCATTGACTGTGGAGAATTAGCTTTGCGAAATACTAGTTTTCATGTTTATGGATCTTAGAAAATGGAGAATTTCAAAGAGAGCATATTTCACTAGACTTTCAGCTGTCTTTACTAGACTTTTAGCAAAGTTATCGCTGACAATGTCTCATTAACAAATTTTTATATTTGTAATCCCTGACAGAGCTTTACCCACAGACTGAAGCTGACCAGGGTGTTTTACTGATTTCTTGGGATTATTTGTTCAGATATATAGACTGTCACTCAGAAGTAAGTGAAGCATTTCTGAAAACTACATTAATTTTTTTCAGGCCAAGATTACATTTATCATTTCGTAAGCTACCGTGGTATCCTCAAAGCCCAATCATTGAAGCAAATATTGAAAGAAGGGAGAGGGGAGAAAAATGTGTTCAAAATACTTCCCAATATTTCAGACTATCCAGGAATGTTATTTTGGATCTATCCAATACCTCCATTTTTCCCTGGGCTTTTCCTGGTTCATTGAGTTTAGTGTTGTAGCACTTTTAAGAGTAGCTAAGGCAGACGACATTTCTACAACTAAACATAAGTGGCTTCAGGTGGGAATGTCACTTTATTAGGTTCCCTCTGAAATGCTCTAATGCAGTGGTTCTCAAAGTGCAGTCCCTCCGCCAGCAGCATCAACAAACATAGGGACGGGACACCCCCCCCAGCAACTGAATAAGAAAGGCTGGGTAGGACCCCCACAGTCTGCAGTTTAATAAGCTCTCCAGGTGATTCTGAGGTATGCTCAAGTTCGAGAGCCACTGCTCTAAGGACTAGATCATAATTACTCTGATTTTACTTCTCCTGATCTACTGAGCCCTGATCAGCCAAATTTAAGTGAATTTGGTATGTTCTTGATATGTTCTCATTTTAAAAATCAATACTCTAGTCACTTTTACGACTGACTATGGTCTCGTGAACGTCCTGGAACTGATGACATTGGGTTTGGGGGATTGGAACATTCGCTCCTGCTGCTTCATTCCCTGGCACAGAAGCTGCCACCAGCCCTCCTCAACCCGGCGTCTGCCTTCCCTGTCACCTGTTTCTCTCAGCAGACAGGTGAAGTAACCCTCAGGATCTTTATCCGACAGGATATCTACCTGCAGTTCGGGATCTAGAGCAGTGGTTCTCGCCCTGGCTGCACAGTAGAGTTCCCCAGGGAGCTTTTAAAAGCCCTGCTGCCCGGGCCACACCCCAACTTTTAGATCAGAATCTCTGGGGGTGGGACCCAGGCATCAGGAGCCTTTACAGTTCCCCAGGTGATTCCTGGGTGCTGCAGAGCTCGAGGACCTCCCATCTAGAGAGAAGGAAAGACGAAGAAGCTTCTGGGGCAGGAGCGCCTCTCCCTGGGGTTAGGGGAAACAGCTAAGTGGGGAGGGAGTGGTTTTGTCTTACTGTACAACCCCCGAGTCTAGCTAAGGTGGTGGTAGAAAACTAGACTCGCAGTGAGGAATGGCAGATTTGAGAAAGGGCCTGAGTACCAGGACAGAAATCACTCTCGGATATGAGCTACTTACATACTAGATCCTTAGGTCACCAGATAAATTCCCTGGATGCCCAAAGACAATTCCTGAAGTAGAATCCTTGTCACCATCGGGGTGGCATCTGACCACTCTGATTGTCTTAATTAGGAAAGTGACTTCAGTGACCCTGACGAGTCAGGCGCTGGTTCATGTTAAGATGTGGACAACCCACCCGCCCTTCCCCCAGCCCTCCCAGGGCCCTCCCTGTCCTCTCAGGCTTTTCACTTGTCAGAGCCTTTGTGTTCTCCTTAATTGCCTCCGAGCAGCTCAATTTTGCTGTTAAAGGCTGAGCTCCCTGCAGGAATAGGACATGTTTGTCCCCATCTCCTTTCCTTGTCTGCTCTTCACGTCCCTTCCAGAACTACCCGTACCTCTTGAAAAGACCCCATTGGACCTCAGAAAAGCCTTTTCTTTTGATTTGAATAGTTTGCCAGATTTCTTTTTCTTTTCAAAAGTTTGAGGGCTATAGTCATTACAACTGTGTAGAGATGACAATCCAACTTTTCCAACTAGCTTCGTCCCAGAGTGGTGGGGGCTGCAGAACTTTAGGGGAGGGAATCAGGCCTGAGTGCTGCTGGGATGCTGGATGCTGCCTGAACCACTTGGGGTCTTTGAGGCAAGGTCCATCTAGTCAGCTTGTGCACATGTGAGCATTTCCCCCCGGGCAGCTACACGCTAAATTAACGGAGGTCTACCAATGCTGTGTGTGACACTTCATGTCCATTATATGTGTATATATTACACATATATTTTGTCATGAGTACCAAAAAAAAAGAATTCAAGTAGCATCCATAAAGAGGAATTAGCAATTAACATGCTAATTAGGGCTATATTTGCATGTGTTAGCAAGGAACATACTAATTAGGGTTATATTTGCACATCTGTCTTAATCATGTGTAAATTTACAGGGGGCTCATTCATTTATTCTTTCAACATACATTGAGAATTTATTATATACTAAGCATAGATACATTCTAAGTTATAATAGTCATTATTAGCTCTCCATTCATTCGTTAAATATTTATTGAGAACTTACTATGTGCATTAGATATCATTCTAGGCTCTGAGAATACAGCAATGAACAAATCAGCCAATAATTCCCTACCCTCATGGAGCAATATATTGTTATTATGCTAACAATAAACAAGTAAAATATATAGTATATTAGGAGGGTGACCAACTCTCTCAGTTTGCCTGGGACCAGAGAGTTTCCCAGGATGAGTGCTGCTGGGAAGTCCCCACTTCCCTTCAGTCTTTATTCACATGCTCTCTTCTCAAGGAGGACTGCCTGAGCCAGTTGTTTACTATAGTATCCCCCTCTCCGCCTGGCTAGGCGGAGAAGGGAAAAGCAGGTGAAGAATGCACGTCCAGGGAGGAGGAAATTGTGATCCATGTCAAATACGGCAGACAGGCCAAGTGAGTGCTTGGAGACTTGAGTATTGCATCTAGCAAGAGGGAGGTCAGGGGTGATTTTGACAGGAGCAGTTTCAATGGAGTGGTGGGGGCAAAAATCTGACCAGACAAGGAAATGCGGGGAGAAGAGTCAGAGGCAGCAAGTGTCAATGACACTGCCAAGGAGTTTTCTATAAAAGAAGCAGGAAATGGGCCAGTAGCTGGAGAGAGACATGTGGCCAAAGGAGTTCTGATTTTTAAAACAAGAGAAATTCCAGCGTGCGAGTTGTGGTGGGAATGATCGATCATGGAGGAATTGTTAACACAGGAGAAAGAAGGGGCATATGAGGTGAGATGTGAAGAAGTCCCAGGGGACAAGTGGTGGCGGAAGATGGCCTTGAATAGGGACATGGAAGTTTATCCATAGTCACAGGAGGGAAGGTGGAATATATGAGCGCAGATCCTGGTGGTTGGGGCTTGTGGAGGTTCTCTTGTAGGTGTTTCTATTTTCTCAGGAAAATAGAACTAAAGTCTTCAGCTGAGCCTGAGTGGGGAGGATATAATAGTCATCTAGAAGAGCGAGAGAGTGAATGGACTAGGGAAATACAGTAGAATTGCCAGCTGCACTAAGGGTCCACTTGAATTTAACTGAGAACTGTCAGAGCGTGTATGTGTGTGTGTGTGTGCGCGCACACACACAAGCATACACGTACACGTGTGTGATTTTTCTTTTTTTTCTTCCCAGCCCAATTCAGTTGCCAGGTGCAAACACAGAACAAGCTAAAAGTTGGATTTAGCTGGAGTGGGGGTTTTACCCGGCAACCATGACAAAGTAAGGAGAGGGTCAAGGGAGTTGAGGATGCAGGGAAGGGTATTTTAATTTTAATTTTAATGATCGATAATACACATTTTTTCCAACTTTCTATTAAGAAATTTTTCAAACGAACAGGAAAGTTGAAAGAACAGTCTCGCCCTCTTTTCCCCCTGTGACGTTGACCTTTTGAAGAGACCACGTCAGTTGTCTTACAGGAATCCCACGTGCTGAATTTCTCTCATTGTTTCCTCACAGTGTCACTGAACATATTCCTTTATTCCCTGTATTTCCTATAAACTGACAATTTGGTCTAAAGGCTCAATTAGATTCAAGTTACACGTTTTTTGTACTAATACTTTATCAGTAGTACGAGGCGCTTCATATCACATAACATCGGGAGATGAGTAATGGGTTGTCCCACTAGTAGTGATGCTAAATTGGATCACTTGGTTAGGGTGGTTACAGTCAGATCTTGCTGTTGCAAAGATTGTTTTTCTGGCAGTCACCCTAGAATTTACGCTTGGCAAGTGGGGATATTAAGGGGGCAGAGGGCAGTGAAAAGGTGATTGGATTAATGGAACGTAAGACTTGGACACGGAAGAGATCTACACAAGGCAAGTATTTTTAAATGTGTGGTACCAGTTGTTCAGTAATTGTCTCCTCTGTATTTCTGGCACTCATCGCTGGTGAACCTGGCCACAGGTGTGTGAGTTGTTTAAACTCAGAATTTAGGTGGCTTCCTCCTTAGCACCTGAGAGCTTACTTCCTGGCTACTTTTCATTTCGCATAGACAATAGGTTTGCCATCTTTGGAGATGCCTTTTGACTTCAGTCATGTTTAAAGAGAAATAATGACCCCAGTAACCAGACACCTTGCACTGCACACTATTCCTTCTGAACCTGGGGACCCAGTCGGACTCTCCTCAGTGGTAAGAAATCCTCACTCTCCCAACAGTCCGTGTAGCATTTCCCTCAGCAGTGTTGCAGGCTGGCCCTGCACGGTGGCGGAGCCAGGTTCGTCTTGACTGCCAGGAGGGGCTCCGGGCTGGAGTCCCTAGTTCTTCACCACCCTTTTCTTCCTCGCTTTCCAGATTTACTCTGGTTACATAAATCCAGCCTAATTTTGGTAAGTGACCTTGTTTTAAATTGCTCTTCTGTGGCCAGTGACACTTCGCTTGCTATATATCACTTCTGCCGGGATGGCCTTGGCCTTTGCCAAGTCTGAACCTCGAACTCAAAATAGCTGAGTTGTTGGCGCCCCCTAAAGGACACATGGATTTTTTTTTAATTTTTTTTTTTTTCAGCATATTGCAGGGGTACAGATGTTTAGGTTACGTATGTTGCCCTTGCCCTCCCTCCCCCCTAAGTCCAAGTTTCAAATATGTCCATCCTTTGGGCGGTGCGTATTGCACTCTTTGTGTATGCAAATACCCCTCCCCTCCTCCCCTCTCCCCCCCCCCCAACATCCAATACCCCTTCCC
>NW_012151618.1:126346-182397 GCF_000956105.1 Propithecus coquereli | reverse complement strand
GCTATAAACATTCGGGTGCAGGTGTCTTTTTCATAGAGCGACTTTTGTTCTTTTGGGTAGATGCCCAGTAATGGGATTGCTGGATCGAATGGTACTTCTAATTGTATTTCTTTAAGGTATCTCCATATTGCTTTCCACAGAGGTTGCACTAGTTCGCAGTCCCACCAGCAGCGTATGAGTGTTCCTATCTCTCCACATCCACGCCAACATTTATTGTTTTGGGACTTTTTTGTTTTTATTTCAGAGTATTGTGAGGATACAAACATTATAGTTACACTTTATGTCTTTGCCTCACCCAAATGTGGGTTAAAGGCATGCCCTTCCCTCCCTTCAGTGCTCCCCGTGTCCTTTAGTTGTAGGTTTGCCCCCTCATCCCCCTATGTTAGCGCATTATTAACTGGCAAACATTTAGTTGGATTTATTTCATGTCTGGAGTTTCTTATTCTCTTGTTTTAATTGATTAGCAGTTCATTAAATGAAATGAACAGGCCAATTTGATTAGTGCCACGTACAAAAGCCCCAGGAATCAAAGCAGAAAAATGGTCTTCTGCTTGTCCTGTGAGTACTTACAAATTTTAGATTTGAGTTTGTGAACAAAGAATATATAAATTACTTACTTTCTGCTTATGGGGAGGGAGCTTTGCGGGCAGCAAGGGTGAGACGAGCAGCGGCAGGTAGATGAGACTTATGCTTTATTGTCGGGGGGGGATGCAGCCACGGTGAGAACGTGGTGAGTGCTTTTATATGGCTCGGAACGACAGTGGCAATATTTCAAGCAAAGATGTCATCACATGGGTTTTACATAGGAAGTGACATCATGGTTACATAAGCGCTGACTAATGCCTCACTGCAAGGCCAGCAGATGACATGCTGGCAGTCATTTTAGTTTGGCTTAAGAAACTTATTGACTATACAAACAGATTTCCCCTACAGTGCACCCCCTAGGTAACAGGTTTTGTGGCTGACCCACAGGCCCACAGGGAGGTCCCTTGGGTGCAAAGGCCACAGTAACAATACAGGGAACAGCATAGTATTACCAGACTACAGTAAACAGCTCCTAACACTGAAAGGTCCAACGCCAGGATGATGAGAGGTGTCCCCACCATTGTTCTAACGGGTCTCCAGTTAGTTGTTGGATGGCCTGTACCTCACTGTCGATGTCCTTCAAGGCCGAGGAGATATATTCCTGGTGATCAGGTATACATACACAGGTATATATCAGGTATATATGACTGTGCATCTGCCCCCTTGGGCTGCAGTAAGGAGATCAAGGGTCATGTGGTTTTGCAAAACCACCTTTCTCATCTGGGTGACCTCATCCATCCAAAGGGTCAAGGCCTGCCTGGTTTGATTCAGGGCCGAGCAGTATGCTCCGCTAGGGCGTTCACTTCTGTCTCTACCTTAATGGCTCCACCCACAGGGAAAAAGATGGCTACTGGGTAGAACCACCATGGAGTCCGTTTCACCCGATGCTAGTGGGACAACACAGCATCCCAATTATGTGATTTCTTGGTAAAGGTGGGGAGGACCTTCCCTGGGATATATGGCCATCCCCAAGTGCACTTGAGTGCATCTTCCCGTTTAGTGAGCCAGAAGGTAAAGCCACCCATACCAGGCAGTGCCTACTAGCCAACCTTGGATTTTCCATGGAGGTAACCAGACAGTGAGGCCCTTAAACATGGTCCAACTAGCAGTGCAGACGTGCAAAAGGGACAGCCCATGCATGACCACTATTTACACGGCATGCAATTCAGCCCATTGGCTTCTCTGCCCCACCCCCATTTCAAACCAAATTTCATCATGCTCCAACTGGACAGCCACTGCCGTCCATTGGGCTGAGGGGTCACGACTGGACCCATCAGTATACCATACCTCCACTGGAGGGAAACCTCATCCTTCAAGGTACAGGCTCTCTTCCCTAGGTACTACTGTGGTCTGAGGGTCAGCATCAGATACAACTTCAACAGGGCCACATACTGTCTGCAACTCTGAAGTCAAGGGGCTGGAGCTGAACTCTCTTCATAGCTCCAAATAAACTCCCCACTGCAGCAGAGTGGGCATCTGGGCTATCCCTGATCATGGGCTGGCTATCCAGGCCCTCACCCATCCTACTATGGGGTATGTAGTGCTCACTAGCACCTTAGACTGCCCAGTTATAGCTTCACAGGCCTGAAGGGTGGCATACACAGCCGCCAGCTGCTTTTCCACCAAGGAATAGTGCTCTTAGGAGCCCTTCTAAGTCTGGGACCAAAACCCAATAGGGACTTGCAGCTCATGCTGGCATTGCCACAAACCTCAGCCCATCTGGCATGCGTTGTCACATTGAGGTCAAATGGCTGTGAGCAGTCAACCACTTGTAGCATCTGGGCTTATGCGACAGCCCTCTTGGCTGCCCTCTGCCTCCGGGGACCAGTCCCACTGCGTCCCCTTCTTACATAATGCATGCAAAGATCATAACAGTTGGGCCAAGTGGGGAATGGATATACGCCAATATCTCAAGAGCCCCACAAACACTTGTAACTGTTTCACCATAGTGGGTCAGGGGAAGGCTTGAATCTTACCTATAACTGCCTCAGGGATTGCTTTCGTCTTACCCAACAAGACAACACCCAAGAAT
Organism: Propithecus coquereli; assembly: GCF_000956105.1. Taxonomy (NCBI): domain Eukaryota; kingdom Metazoa; phylum Chordata; class Mammalia; order Primates; family Indriidae; genus Propithecus; species Propithecus coquereli. Next base: position 179,780 of record NW_012151618.1, on the reverse strand, counting down.
TTGACCGACAAGCCAGATCCCTGGACCTTGGAGTCAAAGGCAGGTGACAGCTTCTTCTAGATCTGTAAGGGAATCAGAGGTTAACGTTATATCATCAGTATAATGAAACAAGTACATTGTTTTGGATGGCCGATTCCATGTGGCCAAGTCCAGTGCCACCAAACCATGACATATGGTCGGGCCATGGAGGTAACTTTGCAATAATACCACAAATGTCCATTGTCGTCCTTCCCTTAAAAATTAACGCCAAGGTTTTCTTTCTTTTCAGATCCTCAAGTATGTTCCATGTAATGAAGCACAGTCACTACAGTTCCCGATTTGGCAGCAAACTTGGGTTGCAGTGCATCGGTATGCATGAGAACGGCATCATATTTAACAACAATCCAGCCCTCTGGAAAGCAATTCGACCTTTCTTTATAAAAGGTGAGCAGGTACCTGGCTGCATTCTTCTTCTTCTTCTTTCTTCTTCTTCTCCTTCTTCTTCTTCTTCTTCTTCTTCTTCTTCTTCTCCTTCTTCTCCTTCTCCTTCTTCTCCTTCTTCTCCTCCTCCTCCTCTTCTTCTTCTTCTTTTCTTTTTCTTCTTTTCTTCTTCTTCTTCTTCTTTCTTCTTCCTCTTCCTCCTCTTCCTCTTCCTCTTCCTCTCCTTCTCCTTCTCCTTCTCCTCCTTCTCCTCCTTCTCCTTCTCCTTCTCCTTCTTCTTCTTTTTTTTACTATGAATGTATCTTTTTTTTGAAATCATGTTTTAAATTCTGCTGTATCACAGCTTTGAAATAATAATAATAGAAGAAAGAGCTAACATTCATTATACCTTTATTGCTTTATTGTATAGTAGGCTCTGTTCCAAACACTTGATATTTTAATCCCACAACAACTCATATGATAAATGCTCTTATTTACACTTTACAGATGAGAAAACTAAGGCATTAAGAGGTTAAGTAACTTCCCCAAGGTCCCAAAATTAGTAAATAGCAGCCCAGGATACAACCCCAGAGCTTACATTTTTTAGCCACCACAATTTTTTTTCTTCCTGTTGATGTAAGAAGCAATGTCATGGATATAAAGAAGAGAGGAATCTGTATCCTTAGGGCCATTTCAGTTAAGAATTTAGTGTTTCAGCCATATGTTCCATTTAAACATGGCCAAACAACGTGTTTGCTGAATCATTGACTATCGGCCTAGATGTCTTAGCAGAAAGCAATTTGTGAATGAAATCAGAAAACTTTAGAACTGGGAAGAACAATTTATGCTGTCTCATCTAGCCTCTGAGTTCTGCAGTTGAGGAAATACAGTCCTAGAAAGGTTGTGATTTTCTCCCAGGCAACATAGTGACTAATGGACGAGCTGTGACCCAGTTCCAAGCCGTCTTATCCAGTGATTTCCCCCTTTTACATATCAAGCTGGAGATGAAGCTGTTAGGAAATACATATGACTGGCCTATGACATTAACATCAAGCATGAAGAAAGACAGTCGTGCCCCAGAAACCTTGTCAGTAGTGGAATCTGGGGCTGGGGGGACTTTGTGTCTGACTCCCTGTCCCTGGATATTCTTCCCTCCAGCCAGCCTGTGCAGTGAGCCTCGCCACCTCCTGTGTGGCTGCTCAGACAGGCAGAGCCACGCCAGTGCTGCCCCTCACCAAGACTCAGCACAACACTGTTGGGGACCCCAGTGTGTTAGTTTCCTGTTGCTGCTGTAACAAATAACCACAAGCTAAGTGGCCTAAAACAACACATTTATTATCACACATTTCTGTAGTCAAAAAGTCTGACCTGGCTAAAAAAGTCAACAGACTAAAAAATCGAAGTGTCAGCAAGGCTATGTTCCTTTCTGGAGTCTCTAGGGGTGAATCTCTTCCCTTGCCTTTTCCAGCTTCTAGAAGCCACCCATGTTCTTTGGCTCGTGGCCCTTCCCTCTGCCTTCAAAGCCAACAACAGCGGGTCAAGTCCTTTTCGCATCACCTCTCTCTGACCCTCCTCTGTCATCACATCCCTCTCTGACTTTGGCCTCAGTTGGAAAAGGCCTTGCTTTTAAGGACTCATGTTTTTAGATTGGGCCCACCCAGACAATCCACAATCATCTCCCCATCTCAAGATCCATAATGTTAATTATGTCTGCCGAGTCCCTTTTTCCATGTGAGGCAACAGGTTCCAGCGATTAGGACCCAGACAATTGGCGGGGGCGGAGGCTATGATTCTTCCTACCACTCATATTGGGGAAGGTCAATCTCCTTCATTCCTTCCAGAATGGACTAATGGAAAAAAGTATAGGACTCAGGGTTGTAGGTTGTGGGTTCAAGTCCCAGCACTGCCTCTTACTAGCTGTATAACCTTTGGCAGTCACTTAGCCTCCCTGAGCTTCAGTTCCCTTAGCCACAAAAGATGACAAATATCATAAAACTTGTACTCTAGGGCTATTGTAAAGAACAAATGAAATAATGCTGTAAGATCCCATAGAAATGTGAGTGTCATTTTACTTTGTTGTTTGGCTCAGGTGCATTAGGAATATGTGAACTACTATTTAGGAACTAAATACTAGTGAACTAGTTAACTTTCACATACCAATATCCTCCCTGACATGCAAGAGCTGATAGAATCTCTAAGTTCATTCATCTGTGTAACAAACTACCGTTTTCATCATTGAGCTAGATGCCAAGATACAGAAACAACAAGACACAGTCCCTGCCCTCAGGGAAATTATATGGAGCGTGGGGGTGTAGGGAACTGACTTGGGAAGGGAAAGACCAGCACATCACCAAATAGCATCATAGGGTGGTAACGCGAGGGGTGTGCACTGAGCAATATAGAGACCAATGGACCATCTTAAGCTCACTGAGGGGTCAGGGGAGACTTTTCAGAGGAGTGGATGCTTACAATAAGTTTTGAAAGAAGGTAAAAGCTACCTAATTAAGAAAGTGTGATGAAGAAGGACATTCCAAGAGTAAAGAGCAGGATATTCAAAAAGGCAGAGAAGGATAGATTAACGTGTCTTGTCCTGGGTCCTGCCAGTAGGCGCTTACGCCTGTTAAGCCAAGGAGTTGAGCTTATCTCAAAAGCTATGGAAATCACTAAAGATTTTCAGCAGAATGACATGAAGATGTTTGTGTTGTAGAACAATCCCTCTAGTAGTATAGTGAATGGGTCAAAGGAAGGAAGTGTGACTTCGTGGGCAGCGAGAACAGTTAGGAGCCACTGCAGGGATGAGTGGCAAATGGAAGGGAGGCCACCAGCAGGAGATGTTAAAAGAGTAGACAGTGCAGTGCTTGGACATGAAACGAATCAAAACCTCCTTGTGACCTGTTTTAAGATTAGCCCTGTATGTGGAAGATCAGATTTTATAATAAAAATGCTACAGAACTGGACCCAAATTCAATGCCAAAAATAGGGGGCTCATTGCTTCTCCAAAGTTCACTATAGTATTTGACGTTTCTATAATCAATCAGAGTCCTAAACATTTCTTGATGGATTTCCTTGCAGAGTTAGGTTCCTTGTTGGTTTTCTAGATATAGTAGAAAGTTTGGGACAGGTTTTGGTATCTTAATCAGTAACATTAATCAAAGTATTGACTTACTGGATGTGTCTGTGCAGAAATAGTTAAGTGTAATTTAGGCAATGGCCCGTCTTGGGAGGTTGGGAGGGGTAGGGGGTGAAGAAATAGCATGTGCTTCCTGAAATTGCCAAGAAAGTTTTCTAAATTGTTGGAATTGGCTGATTACTTGCTCAATTTTCTTTCTCTCTCTTTCTCTTTCTTTCTTTCTTTCTTTCTAGACAAGGTCTGAAAGCTAGAGTGCACTGGCATCATCATAGCTCACTGCAACCTCAAACTCCTGGGCTCAAGTGATCCCCCTGCCTCAGTCTCCCAAGTAACTAGGATGATAGGCATGCTCCACCACACCTGGCTAATTTTTCAACTTTTTATAGAAATGGGGTCTCGCTCTTGCTCAGGCTGGTCTTGAACTCCTAACCTCAAGCAATCCTCCCACCTCAGCCTCCCAAAGTGCTAGCATTACAGACGTGAGCCACTGCAGCCAACCTCAATCTTCTTTTGACCTCAATCGATTCTGTACTTTTTAGCACATTTTAAAAATTAAATCATGTCTACATTGTACCACTGCCTATAAGCAATTATATTAAATTTTGCCTGTAAGTTTGAAATGTGGCTTCAAGTTCTTAAACATACAGGCAAATCACTCACCAGCCTGGGAGAAAACCACCGGTGACATTCTAAGCCAACCCTTCCACGCGAAGTGTTGAGTCATTAAGGAATCATTTGTCCCACTTACCGATGTGGTAGTCACCCAGAGAACAACATCCGGGCCTTTCACATCTGCGGCGTTCTTCCTTGGGTCAGAAAATAAGCTCCTACCAACTTTCCTTTACATATCTACGAAAATCTTAAAAGTCTAGGACCACTCCTCGGGTCTACTTTCTTATTTGTAAAGTCTGCCTTCAGGCATGAGGCTTCTGTAGCATAACTGATTTTCATTTTTAAAAAGTTTTTTGAGAAAGAGGATATAGTCTTTTGAAGTTATGCCTACAAAGTTCCCCAGGATTTTTCATCTCATTTCAAGAACTCCGACTTTAACAGCAAGTCTAAATAATAAAAGACTTTAAAAAGAGAGATTACTCCTAGAGGAAGTTCAAGGAAACTTAGGACAAAGAGAGAAAGGAGGACTTTGGGAGTTAAACCCTCATGACAGGCCACCTACCATCAGGACCCATTAGCCACTGCTCCCATGGTCAGGAACTGAGCAAGGGCACGATCAGAGCCACTTCGTTCATTCATTCATTCCTCTGTTTGACAAATATGTATGCGGGGCCTCTACGTACTATTTAACTTGAAATACTATGATAATAAATGGTTGTCATCGTCTTTAAAGGGTTCCCAGTTGAGGGGGGAAAGACTGTTAAGCAAACAAGGAATTGTTTAGCTGTTATGCCATTGGTTGAGTGAAATAAACCTGGAAGTAGTTTGAAAAGAAATCAAAACTAAGAGAAGGGCACTTCTGGTGATTTATAAGACTAGCATTTTACACATATAACCTACAATTAAACAGGAAGGACTTTAGATCAAATAGTTAAGATCCAATTTGACTAGTTCCATAGTAATATCCTGCCACCTGTTGAAACATAAAATAAATATGACCCTGGCCAAATCCAAACCATCCATAGAAGGATATGTGAAAAATCACTGATTTGTGATTTATGACCACAAGGACTAACTATTTTGTTTGCAGTCCCACAGATAATTTGCCAGAGCATGAAGAAAAGTTTAATTTTGAATAGTTTGTTTAAAATATTTATTTATTCATTCCTTTTGAACCATGAAGGTAGTACATACATGTAGAAAATTAGAACACAAAAAAGCATAAAAAATAGGAAAATTTCTACCAAGTTATTCAATAAAAAATTGTGGACAACCAAGCTCCAAGCATAAAAAGCTACGACGTCCTGATTGTGTGTGTGTACTGTGGAGTTTGTGTTGGCTCATTCTCTGCTCTGTACCCTGCAGCTCTGTCGGGCCCCAGCCTTGTTCGCATGGTGGCGATTTGCGTTGACTCCATCATAACACACCTGGACAGGTTGGAGGAGGTGACCAACAAGTCAGGCTACGTTGATGTGTTGACCCTCATGCGGCGCATCATGCTGGACACCTCTAACGTGCTCTTCCTGGGGATCCCCTTGGACGGTACTGGAATTTTCACTCTCAAAACTTGATTGTGCCCTTTATTGAACAAGGGGGCGAGAGGGGTAGCAGACTAAAGGAAACACACACCGTTTCGTACATTGCTCTTGTCTAAACATTGCTAACTATTCCTAAGCATTTTTTCCCTAGCATTTCTGCCTTGCTCACTTATAAAATATAAATTTCCATAAAGTAGGGACCAGCTTCTATTTCTTTTGGATCTCTCCTTATCGCTGTAGGAAATAGTACTCTACTCACAGTCAAAACTTAAATGTGCTCTGTTCATTTGACCATTAACACACCCTACCACCAATCAAACTTATATTTAACTACTTCCAACCATTCTTTTGGGCATGAAATAAATATACATACATACGTATATACACATACACACACGCCCTTCCCTCAAAGCTACTTAATATGAAGACTTTGACTCTATGTGGTAAAAATGGTGATGCTGCAGCTGCCTGTAGCTGCTATGTGTCTGCTCTCTTCCAAGCAGTGTAAAAAGTTGCTTTGTGTACACCGTTGCCATTTAATACTTATGACAACCCTGACAAGATGTTTCACTCAAAATGTTACTTTCCTCACTATGATACAGAAACGAGTATTAAAACATGCGCACGCAACTCTACCACCACCAAAAACCAAATATTAATCATTTGGATTAATTCCATTCTGCTGTTGACATTAAGTATGTCCAGGCTTAATGTGATTTTTTTTACTGAATTAATTCACAGCAGTGTTCATTGTTTCATAGATTCATTCAACAAACATTTGTTGATTGCTTGTTCTATGCCAGACACTGTTCTAGGTTCTCGGGATAGAGCAGTGAACAAGACAGATAAAAATCTTGCCTTCAAGGAGCTTACATTCCAGTGGGGAAAGGACCGTAAAACAAGTAAACATCTAATAAGATATTAGGCAATAATAAGTGCCTGGAAGGAAAAACAAGGCAGGGAAAGAGGACAGAAAGCGAAGGAGGGGTCCATGGGATGGGGCATGACTGTCTTGGACAGAGTGGTCAGAAACGGCTTCTGCAGAGAGGACATTTGAACACAGCTCAGATGAAGGGAGGCCACGAGCCACGTACAGATGTGAGGGCAGTGCATTCCAGGCAGAGGAACCACGCTACTTTCAGCACCTGCCCCGGCCACCTGAGCCACGGTGTATGCTGCCTGGTTTACCACATTTGGACAAATAGTCAAGCTCCCTTTCCCCTTCCGGCTCTCATTGCCTCGCCTCCCCGACCCTGGCTCCTCCTCACAAGAGCTGTAGGAGCCTCATCTGATTTGGGTGTGAGCCCCCACTCACTTGGAGGATTTTTAGTCACACTCTCTTGCCTGGTCCCCTTCCACTGCCAGCGTGCCTGTTCTACAGACGTCGCTTCTGAAGTTAGGCAGGCTCGTATTTCACAAGCCCAGGCTCCTGGGCACCCCTCCAGCCTAGATTGTTAGGTAGGATCATGGAAAGGGTGTTGTAAATCTCTCCATCATGCTAGAGAACCTGCATAACCCATACAGAGTTACATCAATTTCCTTTCCACCAGGTCCTTGTCAAACTCTCCATTTGCCTAGGGGACCCAAAGAGGAAATGACATCGCCCTGAGGTCAGATAGAACAAGCTGCAGCCTAAGAGCCTGCCTGTCACACTGGCTGTATGGTGTTGGGCAAGTTTCTTAACTTCTCTGAATTGTAGTTTCTTCAACTGCACAATGATGACACTATTACTCCCCTGGCAAGATTGTAAGGATTAAATTAAAAATCTCTTTCATAAAGCACTTTCCACGGTGGCTGGTATTTGGCAGTTGAAAATGTCTGTTCCCTTCCCTTTTGTGTATTGATGTGGTATAATTTGAAAAAGCAGGGGTTTTCTTTCCTCTAGTATTCAATTTAATTAAACAAATATTCATTAAGAGCTGACTATGCATGAGGCTCAGGACAAGGCATTGAAGAAACTAAGATGAATTCTATACTCTGGACCTGTTATAATGAATATGAAAGCCATGTGACGAGGGCTAAGGAAAAAATGAATAAAGCACTATGAGATGAGAATACTGCTAGGAGCTATTAATTAGGTGTGTCATCCGAGTAGATTGACCACTTAATGGCTCTGCTTACCCAACACCAAATGAAGTTAAAATGTGGCTATCAACTTCCTAATAGGCTCTGCTTTTTGTTTAACCCCACCCCCAGGTGCCAGAGTCAAGACTGCAACAGCCACAATTACTAGTCCCCTTTGTCCAGAAAAACAGGAGAGAGTTGAAGGCTTGGCCAAAGGGAGGACATGTGAGGTCCTAAACTGTGTCTCAAACACAGTCTCAAAAATGGACAACTCCTGTGTTAACCGGGCCAGGTTAGATGCCAAGCACAGTAAATCGGTGCTCGATTTGTTTAGTGGCATTCACATGGCGAAAAAGCCCACAGAAGGTGGAACCTTGCTCAGCTTGGTTCCCAGACTGGTAGGACAATCTATGGGGAATGTTCTTTGCTCAGAGTACCCTTCTTGGGCTCCCATTTTGCTACATTCTCAATTGCTCTCTTTTGTTTTTTCCCCCAGAATCTGCCATCGTGGTTAAAATCCAGTGTTATTTTGACGCGTGGCAAGCTCTTCTTCTCAAACCAGACATCTTCTTTAAGATTTCGTGGCTGTACAGAAAGTATGAAAAGTCCATGTAAGTAAGACACATTTGTAAGATGTATGAGTACAGTTGGCTTGTGTTTTTTTCCTTGTGTCTTGGCTGTTGTTTTTGGCCTCTCCGGTAAGTTTTCTGCTCTCCAGAACCCACAAGGAGCTATTAATTACGTTTCTGATGAAATACGTCTCAGGCATCTGGCCAGACCAAAGAGTAAAAGGAAGACTTTGGCCCAGCAGCTTCTCAGCAAGAAGGCTTAGTGTGTGGTCTGAAAACTTTCTGGAACTAGGACACTGCAGTATATTTTGAGTTGAAGAAGAGGGTTGGCCAATCCTATCATTAATATCTGTTGAAATTCTTTGCGTAACTAGAAAAATGGATTACAGAATCACTTTATAGTTGTGTGGTTTCTGAATGAATTTAACGTAATTCAACCTGTAATAATTGACAGTAGTCTCAAAAGAATTTTTTTAATGGATATAATGAACTTCAATAAAATGTGTGATTTTTTTTTTTTTTAGTTGTATAGGTCATGTTTTGGAGGCCCTGAAAATGTCATTAAATGGCTTTGTTTTGGTCTTAGACTAGTCCAGCAGGAAACTAGACAAAGCCTGGTTTTTAGATTGCCAGTAGCCAGTGGAAAGCTCATGAGACCTAAAGGCAGGCAGTCCTAGTTTGTATCCTGTCTCCACCACTCAGTAATTAAATGGGCTTTGGAAGTTATTTAAGATAAAATATAACCTACCTTCTAGAATAGGGTATAGGTTAGTGAGATTATGTATGTAGAGCAATTAGTATAGTGTATGGAACATAGTGGGCACTCAATATGTTAGTTTCCTCCTTCCCACTTTTCATAGCTTCCTCAGATGCCCCGCATCTTAGGTTCTCCATCTCTACAAGTTCCCAAACTTGTTGAAGACCCAACTTTATTCTATTTGTGGATTTTGAAATTCAGTAATATTGGTTTCTAGGGAGGAAGGCAACTTGATGTTGCCTTGTATATTCTCCAGCAGTTGATGAATATTAGGTGAATGTTTTAGACACTTTATACATTTAATTTCATTTCTAACAGAGTTTACTGTGACTTGAATCAATTAGATAAAGGATTCATCTCTTCACTGTGATCAGATTTGGTGGCGGTGATGGTGGTCTGCAGAGTCTCGTTATACAGTTCTTGGTCATTATTTAGCCTTCGCCTTGGCCATTTGGCCTATAGAAACTTACTGCATTAGACTGTATAATGGTTTCTTTGAGGTTTCTATAGAAATTAGCTCAGCAACATGCCCTCTATGTATAGCATTTGCCAATGGTTAGTGTTCTAGTTTATATCTCCTATGTCTTAGAGTAATAAAGACTCAGAGAAATCTTTTAATCTCTTCCCCTTATGCCCTTGCAATAATGCCAGTACATTATAAAGATACATTTGTGGGAAGGGTAACTGAGACATCTACCTCCATTCCTATTCAATTTTATATGTATGCCTCTTTTAATTTTCAAATATTACAGCACTATTGTTCTTTAATTTTTAGTGTGGCAAATTTAAGGCTTTTTCAGCCACATAATACCTTAAATAGGTGTTTGTAGGCTGGGCTGGTAACCTAGCCACCACCGTTTTGGTGCAAAATGTATCCAGAGTTCCAAACAACAGGCTTACAGATGCATTCTTGTAACATGTTTGTAAGTCAGAGACTTCCTATTCCCTGAAAATTGTCATTGAACTCAATTCTCCCAGTTTTGAAGGGCATATAAATTCGGATGCATACATTTATGTAGGGCCAACTTTTACTAATAATGTGAATAGGAGAGATCCCAATGGGCGTTCAAGGCAGCTGATGCAAAACTGTGGATTCTGGCCCAGGGAGAAAGTAAGTGCTCAGTAGTGGCTGTAGTTCCTTCAAGGAACTCTCTATGAATTTGGAGTATAGGGGCATTCCAACACCTGGGCCATTTGGGGGTATTGCTCAGATAGGAACACTGTGAGCATTCTCAGCCTACTAGGAAGGGGGCACTACAGGCCAGATACTTAGTTAAGTGAGTATCTGTATGTAGGTGATGCTCAATGAATATTCAGTGAATGAATGGATCAACAAGGTATGTAAGTGGCCCTGTCAAAAGGAATTTGACGAAAAGATTTATTATACATTTAATATAATACAGAATATTGTTCCCTGGGGTCAGGAAACAATACATTTACAATGAACACATACACTTAAGGACAGAGGCAGGACTAACAGGATTTAGATGCAATGTGACCTTAATATTCATCTAGTCTGGGCCCTTCATTTTAAAAGAAATGTAGGGGGCCAGGCGTGGTGCCTCACACCTGTAATCCTACCACTCTGGGAGGCCGAGGTGGGCAGATCATTTGAGCTCAGGAGTTCAAGACCAGTCTGAGCAGGAGCGAGACCCCGTCTCTACTGAAAAAACAGAAAGAAATTAGCTGGACAATTAAAAATATATATATAAAAAATTAGCCTGGCATGGTGGTGCATCCCTGTAGTCCCAGCTACCTGGGAGGCTAAGGCAGGACGATTGCTTGAGCCCAGGAGTTTGAGGTTGCTGTGAGCTAGGCTGATGCCACGGCACTCCAGCCAGGGCAACAGGGTGAGACTCTGTCTCAAAAAAAAGAGAGATGTAGGGCTCAGAGACTTAAAGTGGGGTACATAGAAAGGGAACAACCTGGACTAGAACCTGACCCTCTGTCCAAGGTGCTCTTCCCTCAAGCACACCATCAAAATACATATACACACTTATACAGCTAATCATTCATTCAACAAATATTTCCTTAGTGTTTACTACGTGGCAGAAACCACAAGGTGTGAGGATAAATACCAAGAATGATACGCAGTCACTTGAGTTTACTGTCTGGAACAGGAATCTCAAACTCAATAGTCTACAGAGGTAGGCGAATAAAAGTGAGCTGTGTGGGTATAAGCCAGCAGGAAATGGAGGAGCTTGGGGCAAATCAAGAGTGCATCCCCCGGAAGCCATTCACATATTTTTTTGGTTTTGTTTTTTAATTTAAACGCTGTGCCTGCCAAATCAGAAATTGGAAAATATGGTTAGATTTAGCCTTTGGTAGCAGTTTTTAACCCTTAACTAGAAAGTCACAGCTTTGATTTGCGACCAGTATCTAAAAATCTAAGTAATTCTAGTACTTTAACATGAAGTATAAGGTATACGTATTATAATTCAAGGATATTTATAAAGAAATAAAATAGAAATTCACTTATTCATAAGCACCAATGGCTTCCATTAAAGTAGATCATTTTATTTAAACAAATGGCAAATGAATCTATTTTGCTAGATGTCTAAACTGAATACAAATAGACTGTATTTTGACTTTTTTTCCAGCAAGGATTTGAAAGATACCATAGAAATTCTGATAGAAGAAAAAAGACGCAGAATTTCCACAGCAGAGAAACTGGAAGAATGTATGGACTTTACTACTGAGTTGATTTTTGCCGAGGTACTGACCTGGACTACCCATAATTCCCATGCAATATATGTTATGACTGTTTCTGTAAAGGTGTGTAAAGATCCACTTTTGTAATTGTTGCATATTTCTGCTTCTAACTATTTTCTCCAGCAGTTCTATAATACCCAACTCAAATAGTCCATACATTAGACATTCTAGTAAGACTGGCCTTTAAGATTAAAACTATTCTGTGACACAATACAAAATATGAAAACAGGAGGGGAGGACCAAACACGCTGAATATATAGATAATTGTCTTGTTTATCTCTCAGCTGAGGATTGTCATGGAAGATGTTCGTAGTCAACTACAGAGACATGTCATTTCTATGATTTCATTTTGTTGAGGTTGTTGATACTTGAGGGTCATCTCCCCTTATTTTTTGAAACAATGATTCACTTTTCCAATGTTTCCCCCTCTTTCAATTGTTCAGAAACGTGGTGACCTGACCAGAGAGAACGTGAACCAGTGCGTCCTGGAAATGCTGATCGCAGCCCCTGATACCATGTCTATCTCTGTGTTTTTCTTGCTGTTCCTCATCGCAAAGCACCCTAAGGTGGAAGAGGCAATAATGAAGGAAATCCAGACTGTTGTTGGTAAGAATTTATCAAATAAATCATAGAGCTTAAAAAACAATTCCTTCTGAATGTCAGCTTATGTCAAACACAAAATCTTTCGTAATCCGCTCAGAACAGTAAAGCAAGCCATTGTGTCACATTTTGATTATGCCAGATAGGTTGAAAAGGCAGTTCTTTCTGTGTATCTGTGTGTGTGTGTGTGTGTGTGTGTGTATGTGTTTAATTATAAAAATAATACATGCTCATTGAAAAAATTCAAATAACAGAGAGCTGTGTAAAGCAGAAAGTGACATGGCCCGATCCCTTTCTCTCTCCTCCCTAAGCTCATTCCCACTCCCCGACATAATTAATTGTTTGCTATGTATTCTTCAAGATCCTTATCCGTGTGCACACAAATACATATCTGCGGTTGGATCTGTAAGGGGAAGGACTGCGAGAGTGCTCTGACCAGACTAGCCCTTTCCTAGATGGCTTAGTTGTACCAGAGGCAGGGCTGCCTCAGAACCCTGGGCTATTTTTGATTCTGCAAAAGTGGCAGCCCGTTTGAGGATGCTCTGAAGCTTTGCCATGTGTGGGAGTAATCCGAGCCTCTTTGACCAGTGTCAGGCCAATCTGAGATGGCAGGGCAAGGGCGGGGGATGGGGGGGTCGGTCATCAATCCCCAACTCACTGGGGGCAGGTCTGAGGCACCTATTTCATTGTTGGTGGGGAGAGGGGAGTTCTTGTCACTCTACTGCAACAGGTTGTTCTTGATGAGACACAGAGGAACTAATAGTGACACTTATGGGTAGATGACGGCACAGGTAACCAGAGGAGGAAATTTCATTGAAATGGGTGAAATCCATCATCTCATTTTGACTATGCAGTAACATACTGATCCATCTCTGGGATGGTTGTGGTGCTAGTTTGCTCACAAATCAAGAGAGGGAATGAATGTCTCCTACAATTTAGAGTAGGGACAAAAATGCAAAGACTTCAGGGGCCAGGCTGGTAAGATTAATGTTTGATGCAGACTAGGTGTGGTCTACGTGGAAATGCAGAGTGTGCGCCCCCTCCACAGGAGAACCAGCCGCTCAGCTTCAGCCCACTGTTGCCATGTGGAAATGTGGATCTAGTGTTACCAAGTTTTCTGATTTTTCTGGAACTCTGGGCTTTTCTATAAAATCCGTCAGGTTTTAAGATCATTGGCTTCATATTTGATTTTTTATAAACACTCTGTGGACCAAACATAGCGTATTTGTCTCTGGTTGCTGGAGTATGTTAGAATTACAGACATAATTTTTTTAACTGAGAGCAAACTGTTCTGTGGAAAAAATAGGAGCTTTAGTGCTCATCCCATATTAAAACTAACTTACCTTCTTTGTCCTTTTTATCTGCTCCCACAGGTGAAAGAGACATAAGGATTGAAGATATGCAAAAATTAAAAGTGGTGGAAAACTGCATCTATGAGAGCATGCGGTACCAGCCTGTCGTGGACCTGGTCATGCGCAAAGCCTTACAAGATGACGTCATCGATGGCTACCCAGTAAAAAAGGGGACTAACATTATCCTGAATATTGGAAGAATGCACAGACTCGAGTTTTTCCCCAAGCCCAATGAATTTACTCTTGAAAACTTTGAGAAGAATGTAAGAGCCCTTCCTTAAAACCAAGTGTGCCACTCTTGAAAATGTCAACTGTTGAATCTGCTCCAGTTCTGTGTGTCAGCACCATGCACATTTCATTCTTTTACTCATCCCCTTCGGCCACCTCAACCACGAGCACAGGTGTCCCCTAACTTGGAACAGGGCTACCATAGTCATCCTCAAGCCAAGGATGCTGGGTCTCCAGCTCTGAGAAATATCTACATGGTGGCCGCACACTAGGTCAAAACATGAAAAATCCAAGCCCTTAATTTGGCTAAAATGAGGCAGATTTTGCTTCACCCAACCTGCTTTTCCATGTAAACTTATCACTTTGTCTTCATGGCATCAGACTTAACTATAGCACCATATGAGCAAAGTCCACTTCTGCTTCAGATGGACATCAAATGAGACCAAAAAACTTGGTTTTATCAATGTCCCTTTGGTTCACCAAATGGCCCCATGAGCAGCAGGTCCCATTCTAAATAGGATTCAATGATTACAAGAAAGTCAACTGCTGCTTTTATCACTCATGTGTACTGGATATGCTGCCTTCATTATGTCAAATTTTAGGCAACAATGTTTTTAAACCTGAATTATCTGGGGAGTTCCCTCAATACCCTCTTTTCCATTTGCATATGATGTAGAAACATGATGCTAATTAATCCGGTACTCTAATTCATTATGTTTCTACACAGGCAGTCCAGTTAATCTAGGTAAATCAGCCAACTGGTCAACAAAGTTTATTGAACATCTGCTATGTGCCAGATACTATGTAAGTCCAGATATGGAAAAAACAGACAGATGTGGTCCTCATTAATTTTCTGCATAAGTAAAAATAGATAGTTGGTATTGATGGACCAGGTATCTGCATTTTTGCTTGCATTCATCCCTTTTCATCAGGTTATATGGCACCACACACAATCTCTGCCTTGGTGACTTGCAAAATAGTAGTGAAGGTATGGCTCTTTCACAGAGCTAGTCGCGCATACTAACATCGGCTGTAGTAAGATGATTTGCATTGCTTTACCCCAGCACACAGGGAAAGCAAAACTGGGGACTGTCTAAGGTTGAGTCTGTATCACAAGGGTTGAATCAAACAGGATGGAGAAAGGGCTTACCTGAATTCCAGTCATTCATCTCAGTAGAGGGGCAGTGTGGCTGAGACCCCAAAACAGAGCATTTTACGAGCCTGAGCAAGAGCAAGACCTAAAAATAGAAAGAAATTAATTGAACAACTAAAAATATATAGAAAAAACTAGCCGGGCATGGTGACACATGCCTGTAATCCCAGCTACTCGGGAGGCTGAGGCAGGAGGATCGCTTGAGCCCAGGAGTTTGAGGTTGCTGTGAGCTAAGATGATGCCACGGCACTCTAGCCCAAGCAACACAGTAAGACTCTGTCTCAAAAAAAAAAAAAAAAAAAACAAAAAACAGAGCATTTTGACTCCCAATGTTTTCAGAATGAATCAAAAACAGAGATTGCATGACTGTTGCCTTTAATACTCTGACTAATTGTCTGATCATTTTCATAGGTTCCTTACAGGTATTTTCAGCCATTTGGTTTTGGGCCCCGTGCCTGTGCAGGAAAGTACATCGCCATGGTGATGATGAAAGCCATCCTCGTGACACTTCTGAGACGATTCCATGTGCAGACGTTGCAAGGAAAGTGTGTTGAGAACATGCAGAAAAGAAATGACTTGTCCTTACACCCTGATGAGGCCAACAACCTTCTGGAAATGATTTTTGTGCCAAGAAACTCAGACAAATGCCTCGACCACTAAAGAAAGCTGGCCAGTACCTACTCTGGAGCATTTCTCTCATCAGTAGTTTACATGGAAATCATCCATCCTTACCAGGTAGAGTCATCCTCAGAGTGAACATTCTGTGGCGCGTGGTGTTCTCTAGGCGTACCTCCTATGGGTTGTCCACAAGATGGGAACCGTCAGTCATCTGCTGTTGCTCAACGCAGAAAGCCAGGCTGCCAGAGAAAAGACAGAGGCCAAGAGTCTGCAGGGGAAATGGTCAGTGAAGAAACTGCAGCTCTAAAGGCCCAATTCCACAAAATGTGCTTCAGAAAGGACAGGCCATCAGCAAAAACGTATGTCTGGTTTCCCGCTGGATCTCCAAGGCCCTGCCCCAAGGGCATTTTCATGTCCCAGGCAGAAGCACTCAAGTTTATTAGAAGAGCCAAGCCAATGTCTGGGTATCAGGGCCAAACATACCTGCTAGTGTAGACAAAAATACTTTAATTTGGTTTCTTTGGGGGTGGGATAGCAACTTTCATAGTCTTTGGAGAAATGCTTACAAATTCAGCACTTGACTTTTCCCGTGAATTATGCCCAATTAACTCCTATTTATCCACATGTGATCTGTCTGTGACATAAGTTAAATCGGAGGATGTCCCTTCCTAGTCTCTCGATTCAGGCCTCATTCTCTTACCTCTGCTATAGTAGGTATAGGTTCAGGCAATACAAGCTAACTTAGTAATAGCTTGAGTGAAATATAGTGAGGAGAGGACCTTCTATTTGCTGTAGGGAAAAAAAATCACATGATGCATTTCAAATTAAAATAAAAATCCTCTTTGCATGTTTGCATTGTTGCTTAGCTTAATTAGTGTGGCTAACCAAGGGATAACTTTAAATATGGCATCTGTTAGCTCTTACTATAGCTTCAGTGATTGGGGGAGGAAATGTTCTCTAAGTCTATATCAAAGTCTACAACCCAGTGGTTCAAACTTCTAAGAAATGCTCATGCCATCTTATCCTCCTCCTCCCTCGACATTTTCTCCCTTTCTTTCTTTCCATGACCCCAAAAGCCAAGGGCAACAGATCAGTAAAGAAAGTCGTCAGAGGACAACCCCTCCAATCATTTTTTATCCTACCTCAGATTTAACAGTTACCTGAAAGACTTAGCAGTTATTTAGTTTATTAAATCATTGCATGTAGCCATGGGTAAAATGTACACTTTGGAATTAGCTCTCTAGCAGTAGTCCCCAACCTTTTTGTGGGGTGTTGGGGGGAAGGTGGATGAAGCTTCACTCGCTCACCTGCTGTTCACCTCCTGTTATGTGGCCATGGTTCCTAAATTTCATGGAAGGTGGTGGGTTGGGGTTGGGCAGGGGGCGGGGTGGGGGCAGTGGAGCTCTGCAGCATGGTCTCTAACAGGCTGGGTCCCTAACAGAGGTTGGGGACCACAGCAGGAATCAAATCAATCAAATCATATATAGCCAATATGACTATATCTATTGAGTGTCATTGAAAACCTAAAAAATTAAACTTATTTACAAATATGTAAGTGTTTGCCATTGAGTCAATAGCCATCCCATTCTATTTGAATATTCTTTTCATCCTACTGTCTAGCAATAAGGCAATAGCTGAGTATAAAATGAGAGTGTAATCTGCCTGACGGCAGGAGCTGTTTTCTTTCTTTTGTAATCCATCCCCAACCCCCCATCTGACTCCCCGTCTTTACTGTCAAAATCAATTTGTAATAGACACTTGTTCATAGATACTCTCAACTGATCCAGAAACCAAGTAAAAAGGCAGGTATTCTACGAATTCAAGGATGGACATTAATAAAAGACACATTCGAACTTGGAATTATTTGGATCTATGTGATCTAAATATACATGGACTATGCCTATGTACCTGAATATGTCTATAGTCAGGTCTAAACAATCATCCAACTGATTTAGACCCCTGAAAGCAAGGCCCGGATTTGAGATTTAATTTTTCCAAGTTAGTTCACTTGGTGATTAGTAACACACTGTTTACATTACCTCTGGCTGGAGCTGCATGGTAGAGGAAAACAGACTTTGGATCAGTGTACTTCACCCATCCAATGCTCTTGGGACACTTATGTGTATTTTATCTGTATATATATAGCCAAGGCCTACAACTCTGCAGTCCAAGTGAAATGACAGGTTGAGATAGTTGTATATAGATAGTGCAGGTACAGAAGAACCACACTGGGGGAGACCTGAGGATTGGGAGCGGGGGTGAGGGACATGGGGTGGACAGGCAGAGGGGAAGTGCTGGTTGAAATGACCCAAGCAAACTCTCCTAGAGTCAAGTTATCTGGATAGTTGTTCAACTTTTCATTCTGCTTGGCCTGTATAGACAAAAATGCATGTGTTTATATAGGCTTGGCCTAAGGAATTTGGAATACCATCGACTTTTCAGTAGGCTGACAAACATATATTTGAAAATCCTATTGTCTTTTCAGAATTTTATCTCATTGTTAAGTACTTAATTGTCACTCCTGAATGTGCTGTGGATTCTATTTTCATCAGTTCTCAAAGAACTGGAATCTGTAAACTATCAGTGAAATGCATGCAAACAAGGGCTCTATCACTGTCAAATTGTGAGTACAATTGTACCTGTCCATCCTCAAGTGTACCAGACACCCCCCCAGGCCTTCACTGGGATCCCACTGTCCCCCTCCCAAATAGAAAATAATCACATTCAGAAAGCCCTCTCATTATTGAGAAATACCAGTTGGAAATTGTCACTTTTTATTTCTAAGCAGCATATTTCACCATCCACAGTGCTAATATTCCACAGCATTGGCCCAGTGAAGAATGCCAGCTGGACCCTTCTCCATTGCCTGTGTCAGCTGGGGATTGAATCTCTCACCTATTCTCGCAGAAAGATGTGCTAAATTAAATTTTGTCAAAGCAATGAGTTGAATGAAATTTGTGAGACTTTGAGTTACTCTTAGCTCAAAGAACAAAGTCAAGGGCTTAACCTTCCAGGGTTCAACTCAGAGAGGGCTTTCCTGAGTGAACTCTCATTGCTTCTCTGCAGCTTTTAGCAAGTATTGGCCTATGTCGAGAGAGTCAGTGGCCATAACCCTGTTTCCACCAGGTCAACAAGACAAACGGGATGTACTTAGGGCAACCTGTCATCCAATCTAGCTCATTAAGTGTACTCTATCCCTCTCTCTTCCATCAAGAAAGCATTTCAGGCCGGGCGCGGTGGCTCACGCCTGTAATCTTAGCTCTCTGGGAGGCTGAGGCGGGCGGATTGTTTGAGCTCAGGAGTTCGAAACCAGCCTGAGCAAGAGCGAGACCCCGTCTCTACTAAAATTAGAAAGAAATTAATTGGACAACTAAAAATACCTAGAAAAAAGCCGGGCATGGTGGCGCATGCCTGTAGTCCCAGCTACTCGGGAGGCTGAGGCAGGAGGATCGCCTGAGCCCAGGAGTTTGAGGTTGCTGTGAGCTAGGCTGACGCCACGGCACTCACTCTAGCCCGGGCAAAAGAGTGAGACTCTGTCTCAAAAAAAAAAAAAGCATTTCACAGACAAAATAAATGAGAAACACACAAATACAATAATAAGAATTATTATAAGAATAACCTTGCATCCACTCTAATTTTTAAGCAAAAGCAAAAGGTTTGTTTCACAAACCTCAGTATTTTAATTTATTAGTAAAATGTTTCTTGCAATGAAAGTCTGAAGTTACAAGATGCTGAAGTTGAGAGCCTGTGGTCCAGGTGATTTTTAAAGTTCTTTTCAGCTCTATGACTCCAGATGTGGGACTACATTAAAAAATAGGGAGTGGTTTTAAAAAAACAGTAATTTACTATAAGCACACAGTGTGCAAAGCAGACCTCAAGATGGTCCTATAATTGCCCTTATTTTGGCCAAATTGGCAAATGCCAAGAAGCCCATTATGATTGACAGCTATTATGCAATTTCTTCAACTGGCAAGGATTCTTGATATGAATGAAATATTCAGTGCCTCATGTTGTTACTTCCAAATAGCCAGGTGTTCGGGTGTGGAGGAGACACAGCAAGACACACAGGCACAAGGGATTCCTCTTCTAGCCTAGTTAGATGGATGAAGCCCTGATGGATGAAGAGCTGAGAGCACACCACCCTCCTGCCTCCTTCCCATTCAGTTAGTGTGAAAGTGAGTTCTTTCAGGCCAGGAAAATAATAGTAACTGTAGTTACTTTCTTACTATATTAAGCCCTTCTACACAATCATTTCATTTACTTCCCTCAACAATACCATGAGGTAGGTATTATTCCCCCCAACCATCCATTTTTGTTCCTTTGCTACCTGCTTGGTAGAATTTCCCTCCCCTGCCCACACATCCCCCAACACACATGGCTAGTATCTCTGGCTCCGTTGTCAAAACCTGCTCTCTAGCAGATTAAAATTTCCCCAAGTTACAGAGCATTGCTAAGGCTCGAAATGTTATCCTCCCTTGCCACAGAGGTTTTTGTTTTTCTAGGGAATTGCACAAAATATTACAGGTATCAATAAGCTGAGCCTGTGGGAGGAGAGATGGAGGGAAAGGAGGTAATACCTTCTAGATACCCCTAAAATGATAACACCTGCTTTACCTGCACACGAAGCTGGTCCCGCCTATACTGTGGGGTTTAGGTTGCAAGATTCCCCAAGTCAGGATGTCTATAGGAGCCAGGCAGGTAACATAAATTGGATGACCAGGCCAGCTGGAAGTAGAGCCTGTGGGAGGAAAAGAGAATGCATCCTCTAAAGGCATTCAAGGTCAATGTTCTTAAAATACAGTGTCAGCCAAACCAAATTCATCCTTGAGCTGGATTGGGCCCATAGTTCAAGGGCTCTAACATCAATCCCCTTTCACCCATCCAGTAAGGAAGACAGAGAAATCCCCATTTCACTGGTGTGAAAACTGAAGCCCAGCGAGGTTGAGTGGTTTGTCCAAAGCCACCCAGTAAGTGCCAGATCCAGGACTCCCCCAGGGATCTCAGCTCCAAGTCCAGGAGCCATTTGACTCTACTCGGCCCTGCGTCCCTTCATAGCTGTGCATATTCTGGTAGTTACTTGGGTGCCCTTAACGCCAGTCTGAACCATAGAAGCTCCATCTACAAACATGGATTACACCAGAGGAGCTCCACAGTCATTCCCAATGCCTTCATTATGTTAAGTTACTATTTTGCTTCATAAACATAGCAGCATTTTCTCCCTTTGCATCCAAGCCCTAATAGCAAATTGACCATCTAAGGCAATCTCACTTTCAGGTCAAACATGTAATTCGGCCACTGAAAGGATGATTTGGGCATCCATTGTGGTGCGCTGGCGGGCTGCAAGCCCCCAAACACTCATATGTCTGCGCGTGGCCCTAACTAACTGCTGTGGGGGATGAGGATGTTAGTGGAACACATTTAACTCACAAATAATTACTTTATTCCCTATTTGAACTTGCAGGCAAACCAATGAATTTGTTGAAGCATATTATCTTTTTTTTCTGAGTGGCCTTGGTTTCATACTCGAACCAAGTGAATCGCTAAGACTCAGTAATACCTCCCTTCTCTACTGAAATTAGTATTTTCTCTGGGCAGCAACAACTGCTCTGGCACTCTTACCATCTTCCCAAAATGCAGCTGCTGCCTTCACTACTCATGTAGCTCTAGAAAGAACCAAAAACAGACAAAGAGAAACGAACTCACTTTGGAGAAATCCCTGCCCAGGATGTTGCAGGAATAACTGACACATCTTTGCATGTGGTTCTTAAGGCAAGTGCGGAGAGGAAAGAATTATTATAAACCACTAAAACCACAGACCAGGCTATCTCATTTAAACCTCACCACAATCATGCAAACTATAGATTATTCCCCGTTTTGCAAGTGATAAAACTGATTCCCAAACATTCACTTAGCTAGAATTTTGAACTCCTTGGCTTATCCCAAAGTCTATGATCTTTCCTGCATGCTATACTAAAAGTGGGGTTTGATCCTTTGGAAAATCAAATATAGCATAATAATAAATATTTTTAAAGTTCTAACCAGTCAATAATTTAGATATTAAAATTGGAGTGTGGGGTGCCAGGTATTAAGGATACTGGTGAATTCTGGCTCCTATCTTAGCTCAGTCCGGCCACTCCACCATGGGAATAAGTCCGAAAACAGGGACTTGAGACCCTGGCCTCGCTCTAACCACCAGTCGAGGATGAGTCAGACCAATCATATTGATTTGGCTGGATTAAGCAGACAAAGCAAATTGATCCCATATGTTTTCTCTAATCATCCATGTTTTGCTCATCTCGGTGTCTGGCACAGAGCATTCACTCAATACATTCCTGGTGGAGGAATGAGAGAATGAATCTTTGAGCCAGGAATAGAAGCTAGTTCTATTAGACTCACAGGAATAGGTGCCACATGTATGCATTCCCAAATGTGGTCTTTAGCTGGGTGCAGTAGCTCATGCCTATAATCCCATCGACTTGGGAGGCTGAGACAGGAGGATTGCTTGAGGACAAGAGTTCAAGGCTGCAGTGAGCTATGATCATGCCACTGCACTCCGGCCTGGGTGACAGAGTAAGACCCTGTCTGTCTCTAAAACTAAAAAATAATTTTAAATACAATGTGGCCTTTGCAGTCAAATAAATGCCACTGTATCAGCTGCAAACAGATAGTGAATGATCTGATTACACACTTAAACAGGAAAAACGTGGCCATGCAGGGGAAGCTGGGTCCATCTTGGTCAGGGCTACAGGGGAGGGCATTCCTGCTCATCTGGGGGTTGGACAAGCCAAACCTTAGGACTCCTGCAACTGAAGATTCCTCAAGTCTATAGGTTGGTGCCACTCTGCGCAACCTACTGGTGAGGATTTAAACATTATCTAATGTAAACCAAAAAGCTGGAACACATAGCTTCAAAGACGCCATCTATCAGAAGAATCTCTCTTAGCTTAATAATCAGCCCACACAAATGAGGATATGAGTACATGGTATTAACATTTTGTGTTTAAGGATTGCATCTGATGTCCACTGGTTACCAGGATAGGTAACACTATGCATATTTACAAGTCTAACTCATTTCCAAATAAATCAGAAAGCACATCTCATCATATTTCAATGCGATTCTTTCTGGTTCTCTTTCTTGGGTCTCATTCTAGTCTCTCTCAGTAGCTGTGTTTCTACCTCTCAGAGATATGTTGCAGATCCATCCATAATGACTCCTCTTGGTTGCTCCCCCCGGCCCATCTCAGGGCCAGCTCGAGGCCTGTGCCCCAGGCTTGCTATCCTCTCCCTGTCCCCCGAGGCCATCCCGGCAAATCTGGTGTGTGTTTGCTTTTGTCCTTCTCTTTCTTCTGTCTCTGCAGACCCACTGTCCACATTTCCCTAGTTCCTTCCCGAGCCTCCTGTTATCTACTTCTTTCTCTTACAGTCCCCAGGCACCACCCTGAGTTGCTCTGGCAGAGGTCACCCGTTCAGTGGCTTCACCAGCCATCTTATTCTGAGCTGGTGACAGTGAGGCAGACACCCTTCTGTTACCACGATAGGCTCTTGTCTAGATGAGGTGCAGCCCCTCCTCCCTGTGTGAGTGTCCTGAAACTGCCATAACAAATGACCACAAACTAGGTGGCTTCAAACAACAGAAATATATTCTCTCATAATTCTCAAGTCCAGAAGTCCAAAATGAAGATGTGGCAGGGTCACACTCCCTCAAAGAGGGGAGGCCGGGGGTGCCCATCAGAGACTTGAACCCGGATCTTCTGAATCCAAGCCCAGTGCTCATTTTACTATCACCTGAGATGAACATAACTGCTGCCTGACTCAGTATTCTCTTCCTGAGGCTGCAGAAACTCTTCCTCTTTAACCTTTGGCTCCACGACAAGCTCTCTTCCTCTTAAAATGACCATCAGTTTCAGGCTTCGCAGACAAGGGCCTCAAATGAGTCAGAGCCCCCAAAGACCCCCTAAGCTGGAAGGACCCTTAAGACCATGTGGTCCAGCCTGTGCCCACCCCCTGCTCTGCTCGGTGGGACCCCAAGTCCTGGAGAAGCATAATGACTCACCCGTGGCTAGCCGGTGGAAGCGTAGAGGGACGTTGGCTCCTTGTCCAGTGTTGTTTCTGCCACACAGCCTGAGCAATTGTGAACACGGAAGACTCATCTCGTCATCTTACTTTAGCGGAAGCCAGTAACAAATGATAATGGCAGGAAAATGTCTACAAATTGCAAATCACTAAACAATTGTAACTTGGGGCTACCATTACTTATGTCTATCCTGGAGTCCACTAGATTGAGTTTTGCTGCTCATTCATACAAAGCAGCCTGGGCCCAGCTTCTATTGGGCTGTGATTTGTCTCCTTGGCTGAATTATCTGTCTCCTCACCTGTAACTCAGTCTACTCTGCCAGAGATGGAACATTTCCAAGAGAGTTGGTGGATCCAAGTACCTATGAATAGGATCGTCTTAGCTTTTTCGAAGTCCAATGCTGCCGTGGCTCATAAACTCCCTTCCTCACAATGTGTCAGGGTATTTTCGGTTTTCCAGGTTGCTATTTGTGATTTCAGATGACACACATCCTGCTTGGCCCCTTTCTGAGCCTGTTCCCCGTAAGTCCGCTCGGGTTAGAAGTATTTAATAACAGCAGAGCAGGAAACAGTTCTTGCTTACGGCTTTTTACTCAATCTTAGGAAGATGGACACTCGGTGCTGGTATTTTCTCAAAGCTTTTGGTTATTTATGATATGAACATGGAGAATTTAAAAGTGACCCTAAGGGCAGTCAAAGAAGCTTCCTTCTTTTAATCACAAGAAAACAAAAGGAAGAAAAGAAGTTAACCAACCCACTCTTTTCAAAAGGTCTTGCAATTATAGATCATGGAAATAAAAGTGATTTATGTTCATTAGGATGAAACAATGGCATCTTTTCTCATTAGAAATTAACCAGGGTTTCCATATTCCATATTCTCCAATTGAATTCATCCCCCCAACTCTGCTGATAGACTTGGCTTTCTATGGAAAGGAGTCCGGTGGGGAACTCTCTCAAAGCTGGTGTCTGGTCTATAGATTTGAAGCAAAACAAACAAAAACATCAGTGTTTTGCTCCATAGTCCAGGAGGATTGAAACAAACTCTTGATATGAATTTTTTACTGCTCTCGTAGATTTATGGAATGTTCAAGCTAGAGTGGACACAATCTACCATCTACAAACCCTGAAGACTTAGAAGTTAAGAACGTTTTGCATAAGGCCACACAGCTCTTGGGCGACACTACAAGGCCTAGCAGCTTTGTCTCCCAATTCTCAGTCCAGTGTGTGCTTCCTAAACTCTAACTTTCCCCTCAAGAAAGCTCGGGCTATGGTCTGCCAGTGTGTGGGGCGTTCACCGCCTCTGCCCAGGGATGGAGTCTAAATTTCAGTTCAGTGCTAGATGCCACCTCCCAGCACAGGGCTCTGCCTGCCCTCTGCTGCCAGCTGGATTCTGGCCCTCCCTTCCTGGACTGCAAAGCAAGGCTGCATCTCAGCCTGCCTGTGCAGAGCAAGGCAGAAACAGCAAGACATTTTGCCCATTGTTGAATACAGCTGATTGCTTCAGCTCTTCCCTCCACCGAGGTCTGGATGCGGGCCAGCCTTGGTCTGCTTGGCCTGTATTCAAGTTACTTTTCTTCTCCTGATGAACCACAGCAGTTCTATTCATTATGGGGGAAATGGGAGGAAACGAATTGGTACATACGTTTTCAAGTCATCTTGCATTTCTAAGGGACTGGCATCAAGCTGTCAGGAATAACACGCATGAGATGCACAGATGGGGAGATGTGAGCTGAACACCCCATTTTCCTTTTTCCCATTTTAAAAAAGTTTTTAATTGTGGTAAAATTTACATAACATAAAATTTGCCATCTTCGCCATTTTTAAGTGTATAGCTCAGTGAGATTTGTACATTCACATTGTTGTACAACTGTTACCACCACAGTTCTTTTCCTCTTGCAAAAGTGAACCTTGTACCCACTAAATGCTAACTCTCCATTTTCTCTCTCTCCCCAGCCCCTGGCAAACACTAGCCTACTTTCCGTCTCTGGTAATTTGACAATTTAGGTTCCTCATATAAGTGGAATCACACAGTATTTGTCCTTACTGGCTGATTTCACTTAGCATAATGTCCTTAAGCTTTATCCATGTTGTCCAAATTTCTTTCCTTTTTGAGGCTGGATAATGACAGTTTATGCACTCATCTGCCGATGGACACTTGGGTTGTGTTCAACTTTTGGCTATTGTGAATAATGCTGCTACAAACGTGGGTGTACAAATATCTCTTCAAGTCCGTACTTTCAATTCTTTTAGGTATATATCCAGAATTGGTGGATTGCTGGATCATATGGTAACTCAATTTTTAGTTTTTGAGGAACCTCCATACTGTTTTCCATAATGGCTGTACTAATTTACGTTCCCACCCACAGTGCACAAAGTTCCAATTTCTCCACATCCTCTCCAACACTTACTATTTTCTGTTGTTTTTTTAAATAGTAGCCAGCCTAATGGGTGTGAGGTGGTCGAAAATTCACTTTTAATCCATATTCTCCAATTGGATTCATCCTCCCAACTCTGCCGTTAGAGTTGGCTTTCTATGGGAAGGAATCAGGTGGAGAACTCTCTCAAAGCTGGTGTCTACGGAATTGAAGTAAAGCAAACAAAAGATCAGTGTTTTCCTCCATAGCCCAGGGTTTACTAATTGTTTTGCCCTGATCAGCATGAGTATTAAGTCTCTGAACATGGGGAAGCTGTGATTCCCGTGGGTGCAGCTCTGGTTTCCCCACCCTCACCCCAGATTCTTGCTGTCCACCCATCCTCACATTAGAGCTTTCACACCTCTCAGGTCTCCCCAGAAGCCCAGTGAGGGTGGGGATGAGGAGGAGGGTAAGTCCCACAAACATTCTCCAAAAGTGGCACCTGCCAATGGTTGTTGGAAGTATAGTACAGAAAGCAATGAGAAGATAAAAAGGATGAAACATCAGACCATGAGGCAGGACCAGAGGGAAGACAGAGGATAGCATCTTATTTGAAGGGCCTCACCACCTGCCCCAAGCTCCCCTCTGCCCCATGGAGAACCACCATCTTTCGTTCTTAGTCCTTCTTTTTCCTGATTTCTAGGCAACCTCCCCAACCCCTGCAATAAGGATTCAGACTCCCACAGGGAAAACGGAGGTAGGCAGGCCCAGAGCCAGACCGTCAGGAGAAGCAGGTGCCAATGCCCCGGTACAGCCAAACCACCGCTTCGCTCAGCTGGATGTCCCGGACTTGGCAATGCAGCCTGGCTTCTGTCCCTCTCATCCAAACAGCTGGTCCTGCAGGCTCAACTTAGGCCTGAAACTCCACTTTCCACAGCCACCGTCAGGGCTCCATCCTTTACCCCACCATCCTTCACACACTGGGGATGCGCCATAGCTCGAAAAGATTTATATCTATGTCCCAGAAGCCAAGTTCATTTACATTTATTTTGAGTAAGAAATGAGTTATGAATAGTGAACATGTATTGTGTGGTTTTCTTGGAAAACAAAATATATCTGCAAAGCAACTATGTCACCCATCTGGCTAAAACCCTTCATTTATTAATGCATGGTCTTAAATGGTCAGTTTCAGTTCATATTACTGAGGATTCATCTCTACAGGCAAAGTAGAGCAAACAGCTGAGGATGTTTTGCTATGCCTGAGGGATGGGTTAGGTAAGCACAGGACAGAACAACAAGCAGATAAGAAGGGAGAGGAAGTGAGAGGAAGATGCTGCTCTGAGCGGCCAGCTCAGACACCTGTCCATTCACGTCTCTGATACCTGCGCCCACTGGGCTCCTCCACACCACCAGCCCCTAGATCTGTGGTCTGTGCCTCAGTTGTCCCTCATCTCTCCTCCAGATTTGTCTCTGCCCATGACTTGGACAGGGCAGCTGACGTGGAATGACCATGGTGGGAAAGCAGCTATGTGAAGCTAGAGGATGTGGGACTAAGAACCTGGAGAACGTGTTGTGGATGGGGGAGCAGATGGGAGGAAGGGAGGAGGACAAGGAGGTGACAGTTAAAATGGATTAATCCTGCGACTCTCCGAAGCAGTGTGGGCCTGAGACTTGGCATATTGGCCAGGACTTCTAGACCCCTGGGTCTATTGCATGACGCAGACACAAACATGGAAGGTAGACCGTAACCCACAGGGCTGCCCTGACATACAACAGCAAAATGGCATTATTTGGGGGCCTGGTTACCCTCAGAAGTCTCAGCTAGACTTTGAAATACATATATATTCCAATTATTTGCTTCACATAATTTTCCACTGGTTCTCTTAGCCGTGCCTGAATTGACAGAGGATAACCCTGAAATTATACTGTTAGCTTACATGTTTCTAGAAGATTCCATCTGGATTCTTTTCATAAATCTCAAGTTTTAGACACCATAATGATAAAATGTATTAATGTATATCAATGCCTAGGGCTCTTACTAGCTACCAGGACTTAACATTTCTTCAGGAAGGTTGATTACTTCCTTCCCGGGGTGCGGGACTTGGTACCTAGATAATATCTCTATTGTGCTTAATCCTTTAATACTTGTCTGGTATCTGTGATGTTGGTGCTTTACAATGAAGAAACTGTGCCCTATCAGCTCTTCTAAGAAAGGTGTCCACCTAAGGCTGTGTCTACTAATCCAGGGACCAGAGCATGGTTCCTGTGTTATAGCCACTGGGACCACAAATCCCCCACCGCGGGGCAATCACATTTGATCCACGTGCAACTGACGTGTGAAATGCATTTTATTACATGCACATTCAGTGATTCTGCCAGATAGAATGTTAAGCTAAGTGGGAGGTGTGATGTGGCTGGGTCCGAAGAGGAAGAGGTAGGAACACGGGGCACCAAGTACGCTAAGGACACCCAGGGGACATGTAGAAACTTCGTCTTTAACAGAAGTGAGACCTGTCAGAGCAGCAAAGATTCTTTTCAAGTTGTGGCCTAGGTGATTAAGTGAATAGAACCATAACTACATGTGCCTTTACAAACCATCTGAGGCAACCTCATCATGTAGTTATAATGACATCGTGACTACATCTTAATTTCATCAAACTATTGCTGTGTTTAGCAGTGTTTAAATCATTAGTGGTGTTTGCTGTCTTTGATTATTTTTAACACGCCATCAAAGACACTGGTAGCGTAAAGTGTGCTGCAAACTCTGAAAGTTAGGGAATTACCACTTCAGATGGAGCCCTCTAGGTCAGTGGCCTTTGTCATTGCGTAGCCCAACACCATTTCTTATGCATTTCTCTTAAAAATTGTCCTCTGAAGGCAATTCAAAAAAAAAGGCATCCTAAAAATGTTCTGGGCAGTGGCAGCATCATTAGAATAACTGAATGCAGAAGTTCTGGAATGTCTGTTGAAAACAAATGGCCTCATTCCTTAAAATCACACCTTATTCAGGGGCTTAGTACTGTCTGTTCCTTCATATTTTCAGGAGGTTTCCTCATAAGAGGATAATTCTGAAGCCAGATTGCTAACATACCTAATATACATTAGATAATGTGAAATCCTTATTTTTCAATCGAATAAAATGTCCTTCATTTTGTGGCTGAAATCAAAAACAGAAACAGGTGAAATGTAGTTATGGAGCTTCAAAGCTGAAAATAAACAGAAAATAGGAAAGAGAGATGATGAGCTGACCACTGCCCAGTCTTCCCCCGTCCCATAAGAGTCAGCCCCTGTTTGTTGCCATTTCGGGACGTGTTTTTTTCAATAATGCAACATGGTTGTGAAGTTTTGGATCCACATAGTAGAGTTTCATTAAAATGTTGTAAAGTGCTATTGTTCCTGTACTCTTTATTGTCTGGTGTTCTGAGCATGTTCAAGTTTAAAGTAGAAAAACAATACTTCTGGTGATGCCGAGAAACAACTCAATACCATTCCTCAGAGTGCATGGCCGTCTGCAGACGGACACGTATCTTTAATGTAGCTGTGTCGTTTGGTAAACGTGTGTGGAGAAATAAAGTGCTATGAATTTTCTTCTTTTGCTCCTTGTGGAAACTGTCTATTTGTTAGAAAATTCTACCCCTGCTGCAGTCGTGAAGATTCTTTTTATCTCCAAAGAATCCGGAAGGAAGAGTGGCTTAGACCAGTGCTCCTCGAAGTGTGTCCGCAGTCTGGGGCCAGTCTGCAAACTATTTGGGGTTCCTGACGAGATAAACGTAGCCATGAAGTCGGTGTTCAGGAAATTTACAGCAATGTGACAACGGGCACAGGATTCAAGCACACAGGCAGAGGCCTTGCTTCACGGAAAAGAGGAGAGACGCTTTTGGGTGTTCCTCATTTCATTTTCTAGTAATTTACTTTCATTGCATTTTTAAAAAGTGTCAATCCCAATGGGTTGAAAACCAAGAAAAATAATTTGTCCTTCACCACAGAAGTCCTACTTTAGACTCTGCTGGGACCGGATAGATGTGTATACTTTGTGTGCTCCAAAGTAAATACAACAATTCTTGGAAACTCTCGTTTCTTTAGCTAACTCCAGGGTTGAACAGGAGGCCCCATCAACAACAATAGCCACGTACAGGCTGTTCTAACTCCCACCCCTACTGACACAGGAACTCCGGCCCCCACGACATTTCCCTGGGAAATTTCCAGGCTCCTCAGTTAAGCACCACTGGACCACAACAACTTTACGTGCCTCCCCAGAGCTCTTGGGCCCCAGCTCCCCTCTGCACTTCAGCTGTTTGCCCAATGCAAACGCCAGCAGCCACCATCCCTCCTTTTCTGACACTCGGGGGGGCCTCAGCTTTCCTGGGTCTGGTCTTGCCAGCTGGTGGGAGCAAGCTGTCCCCAACACCAAGATGACGGTGGCCAGGTTCCTTATCGGAACCATAAGATTCTGGCGCTCAGTTGAAGGCGCCTGGGGACCTGGTACAAAAGTGGCTGGGGTTGGAGGCAGCTGGGCCCGCAAGTGGTCTGACCACAGGGGATGCCGGTCCCTGGGGCCAGACGTGGGAATGGGGGCTCGAGCTGGGGAGGGGCTTGAGAGGGGAGGCTGAGATCCAAGGAGGAGACCCGACTGGGGGAAATCTTGAAAGGACGTTCAGGCGGAGATTTAAAACCAAAGGGCCATTGGCGTGACCTCATTTTATGAACGAGGAAGCAGATCCAGAGGGGATTCCTGTCGCTGGAGCAGGTGACCAGCTGGGCCTAGAATCCAAGATTCCCCTAAATCTTGTTCCAGTGCTTTATAAATGACCTTTAACTCCCCAATCCTTCACCCACCCTATGTCGAGTGACTACACAGGCTCGATTTGCCAGGACGGAGACCAGTTTAAAACAGCCCATCCTAAGACATTCCTGCCTGTTAGAGCACAGGTCCCAATGTGGGGTTTGGGCAATACACCACTGCCCTAAAGTGACAGAAGGCCCCGTGGCAGCCGGGCCTCCCTCTCAGCCTCATCTGCCCAAGATGCTCTGACAAGCCTGGCGCTGGAGGGCCCTGCGGTGCTCAATGTCCGCCAGCAGGGGCCAGACTCGGCAAAGGTTTGTCGGCTGCGCAGCCTGGCAGCTCCTGGCAGAGGGACACGCAGCCAGCCTGGCTTTCCAGCAGGGCCTGTCACCAGACTGGGCTGCCAGCCAGGGGCCAGCAGTAAAAAGCCAGTCTGGCTGGTATTACTGCCTGGTAGAATGAAAATACCCCTAAATGGCCATTCGTTCTATCACTTCAGATTCCTTAGAGGCGGCTCTAATCAGGACACTTGAGTTTAAATCATAACCTGGTCATCCAGGAGTTGTGACCGTGAGGGAGTCACTCTCTGAGCTTTAGTTTCCACACTGGAAAACGGGGGACCCACAATGTCCACACCCTGTGGCTGCCGTGAGACAAGTTAGAAATCACCTGCCACATAGTACATACTCAGTACATGTTAGTCAGCAATAGGTGACCTGACTTTAAATAAATATCTATCGAGCACCTACTAGGCTTAAAGCCCTAAGCCAGGTGTTCAGGAGATAGAATAGAAAGTAAGACACTCCTTCAAAAAATTACAATTATTTTTCATCTTTTGTCTTAATAACAGTAACACTATAATCTTTGATATCATTCGTTGCCCTTGGTACGAGGAAGTTCGGCCCCAAACCTGAAGGCCACCCTCTCCTCTGTTTGGATCCTGTGACCAGCACATTTGATTCTTCCTTTTGTTGGTCCTCATAGTCTGTTTATGCTCACATTTTACTAAGTCGCTTTGGCCTGACCTGCTCCATCTGAGGGTCTGAGCTTGCTGCCTTCCTGACGGGAAGTTGGAGGGAGCACTTTGGGAAAAGGACAGCTACCAATCTGAAAAAAATATTTACAGTTAGGGAAGTGACTCACAGGGCCTGAGGGGAAGGGAGATGCAGCAGAAACAGCGAGGATCAAAACACGTCGAGGAAAGACAGGATCGGGGTTCTGGGGGAAGATGACAACGCTGTGAGGCCAGCCCCCTGAGGGGGCGGAGAAGGCAGTGGGGTGTGGAGCTGTGCACTGAAAGGCCCAGGCTAGGGGAGAAGTTACTTTGTGTCCATCTCAGGAACAGAGCAAGGGGCAGGGAAGCCGACAAGTGACAGGTTTCCCACCAAGAGACAGAGAAGGGCAGGGAGCAGAAACCACTGTTTCCAGAGTGGAAAAACACGACGGAGTGTCCGAATTGAGAAAGAGTTCCTGCGTCAGCTGGCCGGACAGCTGGGTTTCCAGGTCCCCCTGCCACTGTAAGCCCCCTCGGGTAGCTGATGCTCATGTCCCCGCATCCGTGAGCCAACGTGGACCCGGGAGGTATCGAACGAGCCCGTCACCTGCATATGTTAAATATACCACGGGCCTTGCTCAGTAATGTTGAAGAGGCCCGCAGAGACCTGAAGGAAGAAAAAGCATGAAAGAAAAATTGCCAGTTGTGGCAGAGGAGAAAGCAGGCTGGCCCGTCTGTTAAGTCTGGGTCAAGAAAATCTCTTGGCCAAGCCACCCACAACTTTTAAAAACTAAGCAGACCCCGTAAAAATGTATACCTCTGTGGGCCAAAATTGGAAAGTGCCCAAATGTGTGTCAATTGCAGAAGGGGTAAATTGTATTTTCATATGGCAATGAGAATGAACAAACTACAACAACATACAGAATGTTGCATGAAAGAAGCCAGACACAAAAGAATTTAGATGCTATGGTTGCCTTTACCTAAAAATCAGAAAAAACAGGCAAAACTACTCTATGCTGTGAGAAAGAAGTTAGGGAAGTGGTTACCCTTGGGAGGGGGCACAGGCTGGTTTCTAGGGTGCTGGTCATGTTCTGTTTCTTGAACTGAGTATCACTTACACGAGTATATATCACTGTGAAAATTCACAAAGCTATGCATTTTTCTGTAAGTATATCAGATTTCAATAAAAAGTAAAAATAGACAACAGCAACACAAGAGAAACAAGCAGACCCTGGGGCCTTGCCACAGTGGGTCCTCGTACGAGCAGTGGGCCTTGTGCCCATTTTGCACCCCCATGCCAAACAGGGGTAGCAAGTGACCAGGGAGTGAGGTGTGACCACCAGCCCAGTAGCTGTTTCTTAGGGTAGTTGGCCGACTCACTCATAATGCAAGTCTCGGCTGAACTTGAGAAACTAAGCAGCACAAGTAGCAGCCGCCATTTCATGCGTGCCGGTTGAGTGTGGCACAGAGCCAGGCAGCCCATGGTGTGAGCCTGGTTCAATGCTCTAACCAACCCTGGCCTCAGTTTCCACACGTATAAAATTGGGAATACATGAAATTTGGAACCATGCCTAGCACAGAGTAAATATCAAGTAAGGGACCGGTTCTGTTATCACCATGTGCCAGGTGCTTCCATCCTCACAACCACGGTAAGAGGAAGATGAGGGATTGAGTGCTTTCCAGGAGGCCGCACGCTATTAAGTGCAAAACAGAAATTCGAACCCAAGGTCCACCTAATCCCAAAGCCCACAATCTAAGGCTTCCCAACAGAGAGAAGGAAAACTTATTCCCAGGCATGGGGAAATAGCACAGAGATGACAACTCGAGGAAAATCATTTGTATGCGAGGGAAAACATAAGATTTTCGAATAAGCAAAGGACATTGCTGGATAGCTAGAACCTTTCTCAAATGATCTGATTCTGCCTTTCATTGTCTTTGAATTATTTTATAACTCTGGCTATTGTAGATAATGGGTAGCAATGCAAATAATTTTTGTTTACAGACATGCACACAAATTCTGTTCCCTTCAAATAATAAAGTAAGATTCATATATAAGGTCCATATATAAAGGTGTTTCAACATTCTTTTCTCTGTATTAATTTGTAGTTCTTTTGACTGCTCCTTTGAACCAGTTCTGATATCTTGCCAGTCCCCTCAGTTAGTGAGTTAAATAAAATCTTTGATATGTGGATAAAAACCATGATTTTACTTTATTTTTTAAAATTATCCTGTAACACACAGAAAGAGGTCAGGTTCAGAACTGTGGTTCCTGAGGAAGGCCCATCCTTTGCTCTACTGCAATCTGTTGGCAGGAGGCCGTGCGGACCTCGCCGGGCAGGCGTGGGCCAGGGCCCCAGGTTGCGCGCTGTGCTCTGCTTCCTGGCCAGGGCTGGCGAGGACAGTGGGAGGCTGGTTGGACTTTAGAAGGACTCTGGCCAGCCCGAAGGCAATTCACAGTGAGCAGGAAGGGACCCTGGCAAAGCCAGAGCTGCGGGCACCATCTTGGGCTGCCCAGTGGCTGAGGGAGCAGACTGGATCACTAGAGTTTGGTGGTGCAAAAAAGAAAGAAAAAATGAAAGAAAAAAATCAGCCTAACTGGGGAGGGCGTAAACACTGGATCCTGAAGGACTGAGGTGTAAGTACTTTCTCTGTCCATTTCCTAGTTCTGTGATCTTGGCAAATTATTCAAATTCCCCACGTTTCATTTCTTCCTTTGTAAAATGTCAGTGATACTGCAGTTAACTAGCTCTCTGGTGGGGGTGGGTATATGTGAAAATTAACGTGATTTACATAAAGCTCTTAGCACCATCCCTGCCCTTAGGATGCGATATTTTCATTGCCATTGTCAGCAGGAGACTCCAGCGAGTAAATGCTTGCGGCTCTTGGGTCAATGGAGCACTATTTATTCCTATTATTTTCCCTCGACATCAAAAGGCATTGTAACCCTCCCTAGGTGAAATATAACCCAATCTAAAAAGAAATCAAATTCTCATTAATTTATCAAAGCAAGAAGTAAATACTTTCTGATTCTTAACCACATGAACAAAGGCGAATAAAGGATTTCTTTTAGGAGGGAAAAGTAGCTAGCGATGGCAATAGTACTGGCTGGTATTCGCTGAGCGTTTGCTGCCTGCCAGGCATAGCTCCTAGGGTTCAGCGCGTCCTGTCGTCGCATTCCTCACGCATCACATGCGAAAGGCCACTTCATGAGGTGGGAAGTGTTGTCACCCTTTTCTAGTTGGAAAGTGAGGTGGAGCTGGGATTTAAACCCAGGCTAAGCCAATCGACCCCACTGTGTGTGGAAGACCCTGGGAGGCCTGATCCCAGATCCTACGGACAGTGTGAGGGTGTCTCTAGAATGGTGGGGCTGAGGTGTTGACAGGACCTGCAGGTGGCGCTGTCCAACCAGAAGTCAAAATACAGGCTATTTTATTCATCCAACAAATACTTGTGGAGGGCCTATTATGCATGTGCCAGGCACTGTTCTAGGCTGAATCAAACAGGCAAAAATCCCTACTCACATGGAGCAGCTAGATACTAAACATAATAAACAAGTAAAATATACTTATATAAGTAAAAAAGTATGTTAGCTAGGAGCGAGTTCCACAGAGAAAATTAAAGAAGAGAAAATGAATACAAGACAGCCAGGGGTGGGGTGGAGGGTGCAAATGTGCTTACGGTGGTCAAGGGGGGGCCTCACTCGGGGGGCATTTGTGTAAAACCTGAAGGAGGTGAGGTAGTATGCCATGCAGCCATGTGGGGGAAGAACATTCTGGATGGTGAGAACAGCGGTGCAAAGGCCCTGAGGTGAGAGGGCACTTGGCGTGTTTGAGGAACAACAGGAGGCCGTTGTGGCTGGACCAAAGTGGACGAGGAAAAGCACATCAGTGACAAAGCTGGAGAGTGGCAAGTGGTGCAGACCGAGAGGGCCTCCGTGTGAGTGGGACAGGGAAGGTCCTGAGCAGACCAATAGCAGGGTCTGACTTACGTAAAAGAGCCACGCTGGCCACATGGGGACAATGGTGTGTCGTGGGGCAGAGGGAAGCAGAGCGCTCACTCAGCCAATCCAGGATGCAGACGAGAGGTGATGGTAGGTTGTGACAGGGTAGTGACTGGCACCATGAGAAGTGCCCAGATTCGGGACACATTGTGAGGGTAAAGCCAGTGGGACGTGGGTGTCTTCAGAAACCCTCGAGACTGTCCTTTAGGAATCTCCCGATGTGGGCCCCAGTCCCAATAACGTCTCCGGGATAATAGAGCACGTCGCCCACAGAAAGAAGGTTTGCTGGTGCCTGCCCGTTGTCAGAGCCCTGTGCCAGCGTCTCTTCTGTCCCCCATGGATTCTGAGCCTCTCTCTGAGATGTGGAGAGAAGCAGGTAACGAGCATCGCAAGCCTCTCTATTTACCTTCAGATTGTTCTCAGAATCGAGGCAAATGCCACCAGGAGTGATGTTCTAGTTTCTATTGTTGCATTAAAAACCACCCCAAAACTTTGTAACATATAACGCTATTTTCTTATGCTCTCAGACTCTGGGTCAGGAACTCTGAGAGGGCACCAGGGGGTGGCCGGTCTCTCCCTCAGTTTTTCTGGAGCCTGGGCTGGAAAACCTTGATGGCTGGGGGTGACGGGTGACCAGGGCTGGCATCACCTGGAGGTGTCCTTGCTCACATTCTGGCTGTTACTGCCGGTTGTTGGCTGGGACCTCAGCTGGCTGCTGGCCAGCACCTCTACCCTGGGCTGTTCCCCGCGGGCTCCCTGCATGGGGTGGTCTGGGCTTCCGCCGCAGCATGGTGGCTGGGTTCTGGGGACGCGTGTGCATGTGTGTGAGGCCTAGCCCTGCAGCAGCCACCTCGTAAGCAAAGGAGATACCAGAAAGCAAGGCCAACACACTGACGATGGCAAAGCAGAGAGGCAGAAAGTACTGGAAGCACCAAATCAACCTGGCACGCTCTACCTCAAACTTCCTATGCAGTGAAATCACATAAATTTTCCATATTGTTTAAATCAGTCTGAACTGGGGTTTTCTAAAGGCAGCATAATTGATACAGCTCCCTTGATCTGCCACGTCTCAGGTGGGCTGCACACTCCCGGGAAGGAAGCCAAGGTTGGAGCTTCACCAGCAATGACAACTGGAGTCCCACTGCCAGCAAACGGGACAGCTGGAGCCAGGGGTCCCTGTGGCCATAGTGCTCCACACCTTCATCCATAAAGGCAAGGAATTGATGCTTTGCAATTGTCGAGAGCGTATACCCAGTGGGGGAGAGGGGAGGACAGTAGTCTGATGTGTGCTAACTTGATGGGGGTAAACAGAAACCAAAAATTCTAATAGGGATAATATCCCCAGAGTGGCCCCTCACTCTGGCCCCAAGGGAGTTGCTGGCCTTAAGCCGGATATATGGTGAAAAAAGGGGATGTTGGTGCCCCAGGCACTCCCCTCAGACCTTTCAGTGCACTCCAGCCAACTTCACACTGTCAGTCTCTGTCTGCCTGTGCCCAGGGCTTTTTCCCAAAGCTACGGAAAGCCCCTCACCTCACACGCAAGGCAGGCCAGTGCCGGGAACACCCCAGGGAGCAGCCCTCAGCCCATGCTCCCCGTTCCCTCCCCGGTGGGTGGTAAGATTCTGAGGTGTGTGTTCCATACTGTTTCCAGAGCTTCCCCACAGGACTGCTGTGACAGCTGGTGTAAAATTGCATCCTAGGTTGGCTGCCGTCCTTCCTGAATCACTTCCCCATGTCCCTGCTGGTATTCTCTGCCCCTCCCAAATCAATTCCCTGTGCTCAAATAGTTGTCTCAGTATCTGCTTCTGGGGGGCCCAGAATAAGGCAGCGATCGCAGGAGAGTGTTTGGGGAATGTGGGAAAGAAATTGACTGGAAATCTCTGAGGGAGGAAGCAACAATCTCGCCATGGGCCTCTCTTCACTGGGGAGCTCTGGAAGGCATGAATTGCCAACTGGGAGATGAACCCTCAAAGTTTTCAAAGCCCACTGGTTACTCGTGAGTGCCCAGTTGT
The DNA here is from genome assembly GCF_000956105.1 of Propithecus coquereli. Classification (NCBI taxonomy): domain Eukaryota; kingdom Metazoa; phylum Chordata; class Mammalia; order Primates; family Indriidae; genus Propithecus; species Propithecus coquereli. The sequence continues at coordinate 141,832 of NW_012151618.1, read as the reverse complement.
TGAGCCTTCTGCACGTACAAGGGTGAGGACACCATTAATGCCATTCCGATTGGATTCCAATCCCAGCAGCAGCATCCTGGGGTGGCATTTCACACTGACAATCTGCTCATCCGCTTGGCCCCCGTCTCCCTGCAGCTGAGGAAACCTCTAAGCAGCGACCAGCATCAAGAATGGATCCTCTTTTGTTCTTATCCATTCAATGTGTTTATTTTCAAGATTGCATTTGTGGAAAGCATTTAAACAGCGCCATTTAGAAGAAAACAAAAGTCACCAGATGGAAAAATAGCATAAGAAACACACACACACACACACACACACACAAATTTCCAAGCAATATAGGCAGGGCAGCGGGAGTTATTGTTGTCCTGCTGTTGTGGATGATGCAGATGTGTTGGAAAAGCTGTCTGATTTTGGCAGCCTAGAATTTTCAAGAGGGAACTGAACACAGGTCAACAGAATTCCGTGCTCCAATTCACTTCTTGAGAAAGTTTGACAAACCTCCCTTCCACCCACTAGCAAGGACGGAACAACCATTACCAGGATTACCATATATACTGAATTATAAAGCACAGGCAACTTTTTATTGGAGTAACGCCTTCTAGTTGGCCCATATCTTATCTGAACAGGCCTTGATTTCAAGAGCCTAAGCAACACCCTTAGCTGTAAAGCCACGCTGGTATGAAAACAGGAGAGATGGCAGCTGTTTCTGAGGCTGGGACAAATATCACCTCCCATCCCTCCAGGAAACCGTTAGAATCAAATTGTGTCCCCCTGTCCCCCACCCTGCCACCAAACAGACCATGATTTTGCCTACACTGGGGGTTGGAAAACTTCAGCAATATGCCAAGAGTAGCAGAAAGGCCACCTTTCCTTCACGAGCAGGTGCTGGCCATTACCCCCTCCCGGCTGTGCATTTGCCCCAGTGGCCAACATGGGGCGAAAAGATGGTGGTGTGAAAAGATGCTCAAGTCAGGACTGGTGTTCTGGGTGCTATGAGGAGGAGCCTTACCATCAACTTTCCCTGGACTGATCTTAACTGGACCCCCAGCCTCCATTCACAGCCAGGGTCTGGGTGCAACATGCCCAGAAGAGGAAAACAGGTCTCAGATAGCAGTGGCAGGGCGCCACGCAACATGGCGGCCCTGGCAGTGGGAGGGAAAAATGAGCCCCGTAGCCAGTCACTTACCAACTGTGTGACATTCAGTCATTTACTTAACCTCTCTGACCTATGGTCTCTCCAACTGTACATAGTAGCTCCTATTTCATGAGGTTATCTTGAAGATTAAAATAATATAAAATGCTAGTGCCCGACACATCATACGCACTCTATTAATGGCAGCTGATGACTATTGGGGGAATGTGGCTGTGGTTAGGACACTGCGAGCAAGTTTGGGCTAATAACAGCTGTTTCCACAGTTGTCAGTTTTAGGAGTTGTTAACTTGATTGTCACTGTGGGTCTTAGAACAATGAAGACTGTTAGAGATCCCAACTGGGATTTCACATTAGGGAACTAATCACATTAAGGAAAAGAGTCATGTGCAGGACACAAGGCGGATTGTTAGGACAGCACGAGGGTGTGGGGAAAGCTACCAGAAGGTCCCGCTGCCATCAAGAGGGCCTCCCGGGGAGCAGCCCATTCGGCCTGACAAGGGTGCGGGAGCCAGAGGGAAAGGCAGGCTCCGACAGACAGGACTCTGAGCCTGAGCAGAGCCAGCACCCGCAGCTGCTACTAACCACAAAGTCACAAGAGAGACTTTACACAGGCTGGGGCTGTCTTTGGAGAAAGCGGGTTGACAACCACAGGCAAAGCTGTCTCCCTGCGCTCAGCCATGATGAGTGGCAGGAGCTGGGCAGTGGGGTGTGCACACACCCAAGTAGACCAGCGCCCATAACCAAAACATAGGGGTTAAGGAAGCTTCTGAAATTGCAAGGTAAGGGCCCTTGGGGACTGGTCCCAAAGGAACTGTCCTCCACTGGAACTCATGTTTCTAAAGCATCAATGTGAACCTTATTTAATAATGCCAAACCCTTTCCTCTGCCCCCTTTTCAGAAACCAGGATGGCCATGCACAGCCAGGAGGCAGCAACACTGCCTTAGTGAGAAAACTCCAGAATCAGGGTCATGTCTTTGAGAAAAAGAGGCAAAGTAGAGGTCTGGGGGAAGCTGTATGGAAGAGCTCCCCTCCCCAAGGATATCCTGCTGTTACCCTCACTCCCCGGAACTGAGGAGCGTGCAGAGAGGGGCCTGGGCTGAAGTGAGAACTCCAGGAGGTCTGAAAGGTGCCACCGTGAACTCCTTGAGGCCACCAACCATTTCCAATCCACATATTAATTAATTTATCTTCGTTAAATAAACAATTAAAAACATTAATTTTGCCTTTATTTATGCCAGAAATACAACTTCACTTCTCTCCCACCCCAGACCTTTTCCTCCGTCCCCCACGCACACAACACACAGAGCAAAGTCCAGATTTTGGTTGATGGTGTGGTGCTGACCCCTGCCCAGAAGCCGTTGCCCCGATAAGAACAAGGCTGCCTCTGGGATCTGTTCACCGCGTGGATCACGACCATGCCGTGACAGTCAGCTTTCAGTCCATCTCATGAGTCCCTGCCTTGTTCCATGAGCCTGTGGCACAATCAGGTCTGACCAAAAGATTTCCCTTAAAGAAGGTATAAGAGAACGTCTTTTGCAACAGCCCAGTATATTATACACAGAAAAAACAGACTATTGTGAAAGGCTGCTTAACACATTTCTCCACTCCAAGCAAGCAAACCACACCCTTTAGGAACAGCTTGTTAACTGTTTCTTTATTATCACCATTTACCCCACCTGAGATGACCCTCCCAGTCAATGGCAGTGGTGACATGGAAAGAGCACTTGTTCTGGAGCCGGAAAGGACTGGGTCAAGCCCTGGCTCCCACCTGCCAGCTGTGGGTCTCTTCCCCAATGTGGAGAGTGAGGATAATAGTCCCTACCTCATGAGGATGCTATGAGGATTAAAGGAGGTAACTTCATTTAAGTTCGACAGCTTAGCAGCCAAGCCATAGATTTCAAAGGCCACCTTCTTGCCAAGTCACAACCAAACCACAGTCAGCTGGATGAATGTAGGGAGCTGAGTAAGCATTACTGGGAGGTGTCAAGATGCCCAGATGAAAAACTAGATTCCCCAGCCTACCCTGCAGATAAGGATGGCCACAGAACTAATTGCTGGCCAATGGTATATAGGCATAAGTTATTGAATAAGACTTTTGGGAAAGCTCCTCAAAGGAGCAGCTGATTCACCTGGGAAGCCCTTTTGCGTTTCCTTCTTGTGAACTGTAACTCAGACATGATGACAGGAGCTGCAGAGGCCATCCTGAAACCATGAGGCAACACTAAGGATGAGAATGCAGAAAGATATAAGGTGCCTGGGATGATGATGTCCACCTGCAGACTGATTTTATATAAGAGAAAAATAAAGCCCTAACTCTTATTTCAGGCCCCCGTTACCAGGAGAGGGTGGTAGCCAGCATCCAAGGTGGCTTCCAATGGTCCCTACCTGCTAGGGTTCATGTTCTTATATAGTCCTTTCACACGTTTGCTAGAACTGACCTGTGTAACCAATAAAATACTGAGAAAATGTGCGTGATTTCGGAGGCTAGGTCATAAAAGACATGGTGAGTCTGCCTTGCTCTGTCTTAGATCACTCACTCTGGGGGAAGCCAATTGCCATGTTATGAGGACACTCGAGCAGTCCTATGGAAAATCCACGTGGCAAAGAATGAAGGCTTCCTGCCAACGGCTGGCATCAGCTTGCCAGTCAGGTACTGAACTCTCGCAAGCAGAGCCTCCAGCTCATGAAGCCTTCAGATGATTGAAACCCCGGTAAAGACCTCAAGTCAGAACCACAAGTCCCAAAGTTTTGACCCATAAAAACTGTATAATATTATAAATGTTTCTTGTTGCTTTAAGACATTAAATTTATCACACAGCCATAAATGACAAACGCATAAACGTACCCGGTTCCTAACTGACACAGAATCTAAAGGGTCAACTTGGCATGACCACATGTGTGACATCTGGAAGATCCACACTCTCCCACCTGCCAAACTGCCACCACACTCAGAGGCACAGCTTTCCTCCTTCTCTCGCTGCTTCCTCCTGAACACACGTGAAATGATCAGCACCCTCCCTGTGGATGGGACGGCAGACACTGGTGCTGGCTGTAATCAAAGAAGTGAGTCTACTCCGTTCCAAGTAAGGAATGATCTCTGCCAGCTCTTTCTCCTCCCAACTTGCCCAGGTGCAGGAGTTCTCACTCCAGCTCACCCTCTAGGTACCCACAGCCCCACCATCTGTTATAAAGTGGGCCTACCAGTGTTCTGTGCCGTTTAAAGTGGGTTGTCCACAGGAGTCAGCTGGGAGCTGAGCCAAGTTTGGGTGAACAGAGGGGACTCCCTGCTGGGCAGTCCTCACTGGCCTCACTCAGTAGACAACTAGACTTTCCCATTAAAACTGGCTCCTTGGAACTCCTGGAACCAGAGAAATTAAGCTGAAAAGAATAAAACGCCTCAGGTCTCTTCCTGGTGTTTCTATTCCAATTTGTTCTCCCTAAAGCCATGGAAATTGTTTCCAATTTGAGGGACTGGAAAATGTGGTCACATAATTTTTGAAATCTCTGCTTCTTAGATGGAGACCTCTGAAGGTGCAAACCAAGAATGTGTTGCTGCTTCTTTTCTGATTCTGTAATGGGCCCTCTCCCCTCAAAGAAGAGGCTAACTCTTTTCTAATTGCCATCTGGGGGGGGAAGGAAGGTCCTCAGGATGGAAATTTTAAAAAATGACAAGCACAGAGGAGAGGCAGAAGAGAACATCATTTAATATTTTGAATACTCATTGTATTAACCTGGATTCTCCAAAGAAACAGAACCAACAGGGGAGTAAACAGAAAGATGGATAGATTTTCACAAATGGAGATTTGTTATAAGGAATTGGCTCATGTAATTGTGGAGGCTGAGACATCCCACAGTCTGCCGTCCACAAGCTGGAGACCCAGGAAAGTGAGTGTGCACATTTTTGGTGTGAGTTTGAAGCCCTGAGAACCAACAATGCTAATGGTGGAAGGCCCAGTCCAAGGGTAGAAGGCCAAGGTCTCAGCTCAACAGTCAAGCAGAGAGAAGGAAAGAATTCAGTCTTCCTCCACCATTTTGTTCTATCCAGGTCCTGGTTCTATCCAGGATGAGGCCCACCCACGTGAGGAAGCATGATTTGCTCTATTCAGTCCACCAATTCAAACGTGAATCTCATCTGGTAACACCCTCACAGACACACCCAGAAAGGATATTTAACCATCTATCTGGGCATCCCATGACCCAGTCAAATTGACATATAAAATTAATCGTAAATAAAAGCTTGTTTATGGAGCACATGCCACTCCCTGCCTCCCTGATGCTTTGGGGACAAGGACCTCTGTGCACATTGCAAGCTGTTTTCCTTTCCTTCCTTTTTTCATTGCTCTTCTGTTCAGAATGGTCCTTTCTCACCTTCATATCTGGCTAAGTCCTACTCATATATTATGACTCGGTTTAAGCAACCTCTCAGGATGTGTTAGGAGCCATTCCTGGGTGCTGCCATAATAACCCCGGCTCCTACCCACCCTACAATGCTCCCATAATAACTCTGTGCACTGACCACCACCCTTACACCATTGACTCCTTATGTATCTACCACTCCCCCATTACTTGGAGTACTTTTTGAGGCCAAGAGCTTCATTTCTGTATTCTCAATGCCATCATCTAGATTCTAGGACAGTGCCTAGCAAATAGTAGATGCTCAATCAATGTATGCTGGGTGAGTAAATGATTGATTAAATGAATGAATATGCAATGTGCATAGCACAGAATGCTACTATATCCACTCCATTTTATTTTCTCAAAGCTTTCACATTGCCCTTAAGTGATATCTGGGCACTGCTCCTTGGGCCTATAATTTCCTACTCTTAAAGCTGGTGGGGAAGCCCACCACACTCAGGAGCAAGAATTCCGTATCACTCCATTTTTCTAACTCAAAATAATCTAGCTTTGACAGCTCTCCAGAGTGGTGAGAAATTCAATCTCAGTCACATTTTGGGGTGTCAAAGTATAATTTTCAAAATTCTAAAAATGCAACTTTCGTATAAATATATAAGGAGCATGTGTCAAAAGATTTACATAATTCATTAATGAGGTAAGGCAGGTTCAAAAAGTTGGCTAAAAAGATGACACAAGAAAATGATATATATAGAGTCAGTGATAAAAAGAGAACAGGGGAATAAGAATGCTAAATTAGATATAAAACGAGCTAATGCCCTACAAAGCAATAAAATCATCATTCTTGGGGTTACCTTCTCTACCAAATAGAAACATTTGCATTTCAATTGGGCAAAAATTATTCACCTGCTTTCAGTTTTCTATAACAACTAATTCTATAAATGTGGGGCCTGAATGACCATAAATAGTAAGCTCAACAAAGTTACCTTTCCCTAGAAGTGAACTTTATTCTGGAAACAATTCTACCAATAAAGAGGTTTAATGAGAAAGAGGTAAGAGAAGCTCCGGGATTTATTTATGCATTGAAGACAAATGTGAAAATGAGACTAAATTAGATTTAGGCACAGCGTGTATATGTGGCAGGGGAGCATGTCCAGAGCAATGTGACCTAGCAAAGAAGAGACAAGAAAGGAACATGGTAACAGTGACGCTAGAGCCAGCACATACGCCAAAAAGCAGCAAAAGAGCTGGCGTTTTCAGACAGTGATCTGATTAAAAGACTAACAACTTATATTGGCCAAATATCCAAAATGGGCTCAGTAAAATAAGAGTCCGTTGAGAGTTTAGGACAGTAGCTAGATTCCCACCTGCAACCTCCAGGGTTTACCACTAAGAGAACTGTTACACAGAGAAAACTCTAAATATGAAATAAAACAAAGTTTCTACTCCTTGCCCCTCACATGGCTCCCCCAAATATGAAAGACGGGCCCTGCAGAACAGACTTGGAGTCTCTGACTCACCTGCTCCTGTGGGCAGAGAAGCTAGCAGAGTGCTAAGTGGCCACACAGAAGTGGAAAATTCGAGAGCTCTGAAGACTGAAAATTTGGTGACAAAACTTGACCTGAACTGATGGAAAGTGCTTATAGCTTTTATTAGTCCCCCTCAGTGTGACTATCATATACTTCACTGCAGAAATATTAGTATGTTTGTTAATGGGGTACTTCTGCTGGCCCCGCTGGTCCATGTTACCTTTCTAAACACCAAAAAATTCTGAAGGTTGTGGTCCTGTACCACATCAGAGATGACCAACGTTAACATTTTGGTAACTAATCTGAATTTTTATTTCCCTATGATTGGATCTTTAGAAAGTTGTTTTCAAATTTTTAAAAAAAGATGTGCAAGGATTATTTCCCTATGATAAATTCCTCACCATAGAACCAAAGTGAAGGGATATGCATGTTTTAAGCCTCTCGAACATGTTGCCAAATTACTTTCCAGAATTGTTGGCCAATATTTAAGAAAGGCTATCTCAGCTCAACTCGTGCACATTGAGTATTATTGCTACAACGTTATTTTTTATTTATAGAAAACCAGCACTTGCGCATGATAAAGAATTCAAGTGGTACAAAAATGTATACACACTTGCTGCCAGCTTTCAATTTCTTTCCCCAAGGGGAAGGAGGAGGAGAAAGAGGAAGTTAACCATGTTCCCCATATTTTCTTTAACTCTCTCTGGGCATTTGCCGCTGCCTCCACTAACACACTCCAGCCCTGTGCCTTCAGAGGCCAAGTGAGGATAATGACTTTCACTATATTCCACTCCCCCAGATTTGTCTTTCCCTCTGCTGTTTAATTTCCGGACTTTACTAAAGTTTACTATTCTAAAGGCAGTTAAAAATTCCCTTTCTACTACCTATTTTCTTATTCTAGCAGGATTTGACATCCTCTAGGTATTAGTCCCTTAGTCCTGGCTGAGAAACAAGATGAAAGGAAGATCAAATTCTGTAAACGTCATTAGATCTCCGACTACTGGCGTGACCTGCTAGATCTTACCCAAACCAAATAGATACAGGCATATTGAGAAGACGCCTGCTGCAAGAAAAGTCCCCTCTGGCTCTAACAAAGTCTGTCCCTTTAAAGTCCTGACCCCAGGAATGATTCTCTATCTCCATCCCAGACCAGATCTCTCGGGGTTGGGGCACAGAAGAGAGATACACTCCTATCTATGTTGGTGCCCATGAGTACTACACGATTGGACTGAGAGTGAACAAATCCCCAATGGAAGCCATGGTGAGGGGGAGGGTAAAGGTGTTCTGAATAGGCCTGGACAAGAGTTGTCCACCATGACAGCCATTGGCTGTGTCCACACTGGTCCTCATCCTCTGGCAAATTTATCCACCTGAACCTTCAGAGATTAGGTCAGACAGGAAAGGAAAGTGAACAACCCCGTGTGGATTTATTGTAATTCCGCTAGGTAGGTCCGATCTATTCATGTTGGATGACATGTTTCCCGACACCCATGCTGAGGTCACAGAGAGGACCCTGCCCAGGAGAGCAAAACCCTGTCGTGGGGTTCCTTTTAAAGCTCTTTCCCTTTTAATCATAATTGCCACTACACTAAGTCCCATTCTACGGAAAAAATAGACTCCAGATCACGCAGCAGTTTCTGTCTGAACTAAGTTTGTAAGCTGCAGACCTTGTGGGGAGAACCCGCCAGGCTGCACAAATTTCCCTGTGAGATTTAAACCGCCAGCTCCAGAGGAGGAAGTAAAGTATGGGCGGACCGGAAGGGGCGGGGTCTCGGGCACCGCCTCCGCTCCCTGCCCTGGCTCCTGCCTCCTGACTTCCGGCTCTTGCCCCCAAGCCCCAGGGTTCTGGTGCTGCTGTTGTCCCCAGGCCTCTCTGCCCAGAGCGCCGCCATCCACGATAGCTCTGTTCCTTCTCTCTCCCCATCCAAACCCCAGACCCGAGACTCTGCCCCTCTAGACTTCTCAGGTTCATACCCCACCCCTGGCCCTTGTTTCTGCCTGGTCTCTAAGACCAGTAACTCTTACTGCCTGAGACTTCTTTTCTCATTTACCAACGAAGGTATTAATAATAAGACCATTGGCCTCACTACACTATTCAGAGTTCTCCCTCGTAAAGACAAAAACAAAACAAAACAAAAAAAGACTTCTAACCCGTGAAAGTCATCAAATCACACTTCCATTTCCTAATCTTCCATAGACTTCATGTGTCTGATAATATGTTTTCAAGTATTATGTTTTTCAGGGATATATCGGTCATATACCTGGGTTTTGACTGTACAAAGTAAGATTTCATTGCTAAAATTACAATTTTTTAAAGTGCTTTCATCTTTATTCTTAATGTATAGTGAAATTATCATTTGATAACAATTCCTTATGTATCTTAGCATAATTACTCTTAGGCTTCATGCCTATAAGTACAGACTAATTTGCATCATCAAGTGATACAGTATTTTAATAGACACCCAGGTAGACTATCCTGAGATCTATCCATAGATGTTTATATTTTATGAAAGTCTATAGTAATAAATGATATGAGATTCGGCTTATAGCCACATCCCTTTGCAATATTTTCTAGATTTTTTCCTTGCAAATTATTTTGTATGCTTACGCTATAACTCCAGTCAGAGTTGTTCCATAGTCTGAAAAACATCTACACTGGACAAGTATACTATTAGATGTATCAATATTGGCGTTGGGGCTTTCCTTTGGGCAAACAATTTGCAAATTGTAACTGGAGGGTGTCTACTGAACAGTTATGCCCTTCTTAATTAGAAACAACGAATGAAAAAACTGAATAAGAGTGTTGCCACCACGATGTGGACCCAGGTAAAGGGACTAGAAATACAGACTGAGGCTACCTTGAAATGAACTGAAATTATCTGACCAGAAAACCAAGTGGGAAAAGGCCAAGACATTGTTAATGCTGCACCCAGTAACAGAAGATGGGCTCAGCCCACCTGGACATTCCAACCCAGACCCTGCGATCCTGACAGATTCCTGAGGCATGGGAATAAAAGGGGACCTCCTCCAGCCCCCACCCCTGCACCTATTTCTGCAAGGTTGGCCAACAGAGGCCCAGTTCACACTGCTGCTTCTCACTGATGCTGCACAGAAGAGTCTCTATGGGAAACCAACAGAGACATCTGCTCCTTTCTGAAAGTTCTAGGGTCTACCACTTCTACCCCCAACCAAATATAGACAATTCCCTGTCCCTGGCTGGATCTGGCCCCCTGGGCTGTTTCATGGAGCTATTTAAATGAAGCAAATAACCAAGCTGCTTTCACAAGGTCAAAGAACACATTGGGCTCATGCAGAGACCCAGACAACTCCTAATAAAATCAGCATGGACCATGACACAGACCTGTTCATTTTAATTCCTGATCTGCTCCCAACTGTGAGACCTTAGGCAAATTGCTTAACTTCTCTGAGGCTCCCATTTCTCCATCTGTAAAATGCAGATAATACCGAAAGGGAATGTGGTGGGCATACTGAATGGATGCACAAAAGAAAAGTATTATGAAAACACCAAGTACAATTATCAGTCTGGCAATATGTTGATGCTAGCCTTGAACAGTTTGTATTACTTTCTAAAAATAAAAAAGGCTGCTGAGAAAATTTTATGAAAATTCATCTTTCTACTTGTATAATTTTCATAAAAACTCTGGAAGTGTTAGCATGTAAACAATGCCAGATATTCATTTCCTTTATAAATATCTATAATTGAAATCAGCTTTACAAAACAGAACAAACCCGAGTAAATTATATGCATGTGATTAATTACAAAATTTTTGTCTCATTAACAAAAACTTATGTAAATCTGAATTAGGAATGTTAGGAGCATTCTTGAACTTTTTGATCCATTTCCTCAAGCTTAATTCCAAAAATTCTAAGGACCATACCACTGCTCCCACTCCCTAAACTAAATCCAACTAAAGAGAGAGAGTGGGGAATGAGTCTAAACCCAAGCCTTGGGGATGCCCAGGCTTAAGAAACTGGGGGAAGAGTGCTCAAAGTCATTGGTCATCAAAGAAATAAAAATTAAAACTACTAGAAGGACTAAAATTAAAAGAATCGAAAACACCAAATGTTGGTGAGGATGTGAAACAATGAGAACTTTCACACATGGCTGGTGAGAGTGTAAAATGGTACAACAATTTTGGAAAGATTCGTTTCTGATGCAGTTGAACATACACCTACCTTATGACTCAGCACTTATACTTCCAGGTATTTGCCCAAGAGAAATGGGAATGTATATCCACAAAAAGACTTGTACAGGAATATTTATAGCAGCTGTAGTCATAATAGTCAACTGGAAACAACTCAAATTCAGGGAAATGGATAAACAAGCTACGGTATATTTATAACATGGACTACTACTCAGCAATAAAGAAAAGTCTGCTGATACATAATGGATTAATCTCACAGACATTATGCTGAGCAACAGAAGCCAACTATGAAAGAGCACATATTGTGTGAGTCTATGTATAAGAAGTTCTACAAAAGACACCACTGTCCACAGTGAAAAGACTTCAGAAAAGTGTTTGGCTCTGGGGAAATTGACTAAGAAGGTAACTTTCTGGGTGATGGAAATGTTTTATGCCTTAATAGGAGTGTGTGTTCATTATAAATCCTAGTGCTCTCATTTTATTCAGTGAAATATAATAAAATCCTACAATCCTGTAGGGTGACTATAGTTAACAATAATATACAGTTTCAAGTAGCTAGAAGGATAATAATGAATGTTTCCAATTCAAAGAAATAGATGCTTGAGACGATAGATACTAATTTTCCTGATCTGATCATTGTACATTATATGTATCGAAACATCCCTGTGTACCCTATGAATATGTACAATTATTTGTCAATTAAAAAATGTTTAACATATCAAATTGTGCACTTACAACTTATACATTTTCCTATATATAAATTTTACCTTAAAAGTAACTGGAAAAAAAAATGTGCGCTCCAGTTAGTAGGCTTGCTTTTCTAAGCAGCATGGGTTAGCAATTCTGAAACTAGTTTCTGTGTGTGTCAGGCTTGAGCAAATGAGTAAATACATTAATATTGAGGGAAATAAGAGCTGGATTTCTTACTGTCAGAGAAGTGAGTTCAAATATGAAAAAAGGGGAGATTAGAGTGTTCTCTGATGTTATGGATTAGAATTGGAGGTATCAGTTTGAACTCATGCTTTTTAATACATAGATGACTAGGCAGAGAAATGTTTCCTAGCTCTGTCCACTGAGATCACCTAGAAGCAATGACCTGTAGCAGTGTGTGACAGTATTTAGAAACCAAGACCTAAAAGCAGATCTTGATTTCTGAATACCTTTCTCCACTAAAATAAACTACATCTCCTTGAAGAAAAGTCTTGGATTCCAGGACTGGGGCATGAAAAATCCAAGATGAGTTTGGAACATCTTGATGCACCAGAAACTAAGGAGATGCTCAACGAGAAGTGAGGAAAATTCAAAGGGACCCAGGATCAGCTTGAAGGAACTTCCACTGACCAAATCTGGGACAGTTTGAACATCAATAATAATACATTATATTTCAGTGAATAAAATGAGAATCCATGAGATCACAGTGTTATAAATACATACTAACACACACACACACACACACACACACACACACACACAGAGTAAAGGAGAAGAGAAAGCTCTTCCTTGTAGAAAAATGTCAACTAATAAATATAGAAGGAATGATGGAACTAAAAGATCATCAGTGGATGCTAAAACTAGTTTGACAAGGGTGAAAGTTTGATGAGAAATAGAATATTCACATAGTCTCAAAGTGTTTTCCCATAAATCACATATTACTTATAAAGGGAAAACAGTAACATGGTGAAGAAATTTGACAGACACCACCTGTTCCAGTTGGTATGTCTACATAACAAATTACCCCAACACTTGGCGCCATTCCACAACCATTTATTATGCTCATGGATTCTACAGGTCAGGAGTTTGGACAGGGAACATCAAGGATGACCACTCTGCTCCATGATGTCAGGGGCCGTAGTTGAAAAAGTCAAAGGCTAAAAGCTGAAATCATCTGGAGATTCCTTTACTCACACACCTGCAGTTAATGCTGACTGCGGCCAAGGGCCTCAGTTCTCCCTGTGGCTAGCTTGGGCTTCCCAACAGCATGGTACCTGCCTGGGCTCACCATTATACAGCTAGTATTTTCCACTTTCTAATTAATAAATAACTTACAGGGAGATAGTCTGAGATTATGTGAATGTCCCATCTCTTGATCATGTTTCTGTACACCAATTTTAGCATCCACTGATGATTTTTTGCCTGCAACAATCATCATTATGGTATTGTTGCAAACTCTTTTTTAAAAGGCCAATTTACTACACAGTCATTTACATTTCTTCAAAAAATCCAAACTCCAAACAGAGCCATTCTTGAAAGCACAGAATCCATTAATTTAGCTCACAAGTTTGGTCTTTAAAAGGCCCCTTGTTTTACCAACTTGCTAATCAGGATAGGTTTTTTAAAAAGATATTTCATTATACTTTTAATTGTATGTCTATGATTGTAGACTGAGCTCAAGTACCTTTCCATGTTTGAATCAGTTGCATTTCCTTTATTTAACATATTAAGTAATTAAGGAATAAAGAAATATATTAAGGGAAATAGCCCTTTACAGTTATACAAGTTGTAAGGTCTTTACCAGTTTTGTGTTTGCCTTTTTTCTTTTCTTTTTTCCTTTTTTATTTTTTAGAGACAAGGTCTCACTCTGTAGCCTAGGCTGCTGTGCAGTGGTGCTATCATAGTTCACTGTAACTTGGAACTCTGGGGCATAAGAGATCCTCCTGCTTCAGCTTCCCCTGTAGCTGGGGCTATAGGCATGAACCACCACAACCAACTAATGTTTTTTTTTCGTAAAGACAGGTTCTCACTATGTTTCCCAGGCTGGTCTTGAACTCCTAGCCTCAAGCAATCCTCCTGCCTCAGCCTCCCAAAGTGCCAGGATTATAGGCATGAGCCACTGTGCCTAGTCCTTTCTTCCTTTAATTTTGACTCAGTATTCTTTTTGTAATGCACAACTTTTTGGTTATTTATGTATGGAAAATAGTGTGGGAGATTCCTCAAAGAGCTAAAAGCAGACCTACCATTTGATCTACCACCATTAGGTATCTACCCAAAGGAACAGAAGACTTTTCATCAAAAAGACACCTGCACTCGAATGTTTATTGCAGCACAATTCACAATTGCAAAGATGTGGAATGAACCAAAGTGCCCATCGATTCATGAGTGGATTAATAAAATGTGGTATATGTATATAATGGAGTACTACTCAGCCATAAAAAAAATGGATTAATACCTTTTGCAACAATCTGGATGGAACTAGAGACCATCCTCCTAAGTGAAGTATTTCAAGAATAGAAAAACAAACACCACATTTACTCACTATTGAATTGGAACTAACCAATTTAATAAGCACATATGTGCACAGAGGGAAGTAAAACTCAGTGGAAATCAACCAGGGGGAATGGGGGAGGGGGAGAGGGGCAAAAACCTACCTAATGGGTACAATGAACAATATTTGGGTGGTGAGCACACCTATAGCCAGGACTCAAGCATTATAAAAGTGATCCATGTAACCTAAAACATTTGTACACCCTTAATATTTTGAAATTAAAAAAAAACAATAAAAGAATATACCAATTGTGTGTGTATGTGTCATGGTTTCTTAGAAGAGCCTTCCCCATTCTATTATTTGTTAAATCTCTCATTTTTTATACTACTTTTATGATTTCATTTTTTCATGTTTATATTTGATCCATCTAAAAGTTATTTTAGTGTAAGGAATTAGAGATCCAACTTTTTTTTCATATGATGATCCGCCTGTCTCAACACCATTAAATGAATAGTCCACATTTTCCCTATAGATACACCTTATATCTTACACAAAATTCTCATATATATTTGGTTTGACTTCTAGTCTGTATTCTTGATCTAATCATGCATTTTTACCATGTTGTTTTAATTATTATAGATTTATAAGATGTTTCAATATGTGGTAGGACTAGTTCCTCCTCATTACTCATTTTTTTCCTTCACGATTTTTCTCTCCGAGAATATGCTTGCTTGTTTTTCCGCATGAATTTTAGATTCACTTTACATGCTTAAAAACTTCTGGATTCCCTTAGAAAGACTTGATGTCTTTACAATATTGAGTCTTCCCAAGTGTGGAAGCTCAAACATACATCCTTCCATTGTTTAAGGCTTCTTTTGTGCCCCCTTTCTTTTCTGTATCTTAAAATAGCATTTTTTTTATTTCAGCATATTATGGGGGTACAGATGTTTAGGTTACGTATGTTGCCCTTGCCCCCCCTCCCCGCCTAAGTCCAAGTTTCAAATATGTCCACCCTTCGGGTCGTGCGCATTGCACTCTTTGTGTATGCAAATACCCGTCCCCTCCTCCCTCCTCCCCCTCCC